>NC_140976.1:6294350-6349350 GCF_056783735.1 Eptatretus burgeri | reverse complement strand
AAATCCGAATCCGGATCTGGATGCGAGAATTATTTAATTTTTACAGTGGTTCTTCACCATTGAGAGAGAGGGCGAAAAACGATATAGTACTGTACAGCATGATATTTCAAAAATGTATTGGGCCCGATATGTTCTCGTGGATCAGGCGTCCCATGGCGATGGTATGCGCTCTACCGAATGCTGTTCTAGTTTTTATGTGCTGATGATGCTTTTGTTTTGCCTGCCTCCACCATATTTTACCTTTGACCCTCACCCACAGGGAGTCACCCGCTTGTTAATCACCCGAGTCCCATTCTTCAAGGAGCTTCTGCTAAGCTCCTTCAGTTGTCCTCATTGTGGCTCAAGCAACACCGATGTGACTTCTGCTGGACGCATTCAAGAAAAAGGAGTCTGTTATACACTTGTGATTCAGACAAAGAAGGTGGGACATTGCACCTCAGTTTTTGAATTGTGACGAGGGTTTTGTGGTGATGCCGATGTTTATTATCCCACCCCCCCCCCCCCCCCGGAAGGAGGGATTGGGATATTGTAATCGTCTGTCTGTTTGTTTGTTTGTCTGTTTGTTTGTTTGTCTGTCTGTTTGTTTGTCTGTCTGTTAGCAACTTTGCGGCAAAACGGCTTTAGCAAACATTATCAAATTTAATCCACAGGTGGGCAATGAACCTTGGATGACCCCATTAACTTTTGGGTCAAATTGGATCAAAGGTCAAGGTCATGAAAAGATCAAAATCGTTTTTCGCTCATAACTTCGTCAAAAATGATCTGATTTACTTCAAACTAAGCTTATAGTGAACCTTATTCTATTTGTCACTTGTAATCCTACCCATTCCTATAGTGAAAAATGCATATTTGTGAAGATCGGTAGGGTCCGAAGACTTTATGCCTTAAATGGGCGGGATTTGTTGTGCCTGGCACCACTTGTTTATTTTTGTTTTCTTCGTTTTTTTTTGTATACAAAGTCCACACTCGTGGAAGAGCTAGAACACTGAACAGATCAGGATGCAACAGTAAAAAAGGAACAGCAAAAATAGTAGGGGAAAACACCAACAACAGGGATAATGGACAAAATAGAGGGAGGCTTGGACAGATGAGGGTAGTGGAGGACGCATGGGGTGAACAAGATTGATTTTCATTATTGTCAGCTTTGGTGACGTCTGTCTGGTTATTCTGCTCGCAGACTGTTTGTTGATACGGTCCATTTTTTGTGGTGGTTCCGTCCGCCTGTTCTGCACTGCTTCCCATTTTTAAAGCATTTTATTTTTGGTGCAGTGGTGTTGTTGGTCTGTGTGTACCATTTGTGGTGGTTGATGGGTTTTTTTTGAAGATTTTGTGACTTGAGATTTGTGAGTGTCAGGATCTGAATCGGGAGCTTGTGAAATCTGATGCAGCCTCGGTGAGAATCCCAAGTGAAGATTTTGAAATTCCACCTTTCTCCCAAAAAGGAAGTGAGTGCAATGTATTGTTTATTGTGTTTGGAGATGGAGAGTGAAAGTAAAGTGCATTTGGAGACTGAGACATGGAAATACATATATATATATATATATATATATATATATATATATATATATATATATATATATATATGTAGTATGAAATAGAGTGCATTTGGAGAGAAGGACTGGGCAGTGGGGGGGGGTGGAAGAGAGAGATGGGAGGGAGGGGGGAAGAGAGAGAGAGATGGGAGGGAGAGGGGGGAAGAGTGGGAGGGAGAGGGGGAAGAGAGAGAGAGATGGGAGGGAGAGGGGGGAAGAGAGAGAGATGGGAGGGAGAGGGGGAGAGAGAGAGAGAGATGGGAGGGAGGGGGGAAGAGAGAGAGAGATGGGAGGGAGGGGGAAGAGAGAGAGAGATGGGAGGGAGGGGGAAGAGAGAGAGAGAGATGGGAGGGAGGGGGGAGGAGAGAGAGAGATGGGAGGGAGGGGGGGAAGAGAGAGAGAGATGGGAGGGAGGGGGGAAGAGAGAGAGAGATGGGAGGGAGGGGTGGGGAAGAGAGAGATGGGAGGGAGGGGTGTGGAAGAGAGAGAGATGGGAGGGAGGGGGGAAGAGAGAGAGAGAGAGAGGGGAGGAAGAGAGATGGGAGGGAGGTGGGGGGAAAGAGAGATGGGACGGAGTGGGGGGGGGAAAGAGAGAGATGGAAGGGATTCCGGCAGATGTGAAATGAATGAAACGTTTCATTAAAAAAAAAAATTGTATTCATCTATGCCGAAGTGATGGGTCATATTGTTGTGGGCTGGGTATTGACTGAGAGCACGACTGCTCGTTGGAGCAGCAGAGTCGACTCCACCGAACACCCAGAATTCAGATCGTTACCCTCGGATAACTCCGAAGGTACGGGTCCTTTTCACGACTGTGAATAGTCAATAATTCAACCACGTGGTACAGGGTTATTTGCCAAACTTCAAAATACCTGGAGGCCCACGTGGCGAGCTTCCGAGGGATTCACACCCTCGACGGAGCTCGAACGAGGCGAGCCGTTTCCGTGCTCAACCCATGCGTAACCTGAGCGGATGTAGTGCAGGCATTATATGACATGACCTCACACAAATTGCAACAGAAACTCTTTCAACTGGTTTATTATCATAAATATGTCCTGTATAACCTGTCAAAAGTCCTAAGGAATCCAAGTGGTGGAGACTATTGAAAAGCACTGAAATTGGTGATGGCATTTTTCTCCATTGCTGCCCATGTTAAAATAATGGATTTTTGCATGTCTGCTTGTCTGATGTCCACACAAAGGGTTCAGTACTATCCACAATCTACCAGAAACTTTGTTTTCCATGAGACATGATATTGGGTGTAGTACAGTGCATGTTCAAAAGGAAATTCACAACAAATTGAAGAGATTTGCATTGTAAAAACGGTCAAGTTGAACGTTGCAAAATGTGCAATCAGTGAAATTCATGTGTGGTTATTTGGCACAGTTACTGTACTTTAAAAATGAATACTCGTGTTTTTTTTACATTATTGCAGTGCCATCACATCCTGAACAATGAGTGGCCCTCCAAGATGTGCCATTTGTAAAGACCCTGCAGAGGGGGGTGGACAGCCACCATCCACACTTACTGAAAAGGGGAGTGATGCCATCAACCGAGCAAGTAAATCCAGAAATTATGATATTCATACATCACCTGGGGAACTGGTTCATCAAGTCTGCCACAAGAAATATACCAGCCAACAACAAATAGCGAAAGCACTGAAGGAGAAAGAACAAGAGCAAGTCGACAGGCATGTGCGACTATGCTCAGCTGATGAGAAAGAGTTCCATTATGACAGAGACTGTCTGTTCTGTGGGAGGTCAGCACATGTTGGGACTAAGAGGAAGAGTTCTGATTGGACTGTATTCCTAGTGAGGACAGTTGAGTTCAAGGATACGCTCTTGAAATCTTGTAATGAAAGAGGAGATGCCTGGGCAGTCATAGTGAAAGCTCGTGTGTTGCATGTGCATGACCTGCATGCTGCAGATGCAGTGTATCACCGAGTGTGCAGCGTAAATTTCCTTACCAAGAAGCAAATGCCAGCAGCTCATCAGACCAGCGAAACTGAGGTAAAGAAAACAAAACTGGGTCGGCCACAAGACGAAGAAAGATTTAATGCCTTTCTGGAAGTTGCGAACATTCTCGAAGAAAATGACAATGAACAGATCACGATCAATGATCTTGCTGGCCGGATGGAAAACGATCCCAAAGGCTCAGAATGTCAAGCATATGGTTACACGCAAATGAAGTTCAAACTGAAGGAACAGTTTGGTGACAGAATCATCCACACCGAGATTAATGGGAAGCCAAATGTGGTTACCTTCAGAAGCACAGCCAAAGCGATCCTCCAGGACTTTTATGCTCACAGAAAAGCTGATCCTGAAACAGAGAAGAAGAGGATTATTGAAACTGCTGCCAAACTGATCAAATCGGTGGAAACGTACCATGATGTATATCCTGACTGTGAATCACTGAAGTCTGAAGAGGATGCCATCAACTTTCTTCCGGAAAGCCTCAGGGTTCTACTGAAAGGGTTGCTTGGGGTAAAAAATTCCGGCATGAAAACTGCCTCCATCAGACACGCAATCATGCAGGCGACCCGACCAAGACTAATTCTGGTGCCACTGCAGATTGGGCTCGGAGTCCAGGTCCACCACCACTTTGCATCACGCTTCCTGGTCAATACGCTTCACAAGCTTGGATTCTGCTGCTCCTATAAGGAGGTGCAAAGATTTGTTCGCAATGCTGTGGTGTCGCTTTGAACTGACATTCCTGGCTTCTCCGGTGAGTTTGTCCAGTATGCCCCTGACGATGTGGACCACAACATTCACACCCTGGATGGCAACAACACCTTCCATGGAATGGGGATGATTGCTGCCGTTACACCAGCTACCAAGACCATCAATCCCATCCTCAGAGCAAAAGTCACCCCTGATGTTATCCATGGTGGGAAGAGTTCCAATTCTGTTCCACAGGGAAGTAGGTTGTGGAACAGACGCAGTGACGTACCGAAGCTTGTCACTATGGAGGCACAAGACCCAACGGCAGACCTGGATCTTGTATGGAAGACAGCCATCATTTTTGCCTCACCAAGGCCAGCATGGTCTGGGATGATGCAGTTTGTAGAGCATGGCAATCATCCAGGGAAATCGTCCTTCGTCTTGCTTCCAATGATCGACATGAATCCCA
This sequence comes from Eptatretus burgeri, assembly GCF_056783735.1. Lineage (NCBI taxonomy): Eukaryota > Metazoa > Chordata > Myxini > Myxiniformes > Myxinidae > Eptatretus > Eptatretus burgeri. The sequence continues at coordinate 6,344,689 of NC_140976.1, read as the reverse complement.
GTGACACCACATGCATCTTTTCAACACTGAAGTTTGTGAGTGAGCATGCCCGCCACCACAATGTTACACCAATCATTACCTTTGATCAACCACTATGGTGGAAGTCCCTCTTGATCATCGATGCTGAACCGGAAGGAAGCGACTTGAGCAACATAGTCCTGAGACTTGGAGGCTTCCACACCGAGATGAATTTCCTGGGGTCCATCGGGCATTTAATGACTGGATCTGGGTTACAAGAAGTTCTGGAGCTCGTCTATGCAGACAACGCCGTGGTGCACATGATAACAGGGAAGGCAATTGTACGGGCTGTGCGTGCACACCTTGTCGATGGTGTCCTCAATGGCATGATTGTGTCTGACGCACTTGATGTGGCTCTCCCTCTTGAAACGGTCTGGTGAGCCAGAAGATGCATTCACAGGAGATCACTGATGCACAGATGTCATCAGATGAAGATACTCCAGCTGGAGATGGGACGGGAAACGCTGATCTGGATGAAGTTGCTGTCCTGTATGAACATTTGATGGAGGGATCAGTGCCTGCAGAGGAAGCTTGTCATGCTGATGTGGTGCTCAGAATAAAGGAACTGCTCAGAAACAAAACCAAATCCCTGAAATCATCTAGTAGGACTGCTGCCCTCTGGTTGCAGTACATGGATATGGCAGACATACTTCACAAGTTTCTGAGAGCAGAACGTACCGGAAACTGGGCACTGCACCTTGAGGCAATATCAGAAATGCTTCATTTTATGGCAGCATCTGAGCACAATCTCGACACGAAATCGGCTAGGATCTCTGCGCAGCGGATGTGCAAGCTCCAGGAGGAACATCCAGATGTCTACCAGAGATTTGAAGAGGGATTCCATGTGGTCAGAAGTGATCGCCTATGGGCTGGCCTGTCCGTAGATCTCATCATTGAACAAGTGCTAATGAGAAGCATGAAGACCAGTGGTGGCCTCACAAAAGGGCGAGGGATGACAGAAGAGCAGCGTGTAACATGGTTCCTCGCCATGCCAGCTTGCACTGAAGTCAACAATGCCATGCAAGAGCTAACAGGAGTCAATTACAACACTGGTGAGCAAAACAAGGACATGACAGATGCAAGGCAAGCACGTGACCTGAAGGACACACATGCAGTTCTGAACTATTCCCATGAAAGAAACCCCTTCTGCCCTGATCCAAGCTTGAGCAGTGTCTCGACTGGGGTCCATGCACACACTACTGTGAATGTTGACAAGGCAAAGACCACCGGGAACACCATCTTGGCCAGCATGGATGGACACACCACTGCTGAGTACACATTCATGAAAAGGGATCAGGCAATCACCTTGAGCACACAATCATCAGTGAGGATTGGTGGCGAAGCAGTGCAGGTGGATCCTCAACTACTTTTCCAGCGACTCGCAGTTGCTGCAAAAGCATCACGAGATCTGGCGTCGGTATTCAAGTATGAGCTGTGCAGTCATCCACCAGCACTGTTTGACACCTCCCTAATGCTTCGACAGCCACAGAAGCCAGTGCTGGCAGATGCCATCTGGGCCCTCCTCACACCTGACCTTCCAGGGATCACAGGCCAGGTTCAGTACGTGCTGGATGGTGGAGCACTTGTTCAGCGCATCCCATGGACATGTGGATCCACATACAATAACATCTGCAGGTAGTACACCGAGTATGTCACAAGAAAGTATGGGGAGGCAATTGTCGTTTTCGATGGTTATGAGGGTACATCCACCAAGGACATGACACACCAGAGACGAGCAGGTAGGAGGACTGGAGCAACTGTGACTTTTCATGAGGGAATGCCTGTTACAATGAAGAAAGACGAGTTCCTCGCGAACAACACAAACAAGCAACAGTTCATCAACATGCTCAGTGGCCAACTGCAGAAGAAGAACTGTCAGATGTATCATGCTTCAGGTGATGCTGATCTCATAGTGCAGAAAGCAGTGGAGTCTTCAACCACAACAAACACTGTGCTCATCGGTGATGATGCAGATCTGCTCATGCTCCTTATCTACCATACCAAGCTCGAGTCGCATGACCTCTTCTTCCAACCTGAGCCAAAGAAGAGCACAAAGAACCCACGTGTCTGGAACATCAAGGCTCTCAAGCAGCAAGTGGGTCCCAGTGTGTGCACTCACATTCTCTTCATCCACGTGATCCTTGCGTGTGATACTACATCCCACCTGTATGGCATTGGTAAAGGAGCCGCCCTCAAGAAATTCACCACCAGTGATTACTTCCGTGAGCAAGCTGCAGTGTTTGACACACCGTCAGCTTCCACAGCAGATGTGGCAGCAGGAGAGAATGCTTTGGTCTGCCTGTACAATGGTAAGCCTGGGGTGGGACTCAACTCGCTACGACACGAGCACTTTTGTGAGAAGGTGGCTACTAGGACTTCTTATGTACAGCCACAGAGCCTACCACCTACCTCTGCAGCAGCAAAGTACCACAGTCTCCGCGTGTACGACCAGGTGCAGCAGTGGAAGGGAACCGTGGATGAACTCCTGCCACCAGACTGGGGATGGAAAGAAAGTGATGGGGGGGCTCCTCCCTGTCCAAACTGACTTACCACCAGCACCCCTGGAACTCCTGCAGGTCATCAGATGCAGCTGCAAGACAGATTGCAGCAGCCTAAGGTGCACATGCAAGAAGCACAACATTGAGTGCTCTGTTGCATGTAGCAACTGCAAAGGATCAGGGTGTGCAAATTCATTTCAGACTGAATGTGATGACGATGACGATGATGTAACCAGACAGACCATCTTCCTATGGAAATATGTGTTTAGTATTACATATATAGTTAGAGCCTTGCTAAATATCCCATTATAAAGTCGCAAAAAGTGGTACTAGAGTATGGTAAAGAAACATTTTGGAAAAAAATTAATAAATACAATAAAAATAATTTTAATTTATAAAAAAAATAAAAATTCCACCACTTGGATTTATTAGGACTTTTTATATGTTATAGAGGACACATTTATGAGTAATGAACAGTTACCAGATTTTCTTTTGCAATTTGTGTGAGGTTCAGTCCTTATTTGTTATATAATGCCTGGACTAACGTGCCTGATAAAGGAAATAATTACATAAGGCCATGAACTATCTTCAAAAGGGGTGTTTTAATTAACCCAAACACCCAATTTTCATTCATGCACTTCCTTGGAGTTCCTTTAGTATGCATGCAAAGTTTCAGGCTGATAGGTTTCATGGTTTTCGAGTTATGGAGGAGACAGACTGAGTGACACACACACACACACACACACACACACACACACACACACACACACACACACACACACACACACACACACACACACACACACACACACACACACACACACACACGTATCATATACTTGGAAATACAACCCGTCGCTACGCTGATGGGAATATTAGAGGGGAGAGAGAGCGGAGGGAGGTGGAGCGAAGAGGGTTGGAGGGGTGCAGAAAGGTAAGGCAGTGTGAGGGGAGGGTCCGTTCAGACACGTCCGGTGGTAAGCAATGTCCAAATACATCAAGGGAAAGCAGCGTGAGGGGAGGGCAAGGTAAAGCAGTGTGAGGGAAGGGTCTGTCTGGATATAGCCACCGTCTGGACTTGACCACTGTCCAGATGTGTCAAGGGAAGGAGGGCAAGGTAAGGTAGTGTGAGGGGAGGTTCTTTCCGGACATAACTGCCGTCCAGATGACAAGTACTATACGAAGAGGGAGGAGTGGGTGGGGTGATTATTTGTGGGAGAGGGAGGGTGGTGGAGCGAAGAGGAGTGCGGGGGTAAGGGAAGTGAAGGGAGTCCAGACTTATCCACTGTCCGGACACGTTCGGAAGTAACCAACATCAAAATACATCAAGGGAAAGCTGTGTGAGGAGAGGGTCTGTCCAGACATAACCACTGTCACGATGCGTCAAGGGAAGGCAGCATGAGGGGAGGGCAAGGTAAAGCAGTATGAGGGAAGGGTCTGTCCGGACATCACCACTGTCTGGATGCGTCTCGGAAAGGCAGCGTGGAGGGAGGGCAAGGTAAGGTAGTGTGAGAGGAGGATCTGTTCAGACATAACCGCCGTCTGGGCGACGGGTATATGAAGGGGGGAGGGAGAAGGGAAGGCAGCGTGAAGGGCGGGTCCGTCCGGACATAACCACTGTCTGGACACATTTGATGACCACTGTCGAGAAATAACCACCGTCCAAACAGATATATATATATATATATATATATATATATATATATATATATATATATATATATATATATATATATATATATATATATATATATATATATATATATATATATATATATATATATATATATATATACACACACGTGTGGGAGGTTGCTGCACTGTATTAGTAGGGGGTGGAGCAAGGATGTGACGAAGAGAGAGATCTGGGGTAGTAGGGGTAGGGGAGTTAGCAGAGAATATTTTACTTTGTGAAACGCACGCACACGCACACACGCTGGCATTTATTGGTATGGATTTGGGACGTTTTATTCTTTACCTGTGAATCTATTTCTTGTCCATGCAGCTTTGACCACTGTGGAGGGTTTGCTGGATCGAGCTATTTCTGGGCTGCAGCAAGATCAGCCTCATCGCCAGGTGAGGTGCGATACCGTCACGTATACATGGACTACCATTACTAATGCACACACTTAACACACCCACACCAATGACCGCTGGTCCAAAGTTTGAACCATTCCACAATAACAAATCCAACTAGAACTGCCACTTTACAACTGCTGGCAGTTATGACCAGGTATCCGCACCTTCAATCCGACACGGCTGCCAAACCCTGGGCCCGACCCGGTTGAAATTTCAAACCTTCGTTCCACGTGGCCGTTCCATCGTAACTCCTGATTTTTCACATTTATCGATGCGGTAGTTCCAGAGTAAATGTTAATTCATATTTTTCCTTCGATCCGCTATGGCTGCCAAACGGTGTCGTACATCGAAAGGGGATGAAAATTTTTTTTCCATTCGTCGTGGAGAGGCGGTTGTACTGGTGGAGTTTCGCCCGGGTCTGTTCAGCCGTTTCAGAGAAGACTTTTAAAGTTATTATTTTTCAATCCAAGATGGCTGCCGAACCATGTGACCTACAACGTCACAAATTTATATTCTGCTTCCGACGGTGTAGTGGAACACGTCTCTGAAGTTTCGTGTTAATCGGAAAAGGTGCGTTTTTCTATCCAAGATTGCCGCTAAACAATGTGACTTGTGATGTCATAATTTTTACCATGTATGCAGACGTCGTGTAAGATGACAGCTGAAAATTTTCGCTTCGATAGGTTAAGCGGTTCCAGAGAAAACATTATTTAATATTTTCTTAAATCCAACATGGCTGCCAAACCGTGTGACCTATCGATGAGAAATTAACAAACTTGTATTCCTTACTCGTGTGCAATACGTATGTGGAGTTTCCCCTTGATCGGACCTGCTGTTCTGGAGAAGATGTTTGTAGGTTTTAGGGTAAATTCAAGATGGCCGCCAAACCGTGTCACCGAGCAATAAGAAATTCACAAACTTGAGAAAGGACCTCATGGGGAATATATGTGTAAAGTGTCGTCTCAATCTGTCTGGCCGTTCTGGAGAAGATTTTAAAAATTTATTCATTTTCAATCCAAGATGGCTGACGAACCATGTGACCTACGACATCATAAATTTAAATTCTGCTTTCTATCGTGGACTGTAACGAGTGCGTGAAGTTTCGTGAAAATCAGATAAGGTCTGTTTTTCTATCCAAGATGGCCACCAAACCCTGTGACTTGTGACGTCATAATTTTTACTGTGAATGCAGACATCATGGAGGATGATATTTGCAAATTTTCGCTTCGATAGGTTAAGCGGTTCCAGAGAAAACATTATTTAATATAATTCTTGAATCCAACATGGCTACCAAAACATGTGACCTATCAGTTAGAAATTAACAAACTTATATTCACTACTCGTGTGCAATATGTATGTGAAGTTTCCCCTTGATCTGATCACCCGTTCTGGAGAAGATGTTTGAAGGTTTTAGGGTAAATTCAACATGGCCGCCAAACCGTGTGACCTATCAATTAGAAATTAACAAACTTGTGAAAGGATGTCTTGGGGAAAGTGTATGTGAATTTTTGCCTCAATCTGTCTGGCCATTCTGGAGAAGAAGATTTTTTTAAAAATAATTTTCAAAACAAGATGGCTGCTGAAGTAAGTGACCTATGACGTCATAATATATTTTTTTCTATGGTGCATTGTGCAGATGAGGGTCAAGAAATTTCAGATTTTTCCTATGCAGCGTTGTCCCTAACGAATTTTGACCGGCACACCTCTTGACCGATGACCTCACGAAAATCACCCGTGTTCCCCATGAGGAGCTTGTTCAAATGCATGAAGCGAAAATTTTTTCCACCGCACCGTTTCAGAGATACGGAGGTCCAAACTTTATCGCTTTTTCAAGATGGCGCCTGTACCACGTGACCTATGACGTCACAATGACCAAATAAGTTTGCTATCAAAAAAGATACATACTATGGTGAAAATTTCGTGTCGATCGGACTTTGCGTTCCTGAGAAAATGATTTTTAAAGCGAAAGAACCCGCAAATTGCCGGCGGAAGAAAAATAATAAACAAGAAACAAGAAATAAACAGAAGAAAAACAATAGGTTATCCAGTTAATAAACTGGATACCCTAATTAGAGTTTTATTTGGGTTTGCTTGTTTTACTGCACCTGTGCTTACCTCCATTTGGCTGAGGTTCACTGTTGCCCTGGATTATTTAATGACTTCAATGCAAACTGTTAACGAACAGGTTTACGAGAACTTGACCTTTCCGTCACTGATTTGTCTTTTACTGAATTTTCAAACACTCACTATTCAGATGCATTGCACATACTTTTTCCACTTGAACTCAAAAACTATTAACTTGTTGGCTCCAACAGGCATTGGACAATGACCTGGCGAATCAGATTGACGCATTTATTGCCAAACTGGAGTGCCTCAAGGAGCTTAAGACACCATTCAAACTGGTAAGATGTCATGGACTGCATTGTGCTTCACAGGTTCATATTATCCCATTGCTGGAGGAGGGGTAGCTTCGATTGATGCATTTGTTCACCTGGTTATGGTTTAATTAGTCTTTTTCTCAGTTGCTTGTTCCAGGTTGACAATTTCTTTTCATCCAAGTGGATAGAACCTGCAGAGCAAAGTTTTATTTCCCATCCTCTTTGCCAAATGGTTAATTCAAATGCTTGCAGTCACAGATTTCCATTTGTTAAAGGTCCCATGACACCCAAAAGTACTGAAATTGCATGTATGTATATATATATATATATATATATATATATATATATATATATATATATATATATATATATATATATATATATATATATATATATATATATATATATATATATATATATCTTCTTCTTGTTTCGGCTGCTCCCGTTAGGGGTCGCCACAGCGTATCATCCGTATGATCCGCATAGTGATTTGGCACATGTTTTACGCCGGATGCCCTTCCTGACGCAACCCTGGTCGCCTCTTACGACACAGGGATATGGTACACCTATTCGAACCGGGGCATACATCGGGACTAGTGCACTGGCACTCATTTCGCCGACCTCGGAAGGATGACAGGCTGAGTCAACCCCCTGGTGTTAATTCAGTGGCCCAACGGGGCTTGAACTCAGGACCTTTTGGATTCCAAGCCGCTGCCCTAACCACTGCGCCAACACCAGGCGTATGTATATATATATATATATATATATATATATATATATATATATATATATATATATATATATATATATATATATATATATATATATATATATATATATATATATATATATATATATATATATATATATATATATATATATATATATATATATATATATATATATATATATATATATAGTTGTAAGCCTGGTGTTGGCTTAGTGGTTAGGATGGTGGCTTAGGATCCCAGGGTCCTGAGTTCAAGCCCCGTTGGCTGCTGAATTAACACCAGGGGGTTGACTCAGCCTGTCATCCTTCCGAGGTCGGCGAAATGAGTGCCAGTGCACTGGTCCCGGTGTATGCCCCAGTTCGAATAGGTGTACCATATCCCTGTGTGTCGTAAGAGGCGACCAGGGTTGGCGTCAGGAAGGGCATCCGGCCATAAAACATTGCCTCAAGAAAAAGCCAAACCCCTGCACAGCAGGGAAAAATGGCTGTAAAAACGGTCCATCAGCGTGTAGACGACCGCTTCTAGCCAATGGCAGCCGCTCTCGCCCACCGAACGGGCAAACCTCGTCGCAGCTTTCGGAACAACGCCGAAATCCAGCTACGGGTGTATTTTTAATCACAACGTAAATTAGCCAACTCTTCTGTCCACGCGCGACAGGGTCCGATCGCCGAATTGTCGATTTACCTAAGTATGCGCGCAGACAGAAATTCCGGGAATTTACACCTCGACGGAGCCTGCACGAAAACGAGCCGTTCTAAAGGCCCGGTCACACCTTGACGTTTTAGCCAACGTATGCCGATTTTTGAATTTTTTTTCTAAAACGCTGGCACACGTTGAATACGTTATGGGTAAGTTTTGATAACATTGAGAGCACGCTGAAAAACACTGCCATACGTCGTTGTACGTTGGCTTTAAACGTACTTTTCGGTTGTCCTCAAATTTTTTCATGCTTGAAATTTCACGACGTATGCCGGCGTATGACTCACACGTTCTGCTACGCTGGCCACAAGTTGTATGCACGGTCTGCGATCGTTGACAGACGTCAACACATGCTACTTGTAAGTTAATCATAAGTTGAGACACGCAGAGGTAATGTTTAGCGTACCCGAAAGTTATTTCTAACCTATGATTAACGTGTTGTTGGCACGTTACGCGATCGTTGCCACACATCGACAGACGTTACTTTTAAGTTACTCATAGGCTGAAAGACGTCGGTATAATGGATCGTCCTTGCGTCAGCGTCCACGGCCACGGCCAGGACACTTATTTGCAGCATTCTTCAAACTTTTCTTCGGCATGACGAGGATGTTCACACTTCGATGTCTAGCTTGGCTATGATTCCAATTGTCCATCGGCAGCGTCTATTTAAAATAGTCGAGTTTGAGCGTTTTAACACGTTCAGAAGAAACGCTTCAAATTTCCAAACCCCAGCGTCAAAAAAAAACAAACAAAAAAAAAACAAAGGCGAGTGACAGCAATTTAAATCGTTCATTGTAAACAATGAAACTAGCTGAGTGGTACCGTTTAAAAGTCGTTGAGTGTAAAAAAAAAATCCAATTGTTGAGCGCAAGCGTCTACTTTCAATAGTGGAGATGCAGCCATTTAAATCGTTGAGTGGCAGCCTATGAACCTACCCGTGGACACGCGGACGCAAGGACGATCCATCATAACCCACACCCTCCCCCTCACACTCACCTACTACTGCCAACATGAACAAACTACTACTACTACTAATACTGATACTGATACTGATACTGTTACTGCTGACATGGACATCGACTCAAAAAGGACTCGAAAACACTGTTGGGTTCCCCTTTTATGAGCAGCATTTTTATATACCAATTCCCAAAACCGCTGGGAACACATCTTTATATGGCAGTTGTAAGCTAGAAACGCATTCATTTTTTTTTTTTTTTTGTCGACCGGAAGACGTCATTGGAATACGTCTCCATACGTCGATGTGTGTTGGGACTACGTAAAGAATTGGTTCAAAGCACGTCAAACATAAGTTAGAAATAAGTTTCGCGTAAAAAAGACATTACCGCGACGTGTTTCGACTTATGAGTAGCTTATAAGTAGCCTTTGTGGACGTGTGTAAGCGTCCGCATATCGTGTGTAAAACTTATCCCCATCGCATGCGGAACGTGTGTCATACGCCGAGTACGTCGTAAAATTTTGAACATGTTTAAAATTTCTTGACGTACTCTACTTACTACGACGTATGATAGCGTACTTTAGCGTTCTACTCACGTATACCAAACTTACTCATACCGTATTTGACGTGCCCCCAACGTTTTAGACACATTTTTCTTAGGTCGGCATACGCTGGCAAGATCGCCAAGGTGTGACCGCGATGTTGTCACTTCCATTTCTACGGCAGTTATGATTCGAATCGTTGTGCGTCAGCCTTTTAATAGGCTACGTCACGACATCGTCGGCTATGCGTGCAACGCGCTATGCCGAAGTTAGACTATCGTTGGGCATAGGTTGTGTAGGCCAACAACAGGTTCAGCATTCGTTGGTATAAGTTATCTATAACACAACGAAACGTTCTGTGTCCATTACTAATATGTTATGCATACGACCAACTCGTTATGAATACGTCCGAATCTTTAAAAAAAAACATCAAAAGTTCAACGTCAGCCAGCGTTTTACATACATTTTAATACCTTGCCATCGCTGGCTAAAACGTCAAGGTGTGACCGGGCCTTTAAGCAGCTCGTTCCGTTTGCAATTTGCCGAGCGGTATATTATCGCGAGGCCCCGTCGGACTTGATTATCTTATCGGCTATTAAAAAGTCAGCTAATATTCCGTACGTAATAATGGCAGTCAATGACAGGAAATGACGTAACGAACAGGTCACATTCACACAACGGCATTTATTTATACACGTATGCAAGCAATGGGGGTAAGGGAACAGGACACGAGCAGAAAGTGAACTACAACCGTTTGTCTATAGTTATTATGTACAGTCATTTATGCAGTTTTACTTATGGGACTGGCGCCACGAAAACACACACAAAAACCCAGAAAAGGAAAGAAAGAGAAAACGTGACCGTGTGGTGAGTTCCCCGAGCTCGTGTCCTCCACAATCTGACTCCGCACATGATCCAAAGTGACTCCGTCACGACCACCGACCCAATCCGCGCGATCCAGCGAGCGTGTGCGATGCAGAGCCCAGAGAGAGAGAGAGAGCACGATCCAGAGAGCGCGCGCAATGCACAGCACAGGGAGGGAGAGAGCGCGATCCTCCTCAGCACGTCTTTTTATAGCCAAGCCCTGCCCCCTTTCGCCTCCCGCCCCTTCTTCCAGCGCGCACGAGAAACATCTCGAAGGAAGCGTTTTCCCGCCAAATCGGGGCCGTTCCCTCGCCGCTGCGCCGCATTCGTTATTCCTTCTTGTTTTTATCCTGCACGTGTTGAGAATCCACTTGCAGGTTTGGGAGTCTCCTGCGTTTGCCGGCGGAGTTGTTATTCGTTGGGGGGGGGTGGGGGGGCCATTGTCTGTTCTCCCTCGACGAATGCCAGGCTTCTGGCAACCGTGTGCTGAGGTGGAAACGTGGTGGTTGTGGTTGTGGTTGTCGTAATGGTGGCATGGCTGGCGTTTGGTGGTGTGGTTGCACGGTTGTGGTTAAGGTGGTTGTTGTGAAGGCGGTTGTGGAGAAGGTGGCTGTGGTTGTTGAGATGCGGTTGGTGGTGGTTGTGGTGGTTGGTCCAAAATAAAGATAGCAAAAGAAAAACTACCTCAAAGATCACAGCCCTGTTACACGAATAAATCCACTAGACGATGGTTGGGGAAATCTAAACTGAACACGTACTTATCGACATAACTGATCTCAGGACCTATATGGTGTCCTGTGAATTTCCACAATTGTAACAAGATATATATATATATATATATATATATATATATATATATATATATATATATATATATATATATATATATATATATATATATATATATATATATATGAGTTTTCCATCGTGATTTCAGATCTGACAATGTTTTTTTTCACAATACTCGTTCTGTAAAATGTGAAATTTAAAAAACAAACCTCTTCGGGAATGCCCCTAAAAATTCTGCCGAAAGGGGCGTAACCCACATGACGTCAACTGCAGGATGATAAAGGCTGCACTTAAATTACTCGGGTTGGTGGTCTACGTGATTCCATTGGCTTTCTGTGTGTTTCCACATTCGATTGATCGACTCAAACGCTTCGTTCATTTCTGCATTAAAAAAAATCAAACATTTGGTTTTCAATAATGGATAACATGGACTTTGATTTGTCTGGTAGTGACTGAGTGTGGGAGAAAAGAAGGATTTTGGTCTGAATCAGATGGAGAATTGTTGGCTAACGTAGTCGTTGGAGGTGAAGTTCAGGCAGCTGGAAATGGAATACGGACGGCCTTACCAGTTCGATCCCGAAGCAGGACAAGCAGAGGAAACTGGCGATGAAATTCCAGCGTTCATGATGATCGTGAGGACATCGAAGGAAGACTTGGCAATAACAACTGGTTAGACTAAATCCTATTCGTAATTCAATAATGTAAATTCGACTTGCATAATGCTCGATATCAGAAATGTTTTTGTGAGGTGACGTGAGCAGCGCACGCAGCAGACATGTTGCACCGCGGCGAATTAATCACAAACAAGGCCAGCCCATGTCATCGGCGTATCTCTCCGCGCATAAAACGAAGCAATCTCGCTCTCCGGATACGATGAAAACTTGTGTGCAGAACACAAATTGCGACACAATTGTCTCGAGTAGTCTGATAAATCTGACGTTCTGTTGCATTTTTATTTATTTTATTCCTACTGTCGTCATGTTGCGCCAGTAGAAAACAATGAAGAAAAGAATAATAAAAGAAAGCTACAGCACGTCAGATTTATCGGACTAATCGGATGGACGATGGGTTTATCGGACTAGTCTCGACTCTAGAGTTGACAAGTAACTTGTATTAGCATGCACACAATGTTTCAGTCAATGCGTAAGAGTCCCGAGGCTATGAGGCCATGTAATAGGACAGATAAATTTGTCTTTCATAGTTGTGCCAACATATTTTTCCCTGTTCATTTATTACAGCATTTTGGCTAATTGTTAATGAATAGCAAGCCAATGGAAGCAGTACCTTCACTTTAGAATTAACCCATATATGTCGAGTGCAGCCATACCTGGCTTGCATGTATGTGGGATTGTACCTATCCCAGCAGGCTGGTTTCAACGAACAATTCACTAAGCTGTGAAATGTGGGTGCAGGTTTTTCACATTGTTTGATTTTAAAATTATCTCCTTGCGCCTTGAAATGATGGAATATTAAACTTTATTATTTTACTTTTATGTCCCTGTAAGTTTATTTTTTAATGGAAACGTTCAACAGTCACATTTTATATTTTGTGGACATGGTATAGCCCTTTATTGTGCATACATGTATTGGATTTGTACACTACTACGACAGGGGTAGTGAAGGGATAAATAATTGCCTCGTGATTGTTGTGCATACATGGCTCAGAAGCAGAATTTCTTTTCCGCGAAACAATCACAGGAATTAAGACGATCAGTGAGATAGCAAACACGTGCACAATGCATTTGTACGTACTTTATACGGCGCGTGATATCTCGAGTCAATCCACTCTGTGCGAGTTTTTTTGCAGATGACGTCAACGCTGCGGTTCGCTGAAGTCAACTTTTTTAAGGGGCGGGGCATAGCAAGTTATGAAAAGCACCAGAAATGTTTGAAATATTGGTCTAATTATCCCATTTTTTATTTTATAAAAGAAACATGGGTGATTTCTTCACTAGGAAGGTCAAGTTAATATATAAATAACCAGAAACTTTTGAGTGTCATGGGACCTTTAAAGCTATGTTTTGTTCAAAATCTTAATTGCTTCCATTTGCCCTGCCCCCTCTTGTGGAATTTAATCTGACGGGGCCAGTTGTGACGTGCACGATGAGAACGATCTTTCAGGAATTTTTGTGATGCCTCCATCACACGAAGGACGTTGCAAAAAAAAACCTGTGAAACACCGCCATGTGACCCTTGTGCTTTGTCACATGACCATGCGATGTACATTTTATCGGGGGACACCGAGTAAGGGCTGGAGAAACTTGGGTAGGGTGTAGGGCAACCTGGGTGTGAAGGCGATGTGAGGGAGTTTATCACCGTAGTCTCACACAGTGCAAAAGGAGTTCGATTTAGGGATTCCAAGGCCGGCGAGAAGAAGACGGACATTAGGATTGGGATGGCAGCACTTTCTTAAAAGCACAGACTGCACCACATGAACACTGGTGGATGAGCCATTGATTTCCGAGTCATCCAGAGATGGAGAGGGTGGTAGAAGAAAAAGCAGACTTGGAGAAAGGTGTTTGGAAGGACTTCTGTGGGAAAAATTTACCATTTTTAAATTGCCATGATGGAGAAGGACCCAGACGGAGACCCAGACCCAGGCTGAGACAAGGGACAGACAGCGAATTTGGGTGCTTTTTGAAAATTTGGATGAAACAGAAGCTATATAGTCCATGAAGCCGAGCCCAAAATTTTGGTCATTAGTACCAAACAAAGTGCCCTGTTCTAGTCAAGTGTTTTTTTTTTTTTTTTTGTAAAGACGGGTCCCCTGGGGTATCAAAATCACTTGATAGCAAGGAAATATCGATAGCTTATGTCGTGTAATGGCACTGTTTATATGCGACCCCCTCTTGCACAAAATCGAATATTTTCGATAATTTTTATACACCATGGATTTGAGTTGGGCGCGTTTTATACTGTAAATATACTTTAATTTGTATAATCTATATATCAAAAGAAAGCTCATGGAGTGGGAAAATGGGAAAAATGGGAATGGGAATCACAATGGGAAAAAAAAATCTTTTCAGTTATGAAGTAAGGAATCGCCACATCATGGCAGGAAAGCCGAGAGGTGCGCATGCTCACTCTGTCTAGCCTGAATTTGAATCTCGACCCAGCTCTAAACTATCATCCAGGGTGATTTCACAGGCGGGGTGATTGAAACTGTTTCACAGGCAGGGTGATTCATCAATGTATGTGTTGTCTCTCAGGTGGGCGATAAACTGGGCGTCACATGTGCCGGAATTCCTCACCCCTCTCTCTCCCTCAACCCTCTCCCATCCTCATCCCTCTCCCTCCTACACCTTCCCACTGTCTCCCACCCCTCTCCTTCTTTCTGACCCCTCTCTCTCCCTCTCTCTGACCCCTCCCCTCTCTTTCCTCTTCCCTCGCTCCCTCCTCTCTCCACCCCTCTATCTCTCCCATCCTCCCTCTGAACCCACACCCTCCCCCCTCTGTTCAGGGGATTGTAGCATGTGTGAATGAGATTCGGAGTGAGCCGACCAGTGGGATGCAAAAGTTGCTGCAGGCAGGCAGACTTTTACCGGGAAGATAGTGTTGATTGTAAATGCTTCTGCCGCAGGTGTGCGTGCGTGCTCAAAGTTTTGTGCCGAGGACTCTCTTCAGGATCGTCACTGCTTCCAAATGGCTTCCAAATGTAGTTTGTTTGTAGTAATAGTCCGAGGTATGGTTTTTAATATCTCTGTGAGGTTCTTTCTCATCATTCCTGGAGCTCCAACTATCACTGATACAACTTTGGCATTCTTCAGCTTCCAGGATCTTTTCACTTCATGCTTGAGGTCGTGGTAGTTGGTCATTTTCTTCATTTAGTCCAAAATCACTGCTATTAACACCTCATTTAGCAATGCCTTCTTCTCTTTTTTTTGTACCCAAGTATGATATCTGGTCGCAATGCTTTGTTTTCGATGTTCATGCTCAATGGGATCATTGGTTCGTACGTGAGCGGTACTTCAATGTTTTCAGTGATTGCTTTTGGTGAATGTTCTCACAGATTTTCTGGAACTGGGACATCAAAGTTTTGCAGATGTGCCAGTGGTTAACATTACAAACTCTGTTGTGTCATTGTGTGTACAGCTGTTCTGACATGGTTTTTCTGTGTGTGTGTTTGGTCATCAAGTGTAACATATTGCAAATCATCATCTCCACCCCTCACCTTTCTTCTCCCCTCCCTACTTCCTCTCTCTCTCTCTCTCTCTTTCTCTTTCTCTTTCTCTTTCTCTTTCTCTTTCTCTTTCTCTTTCTTTCTCTCTCTCTCTCTCTCTCTCTTTCTCTCTTTCTCTCTTTCTCTCTTTCTCTCTTTCTCTCTTTCTCTCTTTCTCTCTTTCTCTCTTTCTCTCTTTCTCTCTTTCTCTCTTTCTCTTTCTCTTTCTCTTTCTCTTTCTCTCTCTCTTTTTCTTTTTCTCTCTCTCTTTTTCTCTCTTTCTCTCATAAAATACGCCTTTACTCTGGGGACTGCACCCACTTTTATGATTGTTGGTCCTGTCATTTTTTAGATCCTTGATGACCCATCTGGAAACAGCTTCATTGAGAACCCTCGGGCTCCAGGCCCTGATCCAGACCTGCACGTGTCGTGGTACCAGCGCAGTCACGAGCAGGACATGAAACTGGGAATCCAGGTGTGTGATGAAGACGTGCCATGGCAATAATATCAGGGCGGAGGGCGGAAGGGTAATTCTTTTTTGAAATTATCTTTGATTGAAATATTTTCTTTCGTTCATTACTCTTTCTCCTGACACTCTTGTCTCTTCACCTGCGATCATGATTTTTAACAGAAACCCAAAAGTGGAGATACGATGCAAGAAGCTTGCGATGATCACAATGGTGACGATGCCGGAGAGACACAGCCGGAAAAGGAAGCGAACATAATAGAACAAGAAAATATCCAGGAAAAGGATGAGCTGAAGAACAATTCAGATGATTTGAGACACGAGGTTTGACGTCTGTTGGGGTGTACACGTCACTGTTTGGTGTCCACATCATAAATGCACTTTCGCTTTGCACAGAGTCCATTACTTTTGTTCATTCGATTATGTTCTAACATCTTCCCCTTCGTTATAAAATGCCATCGATCAGCTGTTTGAGACTTTCACATCACTATGTTTAGAGGAAAAACAAGCTATTCATGTTTTTTGTAAGGCTTTTTATAATTTGTTAAGTTTGGATTGTGTTGCATACATATTGTTCAAGGGTGGACGGTGGTCGCGTGCATGCGTGCATGCATGGGTTCAGGAAAACAAATTTTGTGTAAATACACTGGGTCGGTGTTATGTACGAGCATGGATGAAATTCCATTATGTTGAGGAAAACCATATTTTTATAACGACCCGTAGGGAGGTTTTTGTGTTTTCTTCGGCAGAAAAGCGTGCCGTGATTGTAGGGAATTGAGGTGCTATTCCAAGATGCCGATTGTTTTTTTTTGGTTTTTTTTAAACCCATTTCATCCAGATGGGGTACAATGCTAACACATCATGACCACGATTGTGTGAGTTGCTCCCATGGGAGTTATTTATTATTTTTTTAAATGAGGTATTTTTGTCGAAGTTAGCCAGGTACATAAACTTCCTAGTGCGTTACCGTGATCAAATTCCCGCCACGCAGAATGTCTGTCGATATTGGTAAATACGGAAACGGCATCCATTGTTGGATTTATTTTTTTCCCATCGCCGTTTTCTCCCGTGAACTTCACGGAAAATGCTGAAGTGACGTCTTTATATCGTACAAGGTAAAGACTCGATTCTGTTGCACACAAATCTGAAACCTGATAATGTCTGGGCACGGTGAAGTTTGTGACCACATCGATATGATACCACTAAATCTTAACAAGTAACTTTGATGCATGAGGCCATTTGGCCTATCATGCCTGTGCTGCACCACCACCACATTAGATAAATCCATTTGGCTCTCGACTTGGTTTCACTGGTGGGGATGAGAAAAGTGTGACAGGCACAGAGATGAGAGTGTTGTAAGTGCAAATGAAATCAATTTTTAAAAACTCATTTGTTTGTTACGACTTGCAACTTTCCCTCGTACATTGCCATTGTCTCTTTTTCGAGAACTTTACCAATTTTAACCTCCCCCGGGGATTTGCCATTAAAGCTGAGCCAAAATTGGTTTCTCGTGTGCTAGATCTGCAATGGCCAGTCGCCACGCCAACGTGTTTTTACAGGATAACAGTTTATTATGACAAGGTACAGGACGACAAAAATGGAGAATCCTGGAACAAAAGCTAGACGGACATAAAAACTTGCAGAGAAATAAATAAGGCGCACTCACGATCGGATATCGATGTATTCCGAAAACTCTCATCTTTTGTGTGTGTGTGTGTGTGTGTGTGTGTGTGTGTGTGTGTGTGTGTGTGTGTGTGTGTGTGTGTGTGTGTGTGTGTGTGTGTGTGTGTGTGTGTGTGTATATATGTATGTATGTTCCCGAAATACAGCTGAAATGGTACACGATAGCGCAAAAATTTAAGGGCCACCTTACCATTCTCCTGCGGTGGGCAGTACCAAGTTTCGTTAAAATCGCGCAACAAATTTTTTTAGCAAAAAATCAATTCCCGATTCAGTCAAGTACTCTTCAGGAGAATTTGATCAATGCAAACAACCTCAGCAGTATTGTTCGCTGGAGCTATCTTTTATTTTTCTTGAAATGATTTATTTTAAAATCTCAAACATTGAGTATAGACAAAGAACGATTTATTTTTAAGCATAAAATAAACATCGCCATTTTGATCTCGTACTTCCGTGTTCATTAATAAAATTGTTTAGAAGATTATGCACAATAATTTCTTCGACTTTCTTGTTTCCGTTTTTATCTTGCCAAAACAAAGTTTTTACAAGATATGTTAGTCAGCTTGTATGTTTTTTTTTATTTTTTTTTATTTTTTTTTTGTTTGTCTGTAATCACATATAAAAACTTCTGCAGAGCACAGTTATCATTGGAAATTTTTGTAACTTCGCATATCAGAGGCCTATAGAGGTCCCTTTCAGCGCATAAAATTTTGAAGGTCAAGGTCAAAGGTCAAGGTCACTTTGTCGCAAATCAGGGGAGTCGACGAAACCCTTATTTTTTGAGTAATTTTGATCGGATCGTCTTCAAACTTCATGGGAATATAGTTCCTGGTCTGGCGCTCAGCTGATTAATTTTTGGTGGCGATTGGCCTTGACCTTCATGGTTAGCGCCTAAGGTCAAACATATTTGACCCCAAGGTCAAATTTTCAAGTTTTTAGAACCATATCGTGTAGTACCTCACATTGAACACCTCGATGAATGCTTTCTCGATATGTCAAGCTTGAGACATTATGACGTCATTTGGTGACATTATGAGGCAAACGCATATTTTTCATGGTTACTCTGTAGAACGATTCTCATCGGAATCTCTCGTAGGCAGATATTCCTCAAGGAGTCGCTCCTGGTGGATAGCAGCTCTGTTCACCTCAGTGTGACCTTAAAGAAGTCACACGTGGTCACCTTTTGGAAAGATACGGGTCACCCTGCAGGTGACATTGGTTTATTTTTCACATTGACGTGTAATATCAAGTTTCGTTCAAATCGGGCAACGAAAAATAAAAATAAAAAATCAATTCCCTATTCAGTAAACGACTCTTCGGGATTATTTGATCAATGCAAACAACCTCAGCGGTCGAGTTTGCTGTAGCTCCGTTTTTAGGTCATCTGTAACGAGATGACCAAATAAAACCAGTCTCGATGTCCGTCCATACGTACGTCCATCCCCATTTTTTCTTCCGATTTTCTTGATATTTGGTATGTGGGTAGATGTCGATGTGGGATGCACGACGGTATGACCTTTGACCCGATTGAAGGTCAACGTCAAGGTCACTCCAAAGTTGCGAAATCGTCCATTTTCAAAATCTATCTCCTCCGCCGTTTTTTTGATCCGATCTTCGAAATTCCTTCGGATTCTGATAATATGGAACAATATCTAAATTTGGTCGGGCTGGTTTTTAAAATTCGTCCTGGTTATCGAGTCACGTCTCTTCAAAGTTGGAAAAATCGTTGATGTGATACGGTCAAAAAATTTTTGCCCGATCTTGATGAAACTTGGTATGATGAGTGATGGGGTCGATGAGTGATGCACGATGGTATGACTTTAGTCACGATTGAAGGTCAATGTCAAGGTCACTCCAAAGTTAAAATCAGCTAATTTCAACATTATCTCTGCCATTTATTATCCGATCTCGGTTTAATTTCCAACGGATTATGATAGTAGGGTACAATATCTGAATCTGGTTGGGTCGTATTTTTCGAATTTGTAATTTGATTTCTGAGGTTTTCTATCCTTTTTACTCCCGGGCTTTCGTCTGTACGTTGAACCAAAAGACAAGCCGATCAGAGATCCACATCTCCAGAGCTTCAGAGATAACCCTCACCCCCAACCGGGGGTTAATTTTTATTTTTTAGAATTTTTTTTATATCAACCGCTGTCATAACGGGAACCCAACGGGTTCACGGGTCATCTAGTAATAAATACCCACTGGATACAGGAAATATGCAATCCAAATGGCCACCAGAGCACAACTGGGGCTGCCAGGCGAGGTCTTTTGGGCAGACGTTATGGCGTTAATGAGTCCGGTATCCGCCAAGTAAAAGAAATGAGAAGAAACCGTGAGGGGCTAGTGAATGCTCTGTTTTATACCGGAGTGAGGGTGATTCCGGTAAATCACTCCAGATGACGTGTGACCCCTCCCCACCCCCCCTTTTCCAACATTAATATTAATAGTTCTGGAAAGCTACGTGCTATTCAGTATTCATTTATTTTATGATTTTTTTCTCCAAATATCACTTTCATCCTAATACTTTCTTTGTTACAATTTGAACAGGATCACCCCCAAAATGCATGTCTTGATGTCAATTTTTCAAAATTTCTCGGGATCCCCCTAATGAGGGTCGTTTTGCTCGGTACTTTTTCTTTTTTCAGAAGTTCTACAGCTCCACTCCATGAACTAGTCAGGAATGCTGCAAATTGTGCCGAAAGCCACATTGTTCCCTTATCTCCCACCCTTCACATTGCATCTCCTCACTCTTCACCCCCACTGTCTATACCTGCCACTAGAACAGCTCGTTACCATTGGGGGCCAAAGGTCTCGGGGAGCTGCGGAGGGAATCGTGTGGCACACTGTCTTTTAATCCTGTCATTCCTATATATATATATATATATATATATATATATATATATATATATATATATATATATATATATATATATATATATATATATATATATATATATATATATATATATATATATATATATATATATATATATATATATATATATATATATATATATATATATATATATATATATATATATATATATATATATATATATATATAACACCAGGGGGTGCTGAGAGCCAGTTTGTGAGTTAGTTGGTCGGTTTGTGCACTACTAAACACTAGGGGGCTTCACCTCTGCAATGTGTGCTGCGGGACCAGACTGCACAGAGTGTCAAATACTCAGATTCGGCCTCATCATCCCCTCCTTTGCCAACCATAATCACCACTTCAATCACCATTGATCATTGCCCTTCATTTATCCTGCTTTACCTCTTGTAATGATTGTTTATTGTGAGTTTCCTGCATCCATTAATTACGAACAAAAGGAGAATGCATGGAAATCTCCACGAAGTTACACTTACCTTTACTGCTCAGGGCAGCCAGGCCTAGTCCATGCGTAATGAACACCTGCACTCGGTGGTTAGAGGTCAGCGGACCGTCTTTGCAAGAGTATAATATGACAAGTACCTCAATTCTTTTTGCCAGTTTGCAAACTAACATCCACCAAGTGTTTGTGTTGTCGTTTGAATATCCCTAATCTTTAACCACAAACATTTTTTTTTTCTTTCAGGTTTTGAGTTTTCCCACAAATTGTCCAGAATGCAACGCGTCTGCTGAAACGCATATGAAGCTGGTCCGTATCCTGATCTTGTATCGTGGGTTTGTTTCGTCTGTTGTCACCATAGTTGCAGGACAGATGCGAACGTTCATTTAATTATTTTTTTTTGCATTGATGGTTGTGCTACGAATGCCACTTGTGTCGGTGATTGTTGTGCCATGAGTGCCAGTTTGAGTGGTTTAATTATTGATTTGTTAATTTTAACATGAAATAAGGCCTGTGGCAGAGCGCGCTCTCTCTCTCTCTCTCTCTCTCTCTCTCTCTCGCTCTCTCGCTCTCTCGCTCTCTCGCTCTCTCGCTCTCTCGCTCTCTCGCTCTCTCTCTCTCTCGCTCTCGCTCTCTCTCGCTCTCTCTCGCTCTCTCTCTCGCTCTCTCTCGCTCTCTCTCTCGCTCTCTCTCTCGCTCTCTCTCTCGCTCTCTCTCTCGCTCTCTCTCTCGCTCTCTCTCTCGCTCTCTCGCTCTCTCGCTCTCTCGCTCTCTCGCTCTCTCGCTCTCACACACGACTGTCAGACGAGACAGATACTGAGCTTGGGGAAAATACCGTCACTTCCCGGGGTACTCTGTACCAGTGACCACAACTATTGTGCCGTCTTTCTCACCGCACTCAGCGGGGCATTTGTGAAGGAGGAATTTCCTCCGCCCAAATCTTATGGGGATTGTCCGTGTTGTTATCCTTTTAAATGCTAAACGTCAAGCAAAGAAACTGCATGTACCACGGATTGTCTTTGATGTCTTGGCTAGGGTTTGAACTGCCGACCTCCCAGACCCAGAGCGGTGGATGGTAATTTGGTGGTTGGTGTGCACAGGTGTGAGTGGTTCCTTCTCGAGGTGGAGGTAGCTGACAGATGGTGGTTGGTTGGTGGATGGGAGTGGGATTGGGCGGTGGGTAGGAGTGGGTGCGGATCCAGGTGGTGCATAGGAGCCGGTGCAGCACCCGGTCATAAGTAGGAGAGGGGGCAGAACCGGGCAGTGGGTACGAGCGGGACCGGGTGGTGCGCAGTACATGAGAATATTGTCGCCGGCATGTATCACGATGGTTACTTTTCTTTATTGCCTTGCGCAGAGATTCCTCATTTCAAGGAAGTTGTCATTATGGCAACAAACTGTGGGGCATGTGGACATCGGACCAATGAGGTAATCTCCTTCGATGATTTGATCAGTTTTATATTTTTCGCGATAATGGAAGCTTTCGTGCCATTGTTTGGAAATGTGTATTTTTAACAGATAGAAAATTATGAAACTGTTGTATTGATGTCTTCTCACCCACCTCTACCTTTGTTTCATTACCCAGATTTGGTGGGGTTGGTTGGGGTGGGGGGGGGTAGGAGTTGTCCGATTCTCGATGTGTGTGCCCACATTGTTATTTCCAGCTGTCACTGGTCTGTGTTTGTGCTACAGGTGAAGGCCGGAGGTGGTGTTGAGTTAAAGGGTAAACGCATCGCTCTTCATGTTACTGATGTCACAGACATGAGCAGAGATTTACTGAAGGTGACAATACGATGATCGTTTTCTTTAAAAACTCAATGATGATTCATTCACCCGTTCTTCGATCCTTAACCCACGTTTGCATGGGCGTTGCCTGATTTTTGTGTACTCGTTGCCTCTGATTGAAGCGTGTTTGGTTGACGTTTCTGGTTCGAGTTCCATGCCAAATTATCGCTCGTATGCCACAGTCGGACACGTGTGCAGTTTTGATCCCTGAGCTGGATCTGGAACTCGGACCTGGTGCCCTCGGTGGGAGGTTTAGTACCCTGGAGGGATTACTGCTGAACATACGGGATCTGGTGAGGTGATGGGGTGGGGGGTGGGGGGGTGGGTTGTTGAGGGTGCGTGTGGTTGAGTAATAAACATCCTTGGTATTATCGATCCTACGTTTGGCCAACAGGTTGTGGACAAAAATCCATTCACCATTGGAGACAGTGGAGATGTTGACATGGCTGAGAAGTTGAAGCGTTTTGGTTGTGAGATTGATGAGGTTGGAACCACTTTTATTCACCTCCTTTGGGTGCATGTCCTGCTTCCCTGCCCTCTCTTTTTCTACCTTCCACCTTTTGCTTGCTCTTATTTTCCTCCTCATTATCTTCATTCTTCATCATGTCCTCTCTTTTTGCTTGTTTCTTCACCCCAACCTCACTTCTTTCCCCACTTGTATTTATTGTTCCCCACCTCTTCTGTCACTTGGTTGTCTTCATTGACAACTCATCCTTCCCTGACCCCCCCCCCTCCTCCCCACACCCCCAACTGCTGGATATGTGTCTCCTCGTCATCCATCCTCTACCTACCCAATCCTCTTATTGGCTGTCTCAAAACAATTCACCTTTTCATTCCTTCCAGTGACTTCCTTTGTTTTCTCTCAGATTGTGGCAGGAGGGAAAGACATCATGTTCATTCTCGACGATCCAGCAGGAAACAGCTACCTGCAGGTACATTAACTTATCCCCCAAAAAGTCCCCAAGTATGTCCAGCGCGTTGCCATTGACGACGAATGCAGACTGCTGCGATGAAGATTAAAGATTGTTGCCGTCCTTTTGTTTTGTACTATTTGTTCCTGAATCGGTGCGAAACATTCTCTCTGGCATGAAGGGTGGAACCCGTGCGTGATCGCCGGCATTGGTGGTGCCAAAATGGTGACGCTCCCTCTTCGTTTTTACGCGGTGTACCACTGATGTCGATAAAACTTTCACGGATATGTAACGTGGCCGTGTCACTTTGTGAGATGCACAGTGTTGTTAACCAATTGGTCAGGTTCATCACAAAGGTAAATCGTCCGGTGTTCGTGATTCCCCACCAGGTGAATTGAGTGCCATCCAATGGCGTTTCCCTTCGTCTCGACGACGGAGTGATCATTTCACGTTTCTTTGGCGTCATTTTATTTTTCTATAGACAAGGTCCTTTATAAACCGCAGAAAACGAATGGCGTATCGTCTCACGGCATTGGTTTGCCATCCGTGCTGTATTTATAGCGTTTGTGTGTCGAGATAAAGCCATTTTGCATTGTGAGTAGTCACGGTGGTATTTTGAGAGAGAATTGGTTGCTGTCGTGGGACTGCCATCGCTGTCAGGAATGGCGTGCGACCTTTTACCTGAGAATTGCAACTGTCGCTCATCGCTGCCTTGATCTTTGTTTCGTGACCTTTTTACTCTTGAGGATTTTTTTTTTCTTCCACAATACAATTGGTTTCCTTTTTGGAAACGACACAAACAAGATGGAATGTGTGTGCGTGCAGATTACCGACATCTCCTCCTGTTGCGTATTGAAGGGAAATATGAGTTGCGTTGCGACGTCACAAGCCAGAACGCTGATGTTGATGTGTTGGCGTCGATCCAATTTTCAGGACGAAAGGACTTTCGGTGTTGTTTTCCCCTGGTTTTTGGTTGCAGAAGATCAAAAAAGACCTGCGCGTGGTCGGTGCAATGACCTAAGATGCTGAGCTTGACTCTTGCTGACCTCTAGTCCGTCGACTAAAATGCCAAAAAGCGGGTCTCGGTATCGTTTGCTGTTATGCCGCTTATTTCCACACAAAGCCTGCGATGTTATCCTCAGAAATAGTCGCACAAAGACAAAGTCGTCACGTACACATGACTGTGCGTGTGTGACGGCACGCCTGGGAGATCCCTCCACCCTGTCCTTCGTGTCACCTGAGGATTATGGTGCTTTCGTGATGCGTGCCTTGTGTTCACCAGTGTTGATGCTCTCCCAGAGGTTTCGTAGCCGCTCCAGGTTGGCCCGCTGTCGAGAGGTGATAAACCCCAAAGCCTGGTTTGCTTTGTCTCCCGCTTCATATCCTGCTTGGCGCTGTGGGTGACATCACGATGTGATTAAACGGTGTTACTGCGTTTTGTACTTTGACATTACACCCCTGTACCTGAAACTTGAGGCATGCCTGTGTTTCTCACTACAATTACGTTTTGGAGCACAGTTCGGGCTGCAGGAAGAGGAAGTTGCATTATGTATGCATGACTATTACAGATGCAATGTATTATGGATTGAAGAGGAAAAGGAAGTTGTGTGGGAGGGAGAAGAAGCTGTGCTGGAACCAAAACAGGTGTAATTGGCTTCATTAGCTTGATCAGACGGAATGCTGTCCGCAGGCCCTGGCAATGTTGGCTGCTGCCGTAGCAAGTGATAGCGGTTACCATTGTGATGGTTAATCGTGACTATCATGATTCCTGATGTGTGAAATGGGTCCCAAATCATGTCATGACTTTCTCTCGTGACACTGTTCTTTAAAAGGCCTCAGATTTGTTTGAAGTCAATGACTGATCATGCATTGGGTTATGGAAAGGAACAAACAGGATTAGGGTTGATTTAATTGGTCCATTGCATAAGTACTTCCACCCTGAATGTGCTGATGTAACGATTGCTTTTGTGTGCAGAATGTATGCGCTCCCGATCCCGATCCAGCCCTCACGGTGACAGATTATGAGAGGACCTTTGAGCAGAATGAGGAGCTGGGTTTGACCGGACTCTTGGCTGAAGGCACGAGTGCAGAGTGATCGCCGGCAGGTGCCAATCTTGCTCATCCTTTGCCTGTACGATACACATCTACTCCAGCCATCTATTTGTGACCAATTTGGTTTTGAGGTCCATGAAGGGTCCTCCGTGGGGTTGAGTGATCCTGTTTGCTTGATTGAGGTAGTTCGAGACCGAGGAGGTTATAATGGCCTTGAGTATGTGGGGTAACCTTTCGCTCTGCAATCTTATCCTCATGGTCATCTTAAAGCAAACTTGTCGGTCATCAGTGAATACAAATAAAGTGCTTTCGCTTTTTTCCGTCTCAAACTCCTTCAGTAACAACATGAATTGAGAACGTTTTTCTGAAAGTACTTTTAATGATTCGTGAATTTCCAATGCAATTTGCATAATCCAATCCAGTTATAATCGGAATTACTTGGTGTTTATTTATTTATTTCTTGTGTACATTATTGAGGCTCATGGAAGAGCTGGGGAAACACCAACAGCAGAATAGAAGTGAGAAAGATCAACGGGAGTCGAAGGACACGTTGAAGTGAACAAGCTGCTGCACACAAGCTTAATGAAGCACAACAGGAAGGGAAGGCAGGGATGAAACGGAAAAGAAACAAAACCAGTCGCCGACTGGGCATCCTCCATCGTGCAAAGTCCTTCCTTGGCACACCTGAGCTCCTGACCACGTACAAAGCTTTTGTCCTTGGATTATTGGCATCTCTCACGATGAGGCTGTGTCTTTGGGTCTCTCACTCTCACCGCAAGCAGGTCGGTGGTCTTTCTGTCTTCTACCGTCTCCTCTTCGGTCTCGCCCTCCCTGCTCTGTCTGCGATATGTCCCCACCATATTTTCGCAGAGCGCTCAAGGTCAGCCAGCAAACTCCTCTGGAAAAACTACCAAAATCAAGAATCGGTGCTTACCTTCACTCTTTCATTCCTCTTCCCCCCCCTACCTTTGGAATAAACTCCCACACTCTCTTCAATCCCACTCTTTCCTCCAGGTCTTCAAAACAGCTGTTCACCACCATCTCTTATCTTTTCGACCCCTGTTAATCCACACCAAACCCACC
Source organism: Eptatretus burgeri (assembly GCF_056783735.1). Classification (NCBI taxonomy): domain Eukaryota; kingdom Metazoa; phylum Chordata; class Myxini; order Myxiniformes; family Myxinidae; genus Eptatretus; species Eptatretus burgeri. The sequence goes on along the minus strand of NC_140976.1, from coordinate 6,317,665 downwards.
TTCAAATTCCCTGCTTTCCTTCCTGAAAGTCCCTGTCATGCCCATCTTGTATACCCCATGTTCCCCACCCCATCCCTCTTCCATCCACAGATCTCATCATGTCTCTGTTCCACCCCTCTATCACTCCTCTTGTCTCCTGCTCCCCTTGTACGTTCTGTGTGTTAGCTCCCATACGAACCTCGACAGTGTATACAAGAAAAACGGCAAAAAACCTAAAAACGAACAAGCTCAAAGAGGAGAAGGGGAGGGAGGGGAGATCACAAAACCTTGGAAATGAGAATGGGGTCATTTGGGGTAGAATTGATCATGAGTATGAATGGGGTTAGGTCAGGTATGGGAGCATGCGCTGGAGCGGCGCGGCGCTGCGTCCGCTTTCCGCCAGTACTCCAGGGGCCTCCGCCTGGCCATCCCCCAGGCAGATACCTGGCCCATCGCCATCTCCTTGAGATGCCGATCAACCTGCTGCAACCACGAGGCACGTGGTCGGCCCATTGGCCTCCTCCACTCACGAGGCCCCTCGCTGAGAGAATCTGGTGAGTGGTATCAGCATCAGGAAAACGAGACACATGCCCATACAGTCGCAGCTGATACTCACGGACTATGCAGGTAACAAATCTCATCCGAGTCTTTCTCAGCAACCGCTCGTTTCACACAAAGTCCGACCAGCGAGAGCCAAGGATTCTCCGAAGAGACCTGGTACCAAAGGAATTAAGTCTCCGTCTCAGATCCCTGGTCATAGTCCAAGTCTCACATCCATAGAGCAAGACTGGAAGCATCAAGGACCTGAAGACTTGGACTTTTGTCCTCCCGCACAGGTACCGGCAGCGCCACACCCCACGATACAGTGAATCCATGACTCCCCAGGCCCGACCCAGACGTCTTTTGACCTCTAGCTCATAGCCAGCAGAGACATTAATATCACTGCCAAGGTAAGTGAATCTCTCTGTGACCTCAACAGCCTCGCCACAAACAGGTACAGGCAAGCTTAGCATCCACGGTCATTGAAAGCCTGGATATTAGTTTTGACCCAGGAAACCCATAATCCCAGCAGCTCGGACTCCTCATTCAGCACCTTGAGGGCCCCCAAAAGGATATCCAAAGTCTCCGCAAAGTTAAAATATATTCACCCTTCATTCATTCTGTTAAAACAAAGTGTCAGTCAATAATAATTCGAACGAGACGGCATGCACTCAGTAGAGTGCATACCTCTGCCAGCCTGAACATTTTACGTGTTGAATCCCACTGACAGGCCCGGTCTGAACCTGAACCAAAATCGAATCTGCTTGTTCTTGTCACCGAATCGACTCTTACCCCAAGTGTTGTCATAACTCGTCCACAACTTTTTGAGATATCGTGTTATATCTCGTCGTTTCAGCCCCGTCTCTCTGGTGAAGAATCGCATAAAACATTCTCATATCCGGATTTGAATCTTCACCAAAATCGAATGAATTTGGCTTTGTCACATACCCAACTTGTCCACCATATTTCCTCTGAATCCATCCATAACGTTTTGAGATATTCCGCTCACAGCCAACCAAACAGGCCTGAATACATAAGCTGTGTTCACCTTCGGTGGTGGAGGTAATAAATTGAAGAACAAGGATACATATCTTCACTATTATGACAAATTTGTGTTTAAAGTCGTGATTTCAGAAAGTTTGGCATTGCTACGTAACACGACAGCGTGATTTCCACCATAACTCAGGGATTCGTCAACAGGATAAGTCATCTTGTGTTGCGTCGAGAGAATTTTCTCCCTTAAAATGTTAAATATTTGATTGTTATTTAACGCAACATTGCATTGCAGTCACGCAACGACTGAGGTCCTTCGCCAGTGCAAGAGATACTTCAGATTATTGAACCTCTGCTTGTGCCGTATGGAAGTGATGCCTTAATCCCGAGGGTCACGTATGGTCAATCCCACGGTCCACTTGACCCGGCTCATTCTTACGAGGGTCTCGGTGTACCCACTGCTCGAAATCTACTGAAGTCCAACACTGACTGGTTCATTCACTCTTCGGGAGCTTGGTTTCATCATTGCTGGGAGGGTGATTTTTCCGCAAATGCAGTGTCCCCTGTGAGTTAGAGGAGGAATTTGTAAATTTGGTCAGTGCCTGCGATAGCTCGCCTACTTTTCGAGAAGGACACTGTGGGATCTTGCAGTCCACCGACTTATGCTGGCCGACAGGATGCCCAGTTTAACGGCCACCCAAAGGATGGCAGAGACAGGAAGGACGCTCACACCATGGAAATAGATGTGGACTTGTCAGCCCAATTTGTGTGTAAGAAGACAGATTGCAGTCGTTGCCAGTTGGCTTGAGCAACCAGCTCAATTCCACGGCATTGATGGTTATACTCGCTTATAATAGCCATTGATTTGTACTGTAAGTTCATCTGTTGATGTTCTCTTGTTGAGAAATAAGTGGGGTTTCTTTTTTATTGAAACAAGCTTGCTTTTGTATCAAACAGCTAAACGTCTAGCTCAGCAATTTGTCAATGGATGGAATTAACGGGACGTTGATTTACCGACAAGGTAACTCTCACGTTTATACCTGCATCCAGGTACCCTCACAGCCGCACAAAGCTAATCTCATGGGTTGTTGACCTTCCAGAAGCAAAAAGAAAAAATATATATTTTTGGCACCCCCCCCCCCCACACCCAACTCCCGTTTTTTCAACAGTCGAGCTGGGATGGTGAAAACAGGATATAAAGGTTGCCTGTCTTGCCTTTTGTTCAGAGAGGTGGGGGTGGGGTAGTAGAAAGTGCTTTGTCATGCGAACGCACAAAGAGGTCTGACGACATTTCTGAACTAAGAGTGTGAGAAGTTTCGAAGATGTGTTATATCCTCGGGCTGCGCAGCCAAGTCATCGCAAGTCTTTCGGAGTCTTCAGGAGGCAGATCTTGAAACTTCCTCAAAAGGATTGTTGAATTCCAATTTGTCCTGCATTTAGTCAATTTTCACTGTGGTAATACACCTCACATATCCTGGCAATGAATATTGGATTATACCTGACGAGCCTCCAGCTGCCATGGAGTGATTGATGTAGGACAACGATCGTGCTTTCCAGTACACTTCCATGAATGAATGTGATTGTTATTCTCAGTATAGTCATGAGTTAAAAGAATCTTACGGCACTTGAACTTTTGGGGTGCATCAGCGACTGGAGCACTTCTGTTCAACTTGTGTGCTGTCCTTTCGTTTGATTTTCAGGCTCAATTTCTTCTTTAATTTGTAACTTGCTGTTTATATCCAGCTATTTATCTTCCATCTGAAATCAAAAAAGACAAGGTTATGTTTTATTTTTTTGTTTTCTTTTGGTTTTTGTTTGCTCTGCAAAAGGGCAGAAATAAATCCTGCCCTTCTCTCCCTCCTAACCCTTCTATCACTCTGAACCCTAATCCCTAACTGCCCTTCTATCCCCCCTCACCCTTCTATCACTGCGAACCCTCCTAACCCTAATGCTTCTCTCCCTCTGAACCCTAACCCTAACCCTTCTATCCCCCTTAACCCAAAGCCTAACCCTTCCATCACTCCTAACCCTTCTCTCCCTCCTAACCCTAACCCTAACCCTTCTTTCGAATGTTTTCGAATTACCTTTCTCACCCTCCTAACCCTAACCCTTATATCCCAACTTGGTGAGGTCTAGCCCCCAAATGACCCAAAGACCACACCCATCCGAAGATAATGGGTTTTGGGCAGATGACAGTTTTTGTGGCTGAGTCGAAGGTCGCATTGAATTTATCCAAGATGTGAAGCACAGAGGACCAAACTTTCAATTGTTCCTCAGGTGAATCTGCGCCATCGAACGTCATCTGCGATTTGGGCGACAGGGCCAGCCTCGAGGAAATCTCCAAGAATGTGACGCACGAGCTCCTCCAGTGCAGTCTCTGAGCCTGGCATGCGTATGGCAGGCTGGGCATGAACATGAATACCACAGAACGGGGTGACAACACCACAATATTCCATAGAATTCTTCATGAGTGGTATTTGGAAAAAGGTCTGAGACGAGTCGGATACGATGGTTTAGGACCAACCTGCAATGGTTGCTGTTTGCTATGGCGGCCAACGTCTGTGAACGTAGTGACAAGTCGGGATCCACCACCAGGCTTTTCAATGAGGAACGTGGTGGCATTAAGCGAAGGAAGAGTGGACATTCGATTTTTGTACAAGGTGCTCATACCTGCTTCAGGTTCCACCTGTGCGGATGGATAAGCTGTAAGAGGAATTTACAGACCACCACCAACTTTTGGAGAAGCACGATATTCCCGATGCAGTCTGGGAAAAAGCCTTCGGCATGGCACAACCCAGGTCTCGAGATTTTGGTTTGACTTGATCGGTTGGCAAATCTGTATTTGAGGTGCAAACCGCCGTTGGAAAGGAGGAGAGGGTGACATTTTGGGCATTAACGCCTTCGTGGAGTAAAACTTCACCCTGTCTGAGAAACACTTCTGTTAACGCCAGAGTGTCAGATTGTTGAGTCATGGCGGTTAACATAGGTCAGCGTTGGCAGGATGGCCGAGAAGCTCGAGGTAAGCACATGATAACCTCTAAGCTGTCTGGCCTGGGTTTGAATCCCGACCCAGCTATAAACTGCCATCCTGGTGTCGAGCAGCCAGGGTGATTCATCAACGTGTGCGATGTCCTCCCGTCTGCCAGCCTTTGTGTTCTCACCGACAAGGGGCAATGCATCTGCGGCTGCTCGCAGCAATGACGCAAGCAGTTAGCCACAGGTTCTATACCAAATTCATCAATGAGCATACCCATAGGTGTAGTTTACTTCTTTTTTTGAGAGCAGAGTTGGGGCTGGGAGCTTAAAATACCCTTTGATGCAGGGATGGGGCCCACAAGGCCCAGCAAGCTTTTTGTTTTGCTTTTACTATGTTGTATAATTTTATTTTTTGAACGAGCCTCATTCAATTCTCCGATAACTTACTTCCAAATAATTCTGTGGCATAAGTATAAAAAGATTTCATTCGGTTCGAGGAAAAACACCTTCATTCATAAGACATTACACACCCCATCCTTTCCAATCCTCGTGGTCTTAGTTGCAAGGAGCACGGCCATGTTGTGTGCGACAACTGCCTCTGATAAAAGACTTATTTGGTCATTTCCAAGAAGACAAACATGTCTTCTTGAAAACGACAATAAAAATATTTTTTATTGTTGAAAATCATTTTGTATCATCATTTGTTTTATGCCAATATAAGTAATTTAAATGCATTATCTTCTATTTCTTGGGAATTTGCATACCTTGTAAAATACATTCATCATACACACATACATCTCTTCAAAATAAAAGGATCAATGAATCACTCTTTTGAGCAAATGCTCCCCCATTAGTCTCAACTTTGTACATACAGTAAAATAATAACTAATAATAATAAACTAGAAGGGCACTCGGTAGAGTGCATACCTCCACCACGTAATACCTGATGCACTAGAACATATGAGGCCCAATATATGTTTGAGCTAGAACGAGCACTCAGTAGAGCGCATACCTTCGCCAACGCGACATTTTGCCCCCCCCCCCCCCAGAAACCGTTGATTGTGATGGTATTTAATCCCATACCACATCTGCCATCTCATATGTGTTATGATGGCTTAAAAACATTAAATTTCCTGCTGTTTGACACTGATTCACGTACATTGTACAATTTCTGTTTGAACTCCCTGACCTTTTTGGGTGTCGGTGTCAAGTCAATCTGATGACAATTGGTCACATTATAAGAAATCAAATATTACACATCACAGGATAGGGAATTGAATTCTAAACATTCTGAATCTACTTACATGCAAATTGTATAAGAATTGACCGCGTTATGATAATAAAGGTCATTGACCCCCCTGACCTTTGACCCAAACCGCTAACAAAGGTAATGGTGTCATATTGTATATCACAAGATTGGGCATTGAATTCACAATATTTTGGCATTGGTTGCATGCAAATTAGATAAAAATCGACTGCACTATGGCAAAATGACGATTTTGACCTTTTCATGACCTTGACCTTGACCTTTGTACTCTTAATTTTGTAATTGGTATTAGAGTGTGGGGAACAGAACGGTCAACATTTTGGCATTGGTTGCATGCAAATTGGATAAAAATCGACCACACTATGGCAAAATGACGATTTTGACCTTTTCATGACCTTGACCTTGACCTTTGTACTCTTAATTTTGTAATTGGTATTAGAGTGTGGGGAACAGAACGGTCAACATTTTGGCATTGGTTGCATGCAAATTGGATAAAAATCAACCACACTATGGCAAAATGACGATTTTGACCTTTTCATGACCTTGACCTCGACCTTTGTACTCTTAATTTTGTAATTGGTATTAGAGTGTGGGGAACAGAACGGTCAACATTTTGGTGTTGGTTTCATGCAAATTGGATAAGAATTGACCGTGTTATGACTAAAACCGCACATTTTGCAATGTCGTGACCCCCCCTGACCTTTGACTCCCAACCGCTAATAAGGGTTATTACGTCATTGTGTCATGTCACATATCACAAGATGGGGCATTGAATTCTGAACATTTTGGCATTAGTTGCATGCAAATTGGATACAAATTGACTGCGCTTGTAAAAAGACGATTTTGACCTTTTCATGACCTTGACCTTTGACCCGATCGCTCCCAAAATCTAATCAAATGGTCCTCGGATAATAACCAATCATCCCACCAAATTTGCTGCGATTCAGTTCAATACTTTTGGAGTTATGCGAATAACAAACAAACAAACAAACACATATTCACAAATAAATAAATCAAAACATAACCTTCACAACAAAGTTTGCGAAGGTAAATATCATGTTATACAGTACTATATCGATTTTGGACCAATCTCTCAATGGTGAAGAATCACTTAAAACAATTAAATAATTCTCGTATCCAGATCTGGATTCGGATCTTCACCAAAATCGAATCAATTCGTCATTGTCACATACCCAACCTGTCCACCAGGTTTCAAACAAATCCGTCCACAACTTTTTGAGATATTGTGCTATATATTAGTTTAGCCCAATCTCTCAATGGTTAATCACTTAAAAAAATTATCAGATTCAGATCTTCAGCAAAATTGAATCAATTCTTCCTTGTCACACACCCAACATGTCCACCAATTTTCATCTGAATCCGTACACAAGTTTTTGAGATGTTCTGCACATAAACAAACAAACAGACAAACAAGTCGGTAGGCGGCGATGGGTCGCCGAGCATGGAAACTATACGATACTTGTATAGAGCAAAATAGATGTCATATAGCGGATAGGGAATCACCTTAAGATTATGCATATCAAATCTCATCCAGTTCCATCTACTGATAACTACTCGGTATCCATTAGTAGGGTAAGAATACTGATTCTGGCTCACTTTTCCCCATGTAAATGAATGGGGGATTTTCAGCGATTCATAATTTTTTTCCCTAAAAATAAACCCCCTTTTTATCCCAAGGTATATTTATTTGTCTCCCCTTTTAACTTGGAGGTTGAACCTCATTGAATTGAACAGCTCACTCATTGAACCTATAAAGATTTGTTCATTCTCAAATTCCTTCAATAGTTTAATTTTCTTTGCACAATAATCCCCATCTAAAATATTGACAAACAAAACATTTGAATCTTTATATTTTTTAAGATACCCCTTTTGTGCCATTACGAAATGATAAACTTCTCTTAATGCTCTTGTTTGACCACCTCCTGAGCCACAGGTTATTTTTTGTTAAGCCCCGCCCACTTTTCTTTAAGCCCCGCCCACTTTTGTTAAGCCCCGCCCACTTTCCACAAGGTATTCAATAAGCCCCGCCCACTTTTCTTTAAGCCCCGCCCACTTTTGTTAAGCCCCGCCCACTTTTGCTAAGCTCCGCCCACTTTTCATAAGGTATTTTTCTAAGCCACGCCCACTTTTCCTAAGCCCCGCCCACTTTTGCTAAGCTCCGCCCACTTTTCATGAGGTATTTTTCTAAGCCACGCCCACTTTTCCTAAGCCCTGCCCACTTTTGCTAAGCTCCGCCCACTTTTCATAAGGTATTTTTTCTAAGCCACGCCCACTTTTCTTAAGCTCCGCCTACTTTTGCTAAGCCCCGCCCACTCTTACATCATTTCCAGTTCATCTCTGACTCACAAAGAAATCACTAGAAAATTACAGGATGTTATGGTTTTGAAAAATTTCCCAATGAAGGCTTGCCTAGGCTTGCCCAGGGAATTTCCAAAGGAAACCACACCCACCAGTCTTTCTCTATAAAAGCTTCAAACCCAGGCTCCATTTTAAACATTTGTTTTTGCTGGCAATGGTGTTTTGTGTGCTTGTCTCGAACTCTCTGTCTTCTATGGAACTAAACCTTCAAGTTGATGAACTGGATTCAAACCTCTTGTCTATTGAGGTAAGATTTTTTATTTTCCTATTTTCAAACTTTGATTGAAGCATACTCATTTAATAATTAAATAACTTAATTAATACATTATTATTTTCTCTCACAGGAAATTGTGTCTGAAATACGAAATGAAAATACTGCTTTTGCTACAACTTTGGGGGAAATTGTTGGCTTGGTTGAAGACCTTGAGTGGGATGACTTTGGTGTTCCTTGGAACTCTCTGTCTTGTATGGAACTAAACCTTCAAGTTGATGAACTGGATTCAAACCTCTTATCTATTGAGGTAAGATTTTTTATTTTCCTATTTTCAAACTTTGATTGAAGCATACTCATTTAATAATTAAATAACTTAATTAATACATTATTATTTTCTCTCACAGGAAATTGTGTCTGAAATACGAAATGAAAATACTGCTTTTGCTACAACTTGGGGCGAAATTGTTGGCTTGGTTGAAGACCTTATGAGCGACCAAGACCCACAGAACGAGTTCGTCCTTGATGACCCAACCAAAGAGTTATACCTTGGAGACCAGCAAAATCCTGAAAAAGAGTTTTACAGCAATAGTACTCATTGTGAGTTATCAAGACAATACCCACTGAACAAGTTATACCTTGATGAGCCAGAATACAAGTTTTACCTTGGAGACTCACAAATTTTGAAAAATCAAGAAATGAGTTCTGCCTTGATGGTTTAAATAACTACCTTGGAGACTCAGGAAAAGGGTTCTGCCAAGATGGTTCTAAATATGGGGCCTACCTTGGAGACTCACAAATTTTGAAAAAATCAGTAAATGAGTTCTGCCTTGATGGTTTAAATAACTACCTTGGAGACTCAGGAAAAGGGTTCTGCCAAGATGGTTCTAAATATGGGGCCTACCTTGGAGACTCACAAATTTTGAAAAAATCAGTAAATGAGTTCTGCCTTGATGGTTTAAATAACTACCTTGGAGACTCAGGAAAAGGGTTCTGCCAAGATGGTTCTAAATATGGGGCCTACCTTGGAGACTCACAAATTTTGAAAAATCAAGAAATGAGTTCTGCCTTGATGGTTTTAATAACTACCTTGGAGACTCAGGAAAAGGGTTCTGCCAAGATGGTTCTAAATATGGGGCCTACCTTGGAGACTCACAAATTTTGAAAAAATCAGTAAATGAGTTCTGCCTTGATGGTTTAAATAACTACCTTGGAGACTCAGGAAAAGGGTTCTGCCAAGATGGTTCTAAATATGGGTACTACCTTGGAGACTCACAAATTTTGAAAAAATCAGTAAATGAGTTATCCTTAAGAGACTTTGTAAGTTGGTTTTACTTTGAATACTTGAAATGTGGGTTCTGGATTGATAACTCACAATGTGATACATATCTTGGAAACTCAACGGGAATGTGGTTATACCTTGAAGACTTGGAAAGTTGGGTTTATGTTGGACACTTGAAACTTTTTTGGGGGCTTTTATTTATTTATTTATTTATTTATTATTATTATTATTTTATTTATTTATATTTTGGAGACTTTTGGAGTTGTTATCACTCTTTGGGATCTAAACCTATCGATGTAGTTCTTTGTCGGATGGTGCTTGATGGGAGCAAGATCAAGAAAGTTCTGGGAAGAAAGTGCAGGCTTACTCCCCCTTTCTACGTCATCAAACCTGAAAGCCTTAAAAGACAGAATTGGAAGAAGAGAAAAAAAAAAAAACGTAAAATATATATATATAGGTGGAAATCTCATTTTGAAAAAGACTGTGTTGGGTGAGGATTGAGTTGGGGTTGAGATTTTGAATGTGAGGGTTGGGGTTGAGATTTTGAATGTGAGGGTTGGGACACACACACATACACACCAACAAACAAAGTTAAGCCTTGACTTCAGTTGAGGATTCTGTGTTTGGGGTTCACAGATCTAAGAACGTCCCCCTTGACACACATTATATACTGTTATACACCTCGGACTTGGCCCTCGAGTGTCCACAACGGTGTATAGTAGGAGGGAGTGAAGCGCCAACCTATTGCTCCCATTACACACACACACACAAACAAAAGTTAAACCTTGACTATTCAGTTGAGGATTCTGTGTTTGGGGTTCACAGATGTGAGAACGTCCACCCCTTGACACACATTATATACTGTTATACACCTCGGACTTGGCCCTCGAGTGTCCACAAAGGTGTATTATCTGCTTAGTTTTGTCTTTTGTAATTCCTGTGAATAAAATGTATTGATTCAATGATAACCCAAGAAAGTGTAAGAAACTTGGATGAAAAGAATTTGTTTAAATCATGTTTTGGTAAAAGATATATTCATCCTACAGTCGAATGTGTCCTAGAATACTATAAAACAAAGGGTTTAGAAAAAACTGCCCAGGTCTGTCATGCAAATGTAGAATTGACCGACCAGATTGTTAAAGTAAATAATGAAACATGTACTCTCTACTCAATATTTGATATAGAGACCATGAAAATATCTTGGATTTTCTTTGCCTCACTCTCAATAATCTTTTTGATAATAATCATCATTTTGATATATCTAGTTAAAATAAGGAAGAACCCAACATTTGTTTTATAGATGCTCTAATTCAAACAAAGCAAAGACAACATAACATAATGTTATACCCTGGATAATTAAATCTCCCAATCGCCTCATTAACTCAAAACTTCTTAACAAAGTCAGGAGAAATAGTGTATACCAAAGAGTAAAAAGTGTGAACCAACAAATGGACAACATTTCAGATTAATTTTTTTCTTATCTATCCAAACTCTTGTGATTTATTTTTCCCATTCATTTGAAATAATCTAGATGAACAGAAAGAAAGAATCAATGAACATCTACTCAATGAACTGTTAATATTCCAATTGAACACCTACCCATTTAATCAATGAACTGTTAATATTCTAATCAATGAACAGAAAGAAAGAATCAATGTACAGAAAGAAAAGAATCAATGTACAGAAAGAAAGAATCCATATGAACACCTACTCAATGAACTGTTAATATTCTAATCAATGTACAGAAAGAAAGAATCACAATTGAACACCTACTTATCTACTCAATGAAAAAGAATCAAGATGAACACCTACTCAATGAAAAGAAAGAAAGAATCCATATGAACACCTACTCAATGAAAAGAAAGAAAGAATCCTAATTGAACACCTACTCATCTAATCAATGAACAGCTAAAAATCTAGATGAACACCTACTTATCTACTCGATGAAAAAAGAAATAATCTAATCAATGAACTGTTAATATTCTAATTGAACACCTAGTTAATGAACTGTTAATATTCTAATTGAACACCTACTCATCTACTCGATGAAAAAAGAAATAATCTAATCAATGTACAGAAAGAAAAGAATCAAGATGAACACCTAGTTAATGAACAGAAAGAAAAGAATCAATGTACAGAAAGAAAGAATCTAGATGAACACCTACTCAATGAAAAGAAAGAAAGAATCCTAATTGAACACCTACTCAATGAACTGTTAATATTCTAATCAATGAACAGAAAGAAAGAAATAATTTAGTCTATGAACAGAAAGAAAGAATCCCAATTGAACACCTACTCAATGAAAAGAAAGAAAGAATCACAATTGAACATCTACTCATCTACTCAATGAACTGTTAATATATTCCAATTGAACACCTACTCAATGAACTGTTAATATTCTAATTGAACACCTAATCAATGAACTGTTAATATTCTAATCAATGTACAGAAAAAAAAGAATCCATATGAACACCTAGTTAATGAACAGAAAGAAAGAATCCATATGAACACCTAGTTAATGAACTGTTAATATATTCTAATTGAACACCTACTTATCTACTCAATGAAAAAAGAAAGAAAAGAATCAATGTACAGAAAGAAAGAATCACAATTGAACATCTACTCATCTAATCAATAAAAAAAGAAATAATCTAATCAATGAACTGTTAATATTCTAATTGAACACCTAGTTAATGAACTGTTAATATATTCTAATTGAACACCTACTTATCTACTCAATGAAAAAAGAAAGAAAGAATCAATGTACAGAAAGAAAGAATCCTAATTGAACACCTAGTTAATGAACAGCTAAAAATCTAGATGAACACCTACCCATTTAATCAATGAACTGTGAATATTCTAATTGAACACCTAGTTAATGTACAGAAAGAATCCATTGAACACCTACTCAATGAAAAGAAAGAAAGAATCCTAATTGAACACCTACTCAATGAAAAGAAAGAAAGAATCCTAATTGAACACCTACTTATCTACTCAATGAAAAAAGAAAGAAAAGAATCAAGATGAACACCAAGTCAATGAAAAAAGAAAAAAAGAATCCATATGAACACCTACTAATCAAGTCAATGAAAAGAAAGAAATAATCCATATGAACACCTACTCAATGAAAAGAAAGAAAAGAATCAAGATGAACACCTACTCATCTACTCAATGAAAAAGAAATATTCTAATCAATGAACTGTTAATATTCTAATCAATGAACAGAAAGAAAGAATCCATATGAACACCTAGTTAATGTACAGAAAGAAAAGAATCAAGATGAACACCTAGTTAATGAACAGCTAAAAATCTAGATGAACACCTACTCAATGAAAAGAAAGAAAGAATCCCAATTGAACACCTAGTTAATGAACTGTTAATATATTCTAATTGAACACCTACTCATCTACTCGATGAAAAGAAAGAAAAGAATCAAGATGAACACCTACTAATCAAGTCAATGAAAAGAAAGAAATAATCCATATGAACACCTAGTTAATGAACAGCTAAAAATCTAGATGAACACCTACTCAATGAACTGTTAATATATTCTAATTGAACACCTACTCAATGAAAAGAAAGAAAAGAATCCATATGAACACCTACTCATCAAGTCAATGAAAAAGAAAGAAAAGAATCAAGATGAACACCAAGTCAATGAACAGCTAAAATATTCTAATTGAACACCTAGTTAATGAACAGCTAAAAATCAAGTCAATTAAAAAAGAAAGAAAAGAATCCATATGAACACCTAGTTAATGAACAGCTAAAAATCTAGATGAACACCTAGTTAATGAACAGAAAGAAAAGAATCAAGATGAACACCTAGTTAATGAACAGCTAAAAAAAAAGAATCCATATGAACACCTAGTTAATGAACAGAAAGAAAGAATCAAGATGAACACCAAGACAATGAACAGCTAAAAATCTAGATGAACACCTACTCAATGAAAAGAAAGAAAGAATCCCAATTGAACACCTAGTTAATGAACTGTTAATATATTCTAATTGAACACCGACTCATCTACTCGATGAAAAGAAAGAAAAGAATCAAGATGAACACCTACTAATCAAGTCAATGAAAAGAAAGAAAGAATCACAATTGAACATCTACTCATCTAATCAATGAAAAGAAAGAAAGAATCCTAATTGAACACCTAATCAATGAACTGTTAATATATTCTAATTGAACACCAAGTCAATGAAAAAGAAAGAAAGAATCCATATGAACACCTAGTTAATGTACAGAAAGAAAGAATCCATATGAACACCTACCCAATGAAAAAGAAATATTCCAATCAATGAACTGTTAATATTCCAATTGAACACCTAGTTAATGAACTGTTAATATATTCTAATTGAACACCTACTTATCTACTCAATGAAAAAGAAATATTCTAATCAATGAACTGTTAATATATTGTTGTGGTTACCAGATTCGCAAACCACCATTCAGGTCCCTTAGGTGAGGTATCTCGGTAAGTGCATGTGTAGTTAGGCCCAAACCCGTTGTCTAGTGGGAATACATGTCATTTATACGTGCTGCGACTCTTCAGGATAGCCGTTTTTCTTTTACTATCTTTATTTTGGACCAATCGCCACCATCACAACCACAACAACAACCACCAACCACAACGCCGCTTCACCACAACCGCCATGACCTTTACCGTCACAACTCGCCACCATCGCATCACCGTCATCTCGCGCCACTCATGGGCACCGATGCTGGACTCGTGTAGGGCGCACGTTGAACAGCGTGTACAAAATCACGGATTTTGTGCTTCAAAAACGGATCAAAAACGACACACGCCCACTTTTTGCCGTCCAATCGGTGAGCGAGGGGCGATTTGGCCCCGCCTCCAGAACGATCGATATATGCAAATTTGTGGATCAAAAAGCCTTCACGCCCACTTTTTCTCGGGCCAATGGGGAGCGAGGTGAAAGGTCAAAGGGAGGGGGTCAAAGGCGAAGTTACGGGGGGATAAAAGGACGGTGTTCGTCAGTCAGAGGAGAGTCAGCAGCAAACGAGAACGAAAGAAGTCCAGAGTCGGAGAGTCAAGAAGAGGAGAGTCGCAAACAAGAACGGGTCGGAGAGTCAAGAAGAGGAGAGTCGGAAGCAGAGGGTCAAGACTTCGCGGGCGGTGGAGCTGCTCGTCGTGTGCGTTGGAGTCGGAACGGAGGGGACGGAGCTGTGGAAAGGCGGCGACACCAGACGAGGGGGTGCTCGCGTCGTGCAGGAAGCTGCACCCGAGGGAGGCCGACAGCGCGACCTGGCCGAGGTGGAGACGCTCGTCGCACATAATAAAGATCCTCTATACCCCGAGCATCAGCAACCCCCTCCTGTTTCCCCCCCCGCGCTGAGATAGTGCGACCAAGGGGGCCCGTTCCCACCCCCTGCCAGGCACTGTCCACGAGGCCCGCGGAGAGAGGCGCCATCGCCGCTCCGCGTCTCATCACCAGACGGGTAGGCCCGACCCGGTCTCGGCCTCAGGCCTGCCCCATTCTTGGGGGATTTCTTTTCCTTGGTTTTGGGTATGTGTTGTCGGCGCCGTCTGTGAAGTAGAATTGTATAAGTGTTGCCGTGTGCTCGGTAGTCGGTATTAGCTCTGCACTGTGTTTTCACTTTTATGTTTGCTTTTTGTGTAAATGGAATTGTGTTTTCTTTTTTTTGTGTGCATTTGGTGGAATTGTATTTGTGTGTTTTCCGTTCGTCGCGAATAAATGTGCTTTATTGTTGAACTGTTCTCCCGCTTCGCTTCGTCTTTTCCTCCATTGAATCCCCATCTTGCTTCACGTAAAGGGTTGGTAGTGGGCTGAATACGCCCGATAATTAATCGAACCGTCGAGGTCGACGATAACACCGCTCGGTTATTCTGATAGTACGGAACGGGTCGCTTAAGTGGCCCGTGTCCGGTCGACCTGCGGCGAGGTGTGATCGCCCGGTCTACCCTCCGCGTGGGTACCAGGTAGTTCGAATTTGGCGAGCAACCCTATCCCACGCGGGGGGCTGATTGGCTCGATCCGCGGTGAGACCGAAAGGTCCACCCGTGACTGGTTCCCGGCGTTAGTCCGAGAGGGTCACGACTGGATTGTCCGTCCGGTGGGCGACGTGCCGCGATTCGAGTTACGTGGCCGTCGCACGCCGGCGGGCGCGAAATCCGCAACACTGGTGTCAGGAGTGGGATACAAATTCATCGCCCTCCTCGCGGCACTGGTATCTGAGAACAGGAAAACGGGCTCTCCTGTCTCCGGCTAAATTCACGGGAATCGGTCCAGGGGGTGAGAGAGCGACCCCCGACTCCCTTGCAAATTACGAGCGAGCGAAATTAACCCTTCACGAGAAGCAAGATGGCGTCTCAAGGCGAGCGGGTGCCGGGTGGATTAGGTATGTGTAATAGTAATGTAGAATCCATGGCTCAGGACGAGATCACCGTGCAAGAGAAACCCGTACCAGAAGGTTGGGAAAGGCATCGATGCAGTTCATCTGGTCGGTTTTTTTATTATAACTCCACCACTAAATGTAGTCAGTGGGAGTGGCCAGGGCAGGTGACGATACAGCACGTTATGGAACTCGTGCAGAGCATAATTGACGGAATGAAAGAAGGGAACAACGAAATGAAGAGAAATACGCAACAAATGGAAAATAAAAAAATGGATGGAAACGCACTCGAAGCGAAAAACCAATTAAAAGAAAGCCAGGAGGAGACAGAGGAGGGATTGAAGGTCGAAACGGTGGAGTGTGAGAAAAGACTTCAAGACATGAAGAGAGTTGATAAGCTGGGACTGGAGGGAAAAACGGAGACAGAGGAACTGGGAAGACGGGTAGAAAACCACAAGCGCAAGCCGAAGAACAGTTAGAAGCCAAAGCAAAGTCTGAGTGTGCGGAGATGAGAAAGGAATTGGAAAAGAAAGTTTCTGAGTTACAGAAACACCAAAACAAAGAGAGGGAACTACAAAACGAACTGAGAGTGTTAAAAGAGGAAAGGAAGAGAACGGAAAATGAAACTTTAAGAAACCACACTGTACAGATCGAACAGCTGGAAGCGAAGGCCAGACTAAAGAATGAGGAACAAGAAAGAGTAATGAAGGAAGAACGAATGAGAAGGGAGAAAGAAATCAGTCAGTTGAAAGAAATGACGAGATTGCAGAAGGAGGAACAAGAAAGACAGTGGAATAGAAAACTGAAAGAGTATGAATTTGAAACTGAACGACAAAAGGAAAAAAATAGGTTTGAATACGAGGAAAAAGTAAAGGAGCAAGGAATGAAGCAGGAAGGAGAAATCAGGAGATTGAAGGACACAACGAGATTGGAGAGGGAAGAACGAGAGGAACAATGGAACAGAAAACAAAAAGAACATGAATCTGAGGTTGACCAATTGGAAGAAAAGCTGAGGCTGGAGTACGAGATAGACAAAGAACAGCGAATGAAACACAAACAGGAGATTAACCAAATGAAGAAAACCATGAAACTGGAGAAGGAAGGACAGGAGAGGAAACGAGGAAGAGTAATGAGGCAGCAGCAAATGAAACACAAAAAGGAGATTAACCAAATGAAGCAAACCATGAAACTGGAGAAGGAAGGACAGGAGAGGAAACGAGGAAGAGTCGTGAGAGAACAGCGAATGAAACACAGGAAGGAAATGAGCCAATTGAAAGAAACGATGAGATTGGAAAACAAAGAGCAGGAGGAACAGTGGGAAAGAAAACAACAACTCTATGAGTGTGAAATTGAACAACTAAAACGGAGGGAGAACGAACAGCTAATGGGGCTCAGAGAGAAAGAACGACTCAGATGGGAAAGGAAAAGGAACCAGGAAGAGACAGAAAAAAGGAACCAGGAGAGAAAATGTATAGAGACACGGGAGACAGACAAAATAGAGGAGAGACAACATGATGAAGACGGGGTAAGTGACGCGCACACACACACGGAGGTAGTGGAGGACAATGGGGGTGAGCTGGCGGACCGTGCAGGGACCCGGTGCGAGCACCTGGATGGCCTCCTCCAGGAACGAGGGGAGGGAGTATGCCCCCTCGAGGCGAGTCACGACCAGGTGAGTTCGGTCGTGCTTTGCGAGGTTGAGGGGAGGGGTGCTGTGGACGGGTGCACGGAGAGCTTGGGGGGTATAGAGGCCCCGGAGACCCTTGTGGGGACACAAATCCCCAGTGTGGTTGTCCCTGTGTGTGTGGTGCAAGGTGTGAGTGCGTCCCCGTGTGTGGAAGCGACCCCGTGTGTGAGTGGTGTGGTGGCGATGGTGCCAGAGTACGTGCTTCCCAGCACGCCGTGCGTGGGTGAGGCACCGTGTGTGAGTGAGGCCGTGTGTGTGAGTGAAACGGCCAGTATGAGTGAGGCACCACGTGTGAGTGGTATGGTGCCGGAGTGCGTGCTTCCCAGCACGCCGTGTGTGGATGAGGCACCGCGGTTGAGTGCCCCCGCGTGTATGAGTGAGGGACGTTGTGTGGAAGAGACCGCGTGTGTGAGTGTCGCCGTGTGTATGAGTGAGGTACCGCGGGTGAGTGCCCCCGCGTGTATGAGTGAGGCACGGTGTGTGGATGAGGCACAGCGGTTGAGTGCCCTCGCGTGCGTGGGTGAGGCACCGCAGGTGAGTGCCCCCGCGCGAGTGAATGGAGCACCACGTGTGAGTAGTATGGTTTGTGTGAGTAGTGAGGCACGCGTGAGTGAACGGCCGTGTGCAAGGTCGCTGTGTGCAAGGGAGACCGTGTGTGTGAGAGAGCGGTATGTGAGGGAGATGTCGGTTGGCATGCGGGAGCACGCAGCCGCATCTCCCGGTGTGAATGTGATGGTGTGGACTGTGTGCGTCGTAACACGCAGGTGTGCGTGGGTGGAATGGAGACGACGACGGCGACAGAGGAGAGAAAGCCGAGTAGCGGCTGTAGTTGTTTCTGGGACCGTGCCGGGTTCACCCAGCAGTGAGCACGCGGTTCGTGCTGTGCAACGCACGAGACCGCCACGTGCTCGCTTGCGAGAGTGAAGTCCCGGTCCGGAAACGCACGCGGTGGATTTGCCGATCCCGCGGACGGACAAAGTTTAGGCAGGTAAATGGATTTGGACCGGACGGGTTCTCCACGCGATCGTGTGTGTTCAGCTCCAACGGGCAGGGCACATGTGTTCGCGTGGGAAACCCCTCGAGACGTGGGGCTTGTGTTTTTTTTTTTGCGCACGGTGACGTCATGGCTGCACGTGTGGTTGGAATCCGGCAGGAGGGGTATCTCTGCCGGATGGCACCGTCCAAGGAGGGACGAGGAACACGTGCAGCTGCATGACGTCACGGACAGGTGCAAAGTGCGCGAGCTCTGAGTTGCCGCGCAGGTGCTGCGCATGGGAAAAAAAAAAAAAAAAGAAAGCCTCACTTTCGGGTGTACAGATTCCTGGGCAAGGGGTGAAAGACCCCCTTACCTGGGCACAGGATGAAAACTAGTTGGGGGAAGGGTTAGCTTAGCTAGACCGACTTCATGGGGCAGGGTATAAGTCCTCATGGAGTCCGTGGAATGGATTAGTTAGAGGGATTGTAGCCAGATTTAGGATGGGAAAATGGGAAATAAAATGATTTATTTGGAGACAGAGACAGACTTTGAATGTGTAGTGGGGACGTAGCTTAGCTACGTAGTGTTAAAAGGAACGTGCTATAGTGTAAGGGACGACGTGGGAGCACGAGTTAGTTAGGGGAGTTAGTTAGAAGGATGGCAGAGTTCAGTGGTGTGTGTGTTGAAGAGTTGGTGAGTTGTGAGGTGAGTACTTGTTGAGTGAGTGAGGCCAGCGGGTCTGTGTGAGTGGAGTGAATGGGGAATGCATGGTGCGATGAGTGATTGGGGGGAGGAGTGACTCCCGCCCAAGGGACCCCGGGGTCAGTGTAGATTGAGTTAGCTGGGTTAGTCAAATTGAAAAATGGAGGTCGTTTTGTTGTTGGTGGGAAAGTAGGCTCGAGACCCATTTGGAGGGGTGCAGGAGCCCTGTTGACGGGCTTGGGAGCGTGGCTGCGAAAGGTGAGTATCGCTGAGTGGGTACCCCGGGCACCAGGCTAGTCGGCCGCGGTAGGCCATGGGCCCATGGGGGGCCGGGATAGAGTAGTGGGCACGGGTGCGCCTGCTTGGTGCGGGGGCCCGGGGCGCCATTAGCCGCGTGGGCAGTGTTGTGGGCACGGGTGACCCTCGGAAAGGGGCCCGGGAGGCCGGCCTGCCACGTGTGCGTTTCAGGGGATGTGCCATGGGGGGCACTCCCCGGTGTTAGGGAGCTGGTAGGCTCGGAGGCAGTGTAGTGCCCGGGGGGTGCCATAGCGGGAGATTCGGCAGAGGGTCGTGCCTGCCAAAGGGAGCCACGTGTCCCAGCCAGGAGACCGTGTGAGGGCACGGAGCGAAATTGGGGGCGAGGCCCGAAATTGTAAGGACACCAACACAGGCGAAGGGAATCTGGGTTGTTAGAACCAATAGTTTAAGCGAGTGGCGCCTGTTGAAAGCCCCGGGGTAGTTTAGCAGTTAAATGGTTAGGGTAGATTAGGAGATTTACCCCTCCGCACCATCCATCCCCTCGCTGTCGTTGTGGGCCGCTGGACCCACTTGGTGTTAAGATCGCCGAACTCTGGGAGACCATTCTGAGGCTTCGTAGGGCCTCGACACAGGACGTTGGCTCACCCTTATTCCCCTCCGGGAAGGGAACGTAGGGGGTGGGAGTAGGCTAGGTGACAGAATAGGTTAGCCGAACAAGGACGATAAAGGGGGTTAGGGGACGATTTATAGTGGAGAAGTAAAAATAAAAACAACAAAAAATAAGTTGGGGCTAAATTGGGGTTTTGACAAATTAAGGGAGTGGGTATGTACAGTGACAGGCAAAGGCGATAGGTGGGAGGGAGACAGGTAGGTAGGTCCGAGCCCGCCTTCCAAGTGGCCAGCACCACCGCACTCCCTCCACCAACCTCCACTGAACGGCAAGAGCTGGCCAACTTCATCGGCTGGCCGTGTTTTGCTTCAAGGCGGAGGCCGGCCAACTTCATCGGCAGCTGTTGTTTTGCTGCAAGGCCTGTGCCATCGGCTGGCCGTGTTTGCTTCAAGGCCTGTGCCGGCCAGTTCATCTGCTGGCTGTTTTTCTTCAAGGCCTGTGCCGGCCAGTTCATCTGCCCGCTATGTTTGCCTGCAGCGGCCTTCTTCTGCGGGCTGTGTTTGCCTGCTCACCTTTGCCATACCATGCCCACTGCCCACATTCACCAGCCCCGTTCAATTTTTGCTTTGCCCCCCCTGTTCATTTCCATGTGCGCCAGGATCCACAAGGCAACAGTTTGCAAGCTGCAAGAACTGCCCTGTTGGCAGCTACAACACGGGCCTGCAGTGGCAGCCCGTGCACCGTGTTTGTGTCCATGCATCCATTCGTTGTGCTCATTGCGTGTGCCACTTGAGCTGGCACGGAGACTGCGTTGTGCAGCCCATGCACCGTTGTGGTTCACTGCGTTCAGTTCAAAAGGGAAGGCCTTGGACTGCGTGTGAGCAGCCAGCCACGTTCCCTGTCACCTGCATTGTTTGAGTCAGAGACTGCATGTGGGCAGCCTGGCTCCCTGCTAACTGCTTTCTTTTGCAGAGTTCAATGATCCTGGGCCATGGTTTAGTGTAAGATTTGTAAGTTAAGGTTAAGATGTACTGTAAATATGAGTGCGCCCCCGGCATGTATGTCTTAGCGCCGGCAATTTTATTTAAGTCGTCCGTGTGAGTGAGTTTGTTTAGGTAGTTACGCAGCCCTCAGGTTATTTATTTTGGGGACACGAATACCATGAATGTCGCACTCAGGGATCCGTAGGTAAAATGTACTAGGGGAAAACTACACATGATGGCACACGAAAATTTGACGACTCGGGACGAGTCTGTAAAAAGGGAAGGGGGTAGTGTTGTGGTTACCAGATTCGCAAACCACCATTCAGGTCCCTTAGGTGAGGTATCTCGGTAAGTGCATGTGTAGTTAGGCCCAAACCCGTTGTCTAGTGGGAATACATGTCATTTATACGTGCTGCGACTCTTCAGGATAGCCGTTTTTCTTTTACTATCTTTATTTTGGACCAATCGCCACCATCACAACCACAACAACAACCACCAACCACAACGCCGCTTCACCACAACCGCCATGACCTTTACCGTCACAACTCGCCACCATCGCATCACCGTCATCTCGCGCCACTCATGGGCACCGATGCTGGACTCGTGTAGGGCGCACGTTGAACAGCGTGTACAAAATCACGGATTTTGTGCTTCAAAAAACGGATCAAAAACGACACACGCCCACTTTTTGCCGTCCAATCGGTGAGCGAGGGGCGATTTGGCCCCGCCTCCAGAACGATCGATATATGCAAATTTGTGGATCAAAAAGCCTTCACGCCCACTTTTTCTCGGGCCAATGGGGAGCGAGGTGAAAGGTCAAAGGGAGGGGGTCAAAGGCGAAGTTACGGGGGGATAAAAGGACGGTGTTCGTCAGTCAGAGGAGAGTCAGCAGCAAACGAGAACGAAAGAAGTCCAGAGTCGGAGAGTCAAGAAGAGGAGAGTCGCAAACAAGAACGGAGTCGGAGAGTCAAGAAGAGGAGAGTCGCAAACAAGAACGGGTCGGAGAGTCAAGAAGAGGAGAGTCGGAAGCAGAGGGTCAAGACTTCGCGGGCGGTGGAGCTGCTCGTCGTGTGCGTTGGAGTCGGAACGGAGGGGACGGAGCTGTGGAAAGGCGGCGACACCAGACGAGGGGGTGCTCGCGTCGTGCAGGAAGCTGCACCCGAGGGAGGCCGACAGCGCGACCTGGCCGAGGTGGAGACGCTCGTCGCACATAATAAAGATCCTCTATACCCCGAGCATCAGCAACCCCCTCCTGTTTCCCCCCGCGCTGAGATAGTGCGACCAAGGGGGCCCCGTTCCCACCCCCTGCCAGGCACTGTCCACGAGGCCCGCGGAGAGAGGCGCCATCGCCGCTCCGCGTCTCATCACCAGACGGGTAGGCC
Organism: Eptatretus burgeri; assembly: GCF_056783735.1. Lineage (NCBI taxonomy): Eukaryota > Metazoa > Chordata > Myxini > Myxiniformes > Myxinidae > Eptatretus > Eptatretus burgeri. The sequence continues at coordinate 6,295,061 of NC_140976.1, read as the reverse complement.
CGACCCGGTCTCGGCCTCAGGCCTGCCCCATTCTTGGGGGATTTCTTTTCCTTGGTTTTGGGTATGTGTTGTCGGCGCCGTCTGTGAAGTAGAATTGTATAAGTGTTGCCGTGTGCTTGGTAGTCGGTATTAGCTCTGCACTGTGTTTTCACTTTTATGTTTGCTTTTTGTGTAAATGGAATTGTGTTTTCTTTTTTTGTGTGCATTTGGTGGAATTGTATTTGTGTGCTTTCCGTTCGTCGCGAATAAATGTGCTTTATTGTTGAACTGTTCTCCCGCTTCGCTTCGTCTTTTCCTCCATTGAATCCCCATCTTGCTTCACGTAAAGGGTTGGTAGTGGGCTGAATACGCCCGATAATTAATCGAACCGTCGAGGTCGACGATAACACCGCTCGGTTATTCTGATAGTACGGAACGGGTCGCTTAAGTGGCCCGTGTCCGAAGTCGACCTGCGGCGAGGTGCGATCGCCCGGTCTACCCTCCGCGTGGGTACTTAGGTAGTTCGAATTTGGCGAGCAACCCTATCCCACGCGGGGGCTGATTGGCTCGATCGCGGTGAGACCGAAAGGTCCACCCGTGACTGGTTCCCGGCGTTAGTCCGAGAGGGTCACGACTGGATTGTCCGTCCGGTGGGCGACGTGCCGCGATTCGAGTTACGTGGCCGTCGCACGCCGGCGGGCGCGAAATCCGCAACAATATTCTAATTGAACA
>NC_140976.1:6284350-6286850 GCF_056783735.1 Eptatretus burgeri | reverse complement strand
TCTGTGTGCTTTTGGTGGAATTGAATATGTGTGCTTTCCGTTCGTCGCGAATAAATGTGCTTTTGTGTTGAACTGTTTCCCGCTTCGCTTCGTCATTTCCTTCATTGAATCCTCATCTTGCTTCACGTAAAGGGTTGGTAGTGGGCTGAATACGCCCGATAATTAATCGAACCGTCGAGGTCGACGATAACACCGCTCGGTTATCCCGATAGTACGGAACGGGTCGCTTAAGTGGCCCGTGTCCGAAGTCGACCTGCGGCGAGGTGCGATCGCCCGGTCTACCCTCCGCGTGGGTACTTAGGTAGGTCGAATTTGGCGAGCAACCCTATCCCACGCGGGGGCTGATTGGCTCGATCGCGGTGAGACCGAAAGGTCCACCCGTGACTGGTTCCCGGCGTTAGTCCGAGAGGGTCACGACTGGATTGTCCGTCCGGTGGGCGACGTGCCGCGATTCGAGTTACGTGGCCGTCAGCACGCCGGCGGGCGCGAATCCGCAACAATATATATATATATATATATATATATATATATATATATATATATATATATATATATATATATATATATATGTGTATATGTATATATGTATACATATATATATATATATGTATGAATATATGTATATGTATATATATATATATATATGTATGTATATAGATATGTATACATATATGTATATGTATATATATATATATATATATGTATATAGATATGTATACATATATATGTATGTATATAGATATGTATATATATATATATATATATATATATATATATATATATATGTATATATATATATAGATATGTATACATATATATATGTATATATATATAGATATGTATACATATATATATGTATATATATATATATATATATATATATATATATATATATATATGTATATGTATATATATATGTATATGTATATATATATGTATATGTATATGTATATGTATATATATATATATATATATATATATATATATATATATATATAGATATGTATACATATATACATATATATATATGTATACATATCTATATATATATATATATATATATATATATATATATATGTATGTATATAGATATGTATATATATATATATATATATGTACCGGGCGTAGTGGCGTGCGCCTGTAATCCGGCTACTCGGAGGCTTGGGTTGGAGGATCGCTTGAGGACGGGGGCTCTGCACTGGGCAGGGTGTAGAGCAGCCCGGAATCATGGCGAAACCCAAATCCTGATCCCTGTGTCGTAAGAGGCGACCAGGGTTGCGTCAGGAAGGGCATCCGGCGTAAAACCTGTGCCAAATCAGTATGCGGATCATAACGGATGATCCGCTGTGGCGACCCCTAACGGGAGCAGCCGAAAGATGAACAACAACATATATATATATATGTATGTATATAGATATGTATATATATATATGTATGTATATAGATATGTATATATATATATATGTATGTATATAGATATGTATACATATATGTATGTATATAGATATGTATACATATATATATATATATGTATATAGATATGTATATATGTATATAGATATGTATACATATATGTATATATATATATATATATATATATATATATATGTATATAGATATGTATATGTATGTATATAAATATGTATATATATAGATATGTATACATATATATATATATATATGTATGTATGTATATATTTATGCATGTATATATGTATGTATATATATATGCATGTATATATGTATGTATATATATATATATATATACATATCTATATATATATATATATATATATATATATATACATATCTATATACATACATATACATATCTATATACATATATATATACATATATGGAGATTCAATTAAAGAAAAGACGAAGTGAAACGGGAGAAACAGTTCAACATAAAGCACATTTATTTCGCGATGGCACACGGATAGCACACATATACAATTATACACCAAAAGCAAATGTAAAAGAAGAAACACCACAATAATGCACAAAAAGCAAATGTAAAAGTGAAACACAATGCAGCTCTACCACCGACTACCGAGCACACGGCAACACTTATACAGTTTTACTTCACAGATGGCGCCGACAACACATATACTCAAAGCAAAAGAAAAAGGGACCACCCTCCACTCTGAGGGGGCAGACGGGCCTGGGGCCGAGACCGCGTCGAGCCTACCCGTCTGGTGATGAGCCGCAAAATGGCGGTGGCGCCCCGACTCCGCGGGCCTCGCGGACAGTGTCTGGCAATGGGGTGGGAATGGGGCCCCCTTCTCACACTATCTCAGCGCGGGGGGAAACAGGAGGGGGTTGTTGATGCTCGGGGGGGATGAGGATATCTCGCTGGCTCGGGTCCCGCGACGAGCGTCTCCACCGCGACCTCGGTCGCGTTATCGGCCTCCCCTCTCCGCAGCTCCCCGACTCTGACACGAGCGCCCCCTCGACTGCCTTCGCCGCCGCCACCTCTCCAACTCTCCCACTCTCCAC
>NC_140976.1:6224350-6279350 GCF_056783735.1 Eptatretus burgeri | reverse complement strand
GTGGAGTGATCCGGTTCGGACCAGGCGTACCGAGGGCGTGTTCCCAGGTAATTAATTCATGTGATTAATTAGGTAACCCGATTAACCCATAGACGGGAGGACCCTAGGTCACGCAGTTGAGTTATTGGCGTCCACGGTCAGTTAAGCGACCCGCCGCGTCATGGAATTATCCGTGTGCGACGGCCTACAATTCCGGCGAGTTTGGTGGGAACCGAGATAGCTTCCCCCACCTCATGGTCTTCTCACCCGACCCCCGGCCCGCAACAATATATATATATATATATATATATATATATATATATATATATATATATATATATATATATATATATATATATATATATATATATATATTTATAAATATATATATATATATATATATATATATATACACGAAACGACCCGTGAACCCGTTGGGTTCCCGTTGCGACAGCAGCTGATGAAAAAAAAAATTTCAAGAAAAAAAAAGATAGCTCCAGCGAACTATACCGCTGAGTTTGTTTGCATTGATCAAATAATCCCGAATAGTAGGCAACTTGACTGAATCGGGAATTGATTTTTTAAATAATTTTTTCGTTGCCAGATTTGAACGAAACTTGATACTGCACACCTCAGGAGAATGGTGAGTAAGGTGGGCTGAAAATTTTTGTGCTATCGAGAACCATTTTGGCTTTCAAGATGAGAGTTTTAGTAATATACTAGACGACCCGTGAACCCGTTGGGTTCCCGCTGTGACAGCAGTTGATAAAAAAAAATTGCGCGGAGATCACGTGCGTGAGGTCTGCAACGAAAGGACAAGCGCCATTTTTCCACGCGGCGTGGTTCGAGCTGGGAGTTCGAATCTGTGGACATCTGCCTGTTGCGAGCGACATTCATGTTTTTTGACACTGTCCTCTCGTCCATGAAATCTCACCAAGTACTCTCTCTTGTCTTGCATGCATGCTGTTTGTCTTTGTCTGCATGTGTTGTATAAGTCATATTTCGGTAGCGACCCCCTCGAAACCTGTAGACCGTGGTTTCCTAGTTAAGAACGGGTTGAGGATTGTTCATAAAACCATTGTCGTGAATTTTGCTTGTGTTGTGATCCCCGATGTTCCCCAATAAATCTGGTTAATTTGTATGAAGTTGCCGCTATGGATTAATTCGTGTCGTGTCGAGGAACGATCCGTTCGATTGGCATATAAAACCAAACTGGTTACAGACTGGCAGAAAACGCTCGGCATCTGACAAAACCAGTCTGTAACCAGGGGTTCTATTTCCCCAACTGGCAAGGTACAAGGATTACGTTGGTATCTCGATTGAAGGCACGTGACCGGAGGCCTGTGCTGAGCCGGCCGGCGTTATAAACCACGGAGACGGTGGTGGTGAGGCTGGCGCCTAGGACCGGGTGAGAATCCCGCCACCCCGGATCCGCAACAATATGTATGAATAAGTTAATAGTAATGACAGTAACTAAATAAGTAAATGGAGAACATAGATAAATATTTATTTTAATCAATTACTGCATGTAAATTAATACTGTACTCAGCAAAAATAGCAGTGTGTAACTCATGTCGGTTTGGGTGACGATTGGAGAGATGACTGAGACAGTGAGGCAGAGCTTGCTCCCTCTTGTCTGATATCTGGCTGGTTTCATGCATGGCTGACAAGGTTCCTTTTCTTGTTGATGGAGTTGATGGGGTTTCCTGATGTTTAAAGTAGGGAAGAAGAGTGGTCTGGACAGCTTTCTTCTTCGTCTTCTGGAATAATGTCGCTCCTTATAGTAATTCCACTCAAATAGCAATGAAGGGTGTGGAAGCAGGTGTGGAAGATTGTTTTATCAACTCCTTCCTTATAGCAATGAAGGGTGTGACAAAATATATTCTCAATGAAAGTCAGACAATCATTCTGTGAATAACAAGGTGAATTTTTGTCTGTGGACAACAATCGGTGGTGAAAACCTGATGATATTTGCGTACGCAATAAATAAATGACCCATTGCCACCTTGGAGAAACATTACTCTGAAACGTTCTCCTGTCCCCCCCCCCTCCTCTCCCAAACATTCCTGTTATGATTCGTGACGTGTACATCCCCTGGGATGAATTCCCAAGGTTTGCTCGGACGAGCACCTTCTTGTTAATTATCCGGGTCATTCTCATAGTCCCCAGTTAAGAACCACCCGTTGGTTGTTCCACTCACCCTGACGGTCTCCACTGCGCGGAGCACGGTGTCCTCTCGGGAACGTGACTTGCAACGGGTGTTGTGACCTTTTTGAGTGGCGAAGGTGAGATATGGACCATTCGACCTGCCGTGTGAAGGTGAGCAAACTGAGTGAATTAAATGGACGCGACACTCGGGTTGTGTTTCAGGTGCGAGTTTTGGACTCACCTGCTTCGCAAGTCGAGGTCTTGTTATCTCCTCGAACCTCGAGGTGAGTGATTTCTTCTGTTCCGAGACGTCGTCCTTTTGTTGGCTCGTTGCACACTTTTATTCGTGCTGTGTGAACGTGCACCTGGCACCAAAACCCGTTTTGACGTTTCTCATTCCTCCTCTCACCTTTGGTTTTGTGTTTTCCTCCAAGTGTGCGGAGTACAGGGAGGTCACCATACTGTACCAAACATGTACCATGAACACCTGCTACTGTTCATCGGTCCCACTTTGGATCTTTTTAAAAATCTTGGATAAATTAATGAATTGTCATTGAAAAAACAAAATTGCATTCCACCTGGAACATCATATTCAGGTATATCTGTGTCTCGATCCCCTTTCTGTAAATGCCTTGGAATTCCGATCGGTTGAAGGTGACGTTAGCAACCTGCTGTTGTACCTGTTCGTCGATATAAATTGGTCTCCAAAGGCAAGAAAGGCACGAATCTGATCACGTGCACCTTGACTTGTTTTTCTCATTTAAATTGGAACTCTTCGGATTCACTGGATAATGTTTGGGACTATAATGTGGAACGAGAGTGAAAAAGTCCCACCTTTACCCTTCATGCACCTAAAGAATGAAGGAATGGTCCTGCACCTGCAAACCTACTCCTTCACCCAAAGAATGAACGAATGGTCCTGTACCCAAGAAACCCCACACTTGATGGTTCCCATTCTCTGTTGGTCCCAGTGAGTATCACACTCTTCCCGAACATGCTTGAGATATACCTGGTGCCACTGAAATAGTCAAGGTGTGAACTCGGAAAACCTTTACAAGGGGAAAAAAAAATTTGACCCAACCTCGCTTCGAATTACCTGTTCGTGAAAGCACGAGTGAGGTGGGTGAGTTGCGGTGTAGTTGACACCCAGCACATGCAGGGCGGTTGCCTATTTAGCAACCCTGTCTGACTCGGCGGTTTTCTAAGCCATGTTGTTCGGTACAAGTCCTGTTGGTTGACTCACCATGGAAAAGTTCCGTTGGACATTCACTTCATATTCAGGGATACACCAACGACAGAACTACCATTCTGCAACGTTATCAACAGGGGAGTGCGGCATCATCGAGCACTCCATCCATGGAATCAGACAGCTTTGAGCCAGCTGGGAATGTAAGTGACCCTTGACTTCAATCAAATCGACTTTGAATTTGACATCACGACACCTGATTGTGTTTGTGGAGAGGAACAAAGTATCCAAGAAAGTGACTTTGGCAGTCAGCTATCTACTCGACACACACATACACACACACACACAGAGGGTCTCACCTTAGTTACCTGCAATTGGCAATTATGATGTCCAAGAAGGCTGAGTAATCACTACTTGAATGGAAACCGATTAATCCATCCATCCCATCCATTGGGACCATCCTCTGTACAGAGCATCGGTGCTGCCAAAGCAGTCTCCTGCACTATTGGGCACAATCCTGGATGGGTCACCACTCCAACACAGGATACAAACAAACAGACAGACAGAGAGGGTGAAAAGAAAACCTACTTCCACCTTTGGTGGCAGAGGTTCACGAGCTATTAAAGGACTTTTTGGACGTTTCTGGGTGAGCTTTCCCATAACCTTGAATGAGGTTCTGATCGAGCTTTTCTCGATTAGCCATGGCTTTGCTGAGAGATCTCACTGGAAGCTGGTCGATGGAAGAAAAAAAAGTGACACCACCTTCCTGACAAGAGGAAGAAGAGGCTGCAGCAGGAAAGTAGTTTGTCCACCTCCCTTCTCTACATAAAAGCGAAATGTTTTTTTTTTTTTTTTTATTGTGACCTTACTGCTTTGAGCTCTCAAAGTTAATTCACAACAAAACTTTCCACAATCAGGTTTTTAATCGCAATGCACCTAAATCGGCATTTTGAGCAGTCACTCAAAAGTCATTTGGCCCATTATTTCCATTTTGCACTCGAGAGTTAATTTATTTACCAACAAGAGGTAATTTATTTATTGCAGTTTCAGTCCTATACACCCTGTTGACCCCATAAGACCCTTTTTACACCCCTTAGACCGTTTTGTACCCATTTAGACCCTGTTATGACCTTTTAGACCCCTTCACACCCATTTGGACCCTTTTTAGACGAATCGACCCTTTCGACACTTTTCAGACTATTTGGACACTTTTGATCCCTTTTGCTCTTTTGCCTTATTTTATTATTTGTTATAGTTGTTATTGAACTCTTATTTGGAGTTCGATGATGTGCATTCGTGATGGATGATGATGACAAGGCCCAGATTTGGGCTGATTGTTTTTAGTAGCGTGTTGATGGATGAGCCACCATTTCATATCACAATGTGTATAAGGATCATGGCGATGTGTCTGATTGATACCTTCTCAATCTATCGCATGATCACCTGTCAGATTGTTCGGAGCAAATGATCAAAATTGATATTAAGAAAAGGACAAATCATTGGGAACACATGGTGTACATCCTCACCACCTTCGATGTTTCAAACATCATTGGACACTGGTACTGTTCCACAAGACTGGCGTGACTCTTCCATTTCTACCATCTTTAAGAAAGTAGTGATAACTGATGTCGGTAATGATAGACACGTATCACTCACAAGTTATCAAAATAATAGATTGCATAACCTGTGATCAAATTTTGAACTTTGGCCTTGGACAGTGTGACATGGACTTCGCGAAAGTCTTGGGCTCCGTGTCCTTCAGCAGCCACTTCTGTTCGAGTTTCGCCACCTTTTGGATCCACGGGTCACTCTTGCTGGAGGAGTTTCTCACCACAGGAGAAAAAAAAAGTTATTTTGTTAAATGTATCCTCAAATTGGAATAGAGTAACAAGTGGAGTACCTGGAGAGGTTTGATTGTCGGTCCCACCTTATTTCCATTGCATGTGAATGACTCACCTGATATTGTCATGATGTTGCAGATATAGGAGATAATTCAATCGGCCAGGTATGAAAAACATCATCCTCGTGATTGTCAAATCGACTGCGAAAATATTTCTCTGTGAAGCAAGAATGCACCGTTGAATCACGTCCCACCATCCGGTGAATCATGTTGCAACAGAACTTAAATTACCTCTTAGCATTGTCTCGCACGGGGTGATAGGATGGCCTAGAAGAACGCACACTCCCTTCTAAGCTGTCTTGCCTGGGTTTGAATCCCAACCCACCAATAAACTGTCATGCTGGTGTTTCATGGGCAGGATGATTCATCAATGCGTGCCATACCTTGGATGGACGTCAAACTGGACGTCCTGTCTGCCAGCATTCGTCGGTGGATGTCAAAGATCCCACGCATGTTGTCCTTTGTGAACAGTATGCGAGCTATCGCTCACATCCTGAAAAAATTACAAATTCTTGCCCTAACCTTTAGAGGGCATTACATCAGAAGCAGACCACTCAGCCAGTGATGCTACCCCACAACCTTGTGCTACATAACAATGAAGAAGAATGGTGTTTCAAATGGTTCCAAAAGTTCAACGCCAGTAAATGTAATATAATGTCACAAGATAAAGGTCAAAGCTAAAATACAACTACACTTTGGAAGGCTCCTATCATGATGAGGTCAGTGAGTATAGAGGGATCTGGGAGTAATAATGTCTGCTGACCTGAAACCAGCAAATCACATTATTAATATCTGTACCACAGCTTGCCAAATACGTGGCAGGGTCAGATGCTGCTCCCCAGACTTTTCCAAGAGTAAGGTCTAATCGTCTTCTGGTTTCCATCAATGATCTCTCCGACTCTGGAAAATCCTCTATATCTCTTTGCTGATGACTGCACCCTCTCCCGTACCATCGGTCATCCCTCAGACCGGCAAGCAGCAGCTTCTTCGCTCTCTGCAGATCTGGGTAAAATCACAAACTGGTCCAACACGTGGAACATGTCTTTCAATCTGGACAAATCTCACACTCTCACGATGTCTCTCCGAAAGGACCGTTTAGAACCCCCACCCCCCCATCCACTTTCTCAACAATCCTCTGGAAGAAGTCTTTTCTTTCAAGCTTCTGGGTCTCAATATCTGCCATGACCTTTCCTGGGAAAGCCACATTTCAAACCTTGCCTCCAAAGCCAGTCGCAGACTGGGCATCCTCCGTCGTGAAAAGTCCTTCCGCGGCCCACCTTAGCTCCTGACCACTTACAAAGCTTTTGTCTGCAGCCTGATAGAGTACTACTCTCCCCTCTGGGCTGGTGCTCCTGCCTCCCACCTTTCTTGGCTTAATGCTGTGGAAACCAAGGCATTTTGGATCATTGGCATCTCCCTCAATGAGGCTGAGTCTTTGGGCCTCTCACTCTCTCACCGCAGGCTGGTCGGTGATCTTTCTGTTTTCTACCATCTCCTCTCCAGCCTCACCCCCCCCCCCCAATCCCTGCTCTCTCTGAGATTTGTCCCCAACACATTTCCACAGGGCGCTCAAGGTCCACCAACAACCCCCTTCTGTTAAAACTACCAAAATCACAAATCACTGCTCACCTTCACTCTTTCATTCCTCTTTTTCCCGCCTTTGGAATAAACTCCCTCACTCTATTCAATCCCATTTTTCCCTCCAGGCTTTCAAAACAGCTGTTCACCACCACCTCTTATCATCCCCTATCCAAATCCTCGATCTTTTCTACCCCCGATAATCCACCCAAGCCCACCTCCTTCAAATTCCCTGCTTTCCTTCCTGAAAGTCCCTGTAATGTCCATCTTGTATTCCCCATGTTCCCCGCCTCATCCCTCTCCCTTCCACAGATCTCCTAATGTCTCTGTTCCACACTGTTTTGTCCTTCCCACTCCCACCCCTCTTGTCTCATGCCCCCCCCTTTGCTGTGCATTGTGTGTTAGCTTTCACACGAGCCTCGACAAGGTATACAAAAAAAAAGTCTATCCAGATGATGTTCATGGATTAACCTCACAATGTGTTCCAAATACCCAGGATGAGACCTCAAAACACCGCCAAGTACATTTTCGTATGGTCCACTTCAAGTCTACATGGACACTCTGTGGAACCCTGGAAAAAGTGGTCTAATAAAACTTCTCCCCACAATATGTCGTTTGCCAATCGAGTAATCGACAACTTTACTAATTCCACAATGATTCCTTCCTTCTCTTTAATATCTATACTTTCCTTTTTGTAGCCTCCACCTTTAAGTGTTCTTTGGCTTTGTGGTGGGCGAAATTCCATTCAAAAGGGAATTTAACAAAAGCATTCGAGAGAATCCTAAAACCCATGCCTAAGAACGAATGGGATCAACCACCAAGTCAAGTTAAAGTTTTTTGGGGATTTTTTATTGTACACTGTTGAATCATTGTGGAATGAATCTGGTCGTGGATGACCTCTTAAGCCAAGTGCTACAAGCATTCAATGGAAATAAAACCCATGGATGATTGTTTCGTTTGTTTTGAAATGTTCACCTGTGGAGTCCAAACAAGACGTTCTATGTTTGTTCAAGGTCGGTCATTGGCTCTGAAGCAGATTCAAACATTGTTTTCATCTTGTCGCTTTGCCAAGCCTTCCCCTGGTAACCTCTCCTTTGATTGGATAAACAAGATGCAAACCCGTCTGACCAGTCGGTTAATAATCCAGGGCCACACCTAAATAAAGATCAAGGTGTTCCGTATCACTCGCAGCGATCCAGTTCACAAGGTGTGTCCTCCACAGGTACGTCCAGTCTCTGTGTATGCATGAGACTTTCGCTCGGTGCATTCTCCTGATGGTAATATCGTTCGTTGTTTAATACCCTTAAATTTCATTATGCTTCTTGACCGTGCTCTGATGGTGTTTACTTGTTTGTGTCTGAAATTACAGCCCGCTCCTTGTTGGATGAGACTATATATGCATAATTTATTTTCTTTAATTATTATCGCTCTACTGTCTCGATCTGAAACCCCTTGTTTGTAACTTTGTTTTTTTCTGATTTGATTGCATCTATTTTCTTACATAGCGCTTTCAATTTTAAATGAAATCACTTATTTTTGTGGAAGGGTATTTGACCCAATGTCCAGTCATTGCCCACAAGGACTATGCCATTTGACACCACCTTTACTAAATGTACACCTTGACAAACAGCAGTGCGACAATGGACTGCTGCAGGTGTTTGCATCATTCCTCGAAAATACCGGTTGATCAGCACGGATGGGATGGGATCGGCCGGATTAGTGTAGATCATCGCAGATTAGTAGAGAAACTACAGATAATCTCAGATTAGTATAGATAAATCACAGGTTAGTATAGATAATCACAGATTAGTACAGATTATCACAGATTAGTATAATCATACATTAGTATAGATAATCACAGATTAATATAGATAATCACATATTAGTACAGATAATCATAGGTTAGTAGAGTTAATCACAGATGAGTATAGAAACTATATGTAATCACAGATTAATATAGATAATCACAGATTCATACAGAAAATCACAGATTAGTATAGATAATCACAGATTAGTATGGAAACTATAGATAATTGCATGTAAGTATTGAAAATGTAGATTATCGCAGATTAGTTTAGAAACTATAGATAATCACAGATTAATATAGATAATCACAGATTAGCATGGAAACTATAGATAATAACAGACAGAATGATGCACAAGTAGCGTTAATGTGAAATTCAACATTAAAAAGACGAAGGAAAACAGCGAGTGCTGGAGCGACTGAAGTTGGGTGTTGCCAGAAACGACGATTTATCTATATTTTTCTGAAATTGAAATGAAAGTAATTGAGAAGGCACTTTCTTCCAGAATAAGTATACTTGTGTCATTATATGTATAGTTTGTACATTTTCTGTCAATGTAAGTCTGATTTTGAATAAAAAAATGCGAATTAAAAAAACAAAAATTTTGATTTTTTTTTTCCTTAAAATTGAGATAGCATAAAAACTTGACCTGATTGAGCGAAATTAGATACATTTCTGAATTTAGCATGCAAAAAACATAAGATCCGTTGAGAAAACCTAGACCTCTGAAAAAATATTTCAAATGCAGCCCAGTGGAATCACAGATAAATATTGAAACTATAGATAATCGCAGATTAGTAGGGAAACTATAGATAATCACAGATTAATATTGAAACTGTAGGTAATCGCAGATAAATATTGAAACTGTCGGTAATCGCAGATTAGTAGGGAAACTATAGATAATCACAGATTAATATTGAAACTGTAGGTAATCACAGATTAGTAGGGAAACTATAGATAATCACAGATTAATATTGAAACTGCAGGTAATCACAGATTAGTAGGGAAACGATAGATAATCACAGATTAATATTGAAACTGTAGGTAATCACAGATTAGTGGGGAAACTATAGATAATCACAGATTAATATTGAAACTATAGATAATCACAGATAAATATTGAAACTGTAGGTTATCACAGATTAGTAGGGAAACTATAGATAATCACAGATAAATATTGAAACTATAAGTAATCACAGATAAATATTGAAACTGTAGGTAATCACAGATTAGTAGGGAAACTATAGATCATCACAGATAAATATTGAAACTATAGGTAATCACAGATAAATATTGAAATGGTAGGTAATCACAGATTAGTAGGGAAACTATAGATCATCACAGATAAATATTGAAACTATAGGTAATCACAGATAAATATTGAAACAGTAGGTAATCACAGATTAGTAGGGAAACTATAGATCATCACAGATAAATATTGAAACTGTAGGTAATCACAGATTAGTAAGGAAACTATAGATCATCACAGATAAATATTGAAACTGTAGGTAATCACAGATTAGTAGGGAAACTATAGATTATCACAGATAAATATTGAAACTGTCGGTAATCACAGATTAGTAGGGAAATTATAGATCATCACAGATAAATATTGAAACTGTCGGTAATCACAGATTCGTCGGGAAATTATAGATCATCACAGATAAATATTGAAACTGTAGATAATCGCAGATTAGCATAGAAACTACTGTATAGATAATCGCAGATTAATATTGAAACTGTAGATAATCACAGATTAGTAGGGAAACTATAGATCATCACAGATCGATATTGAAACTATAGGTAATCATGGATAAATATTGAAACGGTAGGTAATCACAGATTAGTAGGGAAACTATAGATCATCACAGATAAATATTGAAACTGTAGATAATCACAGGTTAATAGTGAAAGTGTAGATAATCACAGATGAATATAGCTAATCACAGATTTTTGCTGAGAATCGTAGATTAGTGTAGATGCTACACTGTATAATTCTACATTATACACTGTAGAAACTACAGAAAATCACAGATTGGTATTAGAGTAGGAGATTGGGACCATACTCTGTACGGAGCATTGGTGCTGCTTAAGCAGTCTCCTTGGCTATTGGGCACAATCCTGAATGGGTCGCCACTCCGACACAGGATACCAGCATGCTGGTACTCATTTTGCCAACCTCAGAAGGATGACAGGCTGAGTTAACCCCCCTGGTATTAATTCAACAGCTGAGCGGGATTTGAACTCAGGACCCTCGGATCCAAAGCCCGCCACCCTAACCATTAAGCCAACACCAGGCTCCAGGCCAAAGAAAGGCATTCTGTATTAATCCATAGATCCATTGTGTATTCATCCATGTTGCTTGCTTAATTATTTCGCAATCATGCTGACTGGCATATGGAACTTCTTTGGAACCTCTGCCAGTTTCGTCGGTCTTGCATCGATGTTCCGCTTTTTTTCCAGGTGGTCTTCAGTATATCTTAATCTTCGATGCGTAACACATGACCAATCCATCTGTACCTCCGAATTTTGACATATTCTCTGATGTTTTTTTTGATATACAGAGTCAAGGCTTATGCAAGAGCTAAATTACAGAATGTAACAGCAGAAAGAGAAGGGGGAAATGCTAACATGGTGTGAGGCAGAGGCACCTGCCAAGAGGGGAGAGCAGTACTCCATCAAGCTGTGGATGATGGCCTTGTATATGGATAGGAGATCAGGTGTGTCAAGTCGGACTTTGCATGATGGATGATGCCCACTCAGCATCTGGCTTTTGAGGCCAACTTTCATGGCTGATAGTGAGACCCAGTAGTTTGAGTGACTGAACCTCTTCGAGAGGGTTGTTGAGAAAGTAGATGGGAGGACTTGTGGGACGGTCCTTTCGTAAAGAGTGAGTGAGTGTGTGGGATTTCTCAAGATTGAAGGCATGTTCCAAGTGTTTGATCAGCTTGTGATTTTGTCAAGGTCTGAGGAGAGGCAGGCTGCAGCCTGCCTGTCATGAGAATGATGGATGTCACAGCAAAGGTTGGAGTAATCAGCAAAGAGATAAAGGTTAACCATGCAACCACTTTCTTTCGAGCCATGTCCATCCAGAATATTCTCGAGATATTGTTACGGCTGCTGTTAATGAAAGTCTCCAGTTTCCTATTTCCTTGGCGATTTTTCCAAGATTCACTTCCAAATAGGAGGTCTGACTTCATGTTTTGGTGTTATACTTCTTTGACTTCCAAATTTCCTTGAATCCTTACCTTTCATATCTGGTTAGTACATCTACCCCTATTTTCCAGTGTAGCATCTACTCCCCCTCACCACACCCCCTATTATGGTAACCATGGACCCCAGATATGTAACCTCGTGAACTTCTCCGATTGTGAATTGTTTCACGTGATGTTGTTGTTGATGTGTGTGGAATGTCTTTTCACATTTTCTGGTTGCCCTTATTTTCAGCCCCACTTGCACCACATACACCTGTAGCCATTTAGTTTCTCCTGCACGCCATGTAAGGACTGTGACATCAGGCTGATATAATCTCTCCAGCTGTTGGAATTGGTTACTCCAAGGTATATCGCCTTCCTTCTGCTCAGTTGTTTTCCACAACACCCAGCCCGACACCACTAAAAACAGTAATGGAGACAACATGCAACCTTGTCTGACCCTTGAGGCAACTTCAAATTCAGATGACAACTTATGGTTGACCATTACACTGCATTCGTGTCCATTGCAGGTGTCTTTATCATCCGTACAAATATATCTGTTGTCTTCCACATTGCCTCTATTCACACTGCCGAACACCTTTTGATCGGTATGATCATGCATTCCATTCATTGTATTCTATTATTGTCCTTCGTGTGAAGATCTGATCTCTGCATCTCATGTTTCTCATGAACCCAGCTTGTTCATTTCTTCTGGTGCTTTCACTGTCAACAACCTTTTTGCACCCTGTTCCACATATTATTAGATGACATTTTCATCCATCAGCATTTTTTCTTGTTTCCATATCTCATTTCGCTATGTCGGGTACACGATGATACTTCGATACTGCGTTTGTAAAGCTTTACATTTATGTTATCCACCGAGCTGTTAGTACCTTCATGTTCTTCAGATTTTTGATCGAATCTCATGCTTCAAACTGCTTGATTGGTCCCATATCAATTGGTAGATCACTTCCTGTCCATTATTGTGTCTCGTCTTGTGTGTCATTGTTCACTCCATTGAAAACTTCCTTTTCGTGGATCAGGCATTACGTGGTGGAGGTATGTGCTCTACCGAGTACCCTTCTAGTTTTAAAATTGTTTTGTTTTTAGAAAATAGAAAGACTCCATTAGTTTTTGCACATCGACGTCATGAATCGTGATGGCAAGTTTCAAAGCGATCTGTTGAGCCGCCTCGAGGAGTCGTGAAAAAATATGACTACACGTCCTGAAGCTCACCCGGATCAGGAAGACGAGTCATTCAAACCCCCCGCATACCCTTTTCGACCCTGTGGACCCTGATTTGTTTTTATGCCATTAACAAACTTCGGTACATCACGGATGATGAAGGTTGTGGTCAAGTTTCTATCAAAATCGTGTGTGTCGTTTCGGAGAAGGGAGCAAATACCTATTTTGGGGGGGGCAGACTCTCCCTCCCCCGTAAACCCCCTTAATAAGCACAGATTTTGATGCAGCCAATAAGCCTTCGTTAGGAATCAGATATGAAGCTTGTGACCAAGTTTCATCAAAATCGTGTGTTTGGTTCAAGCGAACATGATTGAAGTGTTTACGGACAGACTTGACTGACTGACTCATTCACTTACCTACGGATTCTGCCCGATCGCAAAAGCTCACCTGACTAAAGTCCAGGTGAGCTAAAAACGAGATGTTAATGGACCCACGGACTGAGGGAAGGAATGACTGACTGATCGACTGAAGGACATCGTTATGGCTTCAACATCTCTTCTCGACTTCGCCGTAGATTGGCAAAAAAAAAAAAACTCAACCAGGGAAGCTACAATGATATCCATTGACTTCCAAATAAAAGGGCTTTTGGTTCCATTGACAAATCTAAAATCTATCAAGCCCTGAGAGCATGAGTCTTAAATGACACCTAAGTGAGGCTAATCCACTACAATACTCCCAATCAAAGGAAGAGTGACATCATTTGACAATGATCTAACAGTGGATTGAGTCATTCGGTGCTGACAACTGTGGGTGAGGTTGTGTGGGTTTGTAAACCTTCTGGATACCGGTTGCATCATTGTCCAGGGGTATTGCTGATGACCAATATGACAACCATGATATGAACGTGTTTGAATGAGCCATTCAAAAAGATAAGGCTTAAAAACGCTTGGTTGATGTTCTGCTGATGATGTCCCTTGTTCCTGCAGCTTGCGATATCATGTGGTTCTCGGAGCATCGCATGATGGCGCGATCTTCTTTCTACTTTCTCCTTCTGCTGATGCTGCTGCCAGCTCTGAATTCAAGTAATAAAACCCATTCCTCTATCTATACTAATATATGTCGGTGTGTGTCTGTCCGTCCATCAGTCAGTCCATCCCTCCGTTGTCTCGACTCCAAAACTCCCCAAAAACATGAAACCAAGAAGCCCCAAACTTTGCGTGCATACAAAGGGACCTCCAAGGAAATGGATGATTGAAATGTGGGTGGAGAATATAAATACTCCTTTTGAAGATAATTAACGGCCTTATTTAATTATCCTTTATCAAGACTGATGCTTGGTCACCTCGCTGGGGTCTTAATTCGCCATTTTTTGGAGGGGTGTGTTCAACGATGCCTTGACTTGGAACAAGCCACAATGATTTCTTAACGATAAAGTTTATGTTTTTCACTTTCCTTACTCATCTTATCGAATGCCTGATCATCATACTCCACGAATCGCCGGGGACATTGCAATGCGTATAAACACCTGGAGACACCAGCATTCATGTGTGTGTCTGTGTCTGTGTCTGTGCGTGCGTGTATGTATCCTTCTCTGCGTTTGCTTATTTGTGTTCTCAGGTTTCTGTGGGCACTGAAACCATGAACCGGCCACCCTAAGTCCATGACTTCTTGCACAGTCAAGGAACTTAGTGCTATTCTGGTTCATAGTTCCTGACCCATGGGGACCAACACACACCTCATAACCATCCCTATCAGTTCCAGTCGATGCAATGAAATCCCCCAAGACTAGAAGTGTATCTCGTCTGGGGCACTGATTAACCACAGACTCGAGCGTGGCGTAGAATGCATCATTCACGGTGAGATCACTCACCTCAATCGGAGCATAAACAGAGACCAGGGAAATGACACCCAAGGAGTGACGAATCCTTAGTCTCATAATACGCTCGTTGACCGGTGTTACCTCAATTATCATTGGGGTCAGCTTATTGGACGCAGCTACAGCAACTCCTTGGGTATGGTAACCATCAGAGCGACCAGACCATTTGCGGAATGAAATGTTTTACGGTTGCCGGAGTGCAAATCCTGCCACCACCTCTTAGAAAGGGGTAACCCAACTGCAGGAGGACGTCCGCAGACAGTTTGGCACCAGACATGGATGCCCGTTGGCTCACAAGGAGCTCCTCCGCCCTTTGACAGGTTTTTGTTTTTAATACTGCTGGGTGTCCATATCATACACCATCCTCACCTGGTGAAACCTGGTTGGGGGAGACGGTTTCGTCGCCAACAATCCGAGCATGAAGCAGGTTAGTCCAGATTTACTTTATACCTGTAGGCAGTCACAGATCTGATCTGGCTTGTCCTCACAATAACAGATAAGCAGCGGAAATTTGAACCAAACCTATTTGTTGCCCTTCATACGTGTTGCTCTCCACCACCTCCTTGTCTCTCCCATTTCTTACACCTGTGAGCTTTACTCACCCGCTGAGTCTCTGCTCCCCCTTTTACCTGCACCTCCTGTCCTCATGCTGTGGTTCACCTGTGCATTTTTTGCCTCCTGTTTCCTCTCCATACCACTTTCTGTCTGTTGATGCTTTGACGCCAGTTATTGGGCTCTTTCATCAGTTCCGACCCAGTGTATGAAAGGCTGTCTTATGATTTAACTTTTGACTTCCATAGATGCAAATCTTGTATTTTGCTAATTAATTTTTTACTTCTCTCGCCATCGGGCTGGCTCTATATGTAGCTTGGAGGTGGTGCAATGACTTTAGAGATGATTCCTAATGGGGGGGGGGGGGGACTAAAGCAGAGGGCCTGTCTGGCAGCATTTGTTTTAGTGGACGTTAAAGACCCCACAATATCTTTCACAAAAGCGGGCGCATCATCACCGGTACCCTGAACAACTTCCAAATTACTCGCACAACTATTGCTGAGAAGCTGATAGCAAAACACCCTCACCATGAGATTGCTTCGGCAGCACGGAACTCGTGTTCAGACATGCCACCGGATAGAGAGGACTGATGTGCGTAAAGACCTTGCGTCAGCCTGTACTTGCATGCACCGTGTTCGCCACAACCTCATCCCCATGACGAGTCAATGATCTTGTTTTTACTTTGACACCAAATGGTCATCATTTCCTTAACCCTTCCCCCTATTTGTCATTGTTTTGTGGCATCGTGATCCCCTTTTGATTTGTTTAAATCTGTGTCATTATTTTGATGTATGGAACCGATCGTTGTGTCTGACTAATGTCGATTCATTCTACATCCACAGAACCAGCAACCAAGATCATCGACCCCATGGTAAGTAAGCTTTTATTCGCACACGCGAAGAGAAAAGCGGGGTTAAGCAATCGGTTCATGTCTGTCCGTCCATCCGCCTTATCAGTTTAAGATCGAGGAACAACTTATTTAAATTGAACGTTAGATTTTGAACACGAATTTGAACATGAATAGTAAGATAAGCTTGTCCGCAAACCCCGCAATTTTTAATGACGTCATAAAGGACACAAACAATCGGCACGAATAACTGATGTAATGTGTTTCATCAGGTGATGTAATCGACACTGCAGAAAACCTGAAATTAATTGATTTATATGATTTCTACAAACTTTATTTTAGTTCATTTGAATTATGTGCAGCAAGTCCTCGGTTAACATCATCCTGGTTAACATTGTTTCATTATCAAGTCGCTGATCTATTAGGGAACGTGCACTATTCAACAACGTAACTACAACGTTAAGCGAGGACTGACTGTACTTGAACACTACAACACAAATTGCCTTCTTAATACTTCCAAGAACCTCCAGTTTCACAGTACTTGGACACATTCTAGAGGGTGGTGTATAAGGGTGGTGTACGGCACTGCGTCAGTCGCGCTAAATTTCCGTATTTTTTTTCAAACGGTCTTTGAAGTCATCATCACGGGAGACGCGATGCATCCCTCCCTTTATGGTGAATGGCTTCTCCGTACGCAACTTTAACGCAGGGACTGAAAATTCGTTTCTCGGCTTCTACTCGACCAAATTGTCTGCCAATTTCAGAAGTAAATCCTTTGTTCGTCGAGGTAATATGTTCCAAATTTCAACGACGTGCATTGTGGCATTCTTGAGTTTTTAATGAAAACCCTTGAAATTCATGTTGGAGTCTGTCTGTCTGTCTGTCTGTCTGTCCATCCATCCATCCATCCGCCCGAAATGTATTAGCGCTCATATCTCAAACACTATACAGTGAAACGAGCTGAAACTTGGAATATACATCAGACAATACGTCAAATTAATGGCTTTTGAAACAAATTCCACCTTAGTTTCATAGTTTTTACTTTTTTGCTAGTTTTTGCTCATTAGCTATTAGCTTGAGTTCTGTTCTTGTGTGGTCAGGAGCACAACGGTGGTGTTGTTAGAAGCAGAGGCTCCTGCAGCACTCGAGGGAAGCGCGAAAAATAAAGGTGTGCGTTCGAAGAAGGTGTTGCATGCTCGGAAGCAGATCGCCCGCAGGGCGGGTACGATGCTCGTCTTTAATATTCCACCTGACGAGCAGGCAGCACCTGTTGTTTATCTCGCACAATGACGATCCTATCATAGGACCAATGATCGGGTTTGATTGGTGAGTTTTGGAGGAAATAATTTAAGAAACGAAAGAAATTTATTTGATTCCACAATGACTCGCACACGCTGAGGGATCCATTGTATATTGCATATATATATATATATATATATATATATATATATATATATATATATATATATATATATATATATAATAGGGTAGCTACTATTAGTGACGTGGGTGTGGGGGTGGTGGATGGTGTGTGTGTGTGTGGGGGGGGGGGGGTGGTGGATGTTGCGTGGGTGTCTGGCATGTTCCACAAGCCATGGAATGTCCCTTTTTCTCTTGTTTGCCACGTGACACATGTCCCATATGAAGGGGCATTTTCCTGAATAATTTTATTAAAATTGAAGTCTACCTGAGCACTGTATGGGGTAACGTGTTCTTTGAACTCTCTATGTCATTGTGGCATTGATGTAATCCATTAGTAATTGGTCTCAGCTGTGTTCACATCAGTGACCAGGATATTAACCTCATTTCATCATCGACATTGGCATTCATCGAGGAGACATCTTGCAATCAGCGTATGTGGTGTCTCCTTGTTATTTCTCTTTTACAGATCCCAGGCTTTATTTATAAATGATGTCACAATGCAAACCTGATACCGTACTGAGATCATCCAATGGGATAGGCCTTTGCCTGCACTACCTTTGCATCCTTTGAAGAAAGTTTCTTTGCACACAAGCACATCTTGAGAAAATTCAAAGTACAAGTTCGGTAATTTGGTCCCGCTCAATATTGAGTTATGGAGCATATATCTGCTCTCAAAATGGAAAGTTGATGGAGTTCAGTGTGAGCATCGGTTTGAGGCAGGGAAGCTCTCTTGGCCCATTCATGTTTATCATGGTGATGGGGCTGGTAAGCAGGAGGATAAAAATGAAAGGTATTCTGGGGAGGATGTTGCATGCGGACAATCTGGCTGTTGTGGCGGAGAGTATGCAGGAGATGCAGGAAGTACTGGAGGAGTGAAGGAGGCATTTGAGAAACATGGAATGAGGATGACTATGGAGAAGACTGGGGTGTTGTGGGTCAGGCAGCAGAGAAAATAAGTATCATGTTAGAAGAGAAGGAGATCAGACAGGGAAATAGGTTTGAGTGTCTGGAGGGACAGGTGGGGGAGGGGAGGGGTCAGTGACAGTGACTGGGGATGGTAGGTCAGAGGTAGAGGTGCAGAGGAGGATTCATGTGGGTGAAAACACTTGGATGAAGGTGGAGGGATGGATGGTCGAAAGAAAGATATCATGGAAATTGAAAGGAAAGGTTCTGGTGTCTTGTGTAATTCCGGCCTACCCTTACGGTTTGGAGACGGTGGCAAGTCTGCGAGACCAACTGGGTCAGGAGGATTTTGGGAGTGAAGAGGATAGATAGAAGAAGGATGGATGAACTAAGGAAGGAGATGGATGAACTAAGGAACTAAAAAAAAAACGAAGCTGGCTGAATTGGGCTGGACATTTAATCCTGATGGGGGGGGGGGGGAAGAGAAAATGTCAAAGAGAGCGAATAGGTTGCGGCAGCAATGTAAGATGAAAAGAGGTGGACCACGGTTGAAATTGTAACATTGTGTGTGTGTGTGTGTGTGTGTGTGTGTGTGTGTGTGTGTGTGTGTGTGTGTGTGTGTGTGTGTGTGTGTGTGTGTGTGTGTGTGTGTGAGCAGAGACATCAATTAGGTGGGGGTGTTTGGAGAGGAGAGAGTTGGCTGGGCACAGAGGGCAATGTAGGAGTATCGTAATCAGGACACTACAGGAGATTGGTACCATTGGACCTCACCCCTTATAAAGGGAAGCAGCAATGAAATTCGAAGAGAGACCAAACAGCCTCCCATATCTGGCATCATCTTGAAACGTTTACTTGGTCTTTTCGGTCATCTTGCTCAATGCAATCATCATGGAGAAGTGAAGGAAATCCTGAAAGGCAGAGTCCCATGGAAACAGAAACGTTCTTGAGGCCGATGACGACTCGGTTGGATCATTCCATCTCTGACATGATTAGTATTCAAAAGTTTTCGTTCTATGAGAAAGCAGCCAAATGGATTACCTGTAGGTCACTGCTGGCAGGATGCAACACTCAAGCAGTGGGAGCATGCGTCGGAAAGTTCAGTTAATCCACTACAATACTACCAATTCGACTCACAGTGAGATTATTTGACAATGACCTAACAGTGGATTGAGTGATTTCAGTGCTGAGAACTGTGCATATTGAGGTTCTTTTGGTTTTTAGAGTTTCTGGATCCCGGTTGCAACATTGTCCAGGGGCATTGTTGTGCTGGTGAGTGAGTGCGCTGTTGTTGAATGAGAACAAGTGGAAGTTCTGATGGTCAGTGCTGCTGTTATGGGTCCGTTAATGGTTCGGTGCCATCATATAATTCGAGTTTTTCAAAAGGGATCTTTAAATATTTTGTCGTGTTACTGTGCGTTACAATGGCATGATGTTACCAAATGTAACACTCAAAAATTATCTTCTTCCACAGGAAACCACGACAACACTGGCAAACATCATGAACATCCTCCATGGAAAGGGAAACGGCAAAAGACCGTTGCAAGGTGAAGACGTAGACCTCTGCAAAACAATCGAGTCCATGAACGATGCACTGAAGTCTTGCAGCATGTATCAAACCACGATGGATGACTACAACAACGACAATTTCATCATGGATGTTTCTTACAATGCTTCTGTTTGGGATCATGTTATTAAGTTCATGCAAGCTCTATCAATGAACATGACCAAAGGGTCAGAGAATGGATCCTCAATACCAAGTGATTTCCTTTATTCCATGATATCATCTTCACTTGAATCTCTAAAAGCAGTCGTGACAAATCTGAAATTTGCCTCAGATTGGTCCAACTTTAACGGAACCACCAACCAACTCATCACCAGCATGAGCAGTGGAGCAAACAATGAAACCTTTAAACAAATGACCAAGTTGTTATCCATGATGAAAATGTTACAACGTGATCTCATGGATGCCGTGCAGAATGGGTCCAGCATGGTGGATGCTTGGAACATCATGAAAACTTTTCAAACGTTCCTGAGCTTAATGGGCATTAGAGATGACAATGAGATGTTGAAAGAAATACCTTATTGGTTGTCCATGATGGATGTGCCATCATGTGATGTGCTGAACGTCTCAAACATGCACATTGTCTGGAATTGCATCATTGATACTTCCATCAACTTTCTCTGGTCCATGGGTACTGGAGCTGACAATGAGACTTTAAAAGAAATTCCTCGGTGGTGGTCCATGATGAATGTGTCACCAGGTGATACGAATGCTGTGCAGAATGGGTCTGCCATCATGAATGACTGGAACAATGTCTTCATGACATTCATCCACTTGCTGAGTTCCATGGAGACTGAAGCTGACAATGAGACTTTAAAACAAATTGCTCAGTGGTTGTCCATGATGAATGTGTCACCAGGTGATACGAATGCTGTGCAGAATGGGTCTGCCATCGTGAATGACTGGAACAATGTCTTCATGACATTCATCCACTTGCTGAGTTCCATGGAGACTGAAGCTGACAATGAGACTTTAAAACAAATTGCTCAGTGGTTGTCCATGATGAATGTGTCACCAGGTGATACGAATGCTGTGCAGAATGGGTCTGCCATCGTGAATGACTGGAACAATGTCTTCATGACATTCATCCACTTGCTGAGTTCCATGGAGACTGAAGCTGACAATGAGACTTTAAAACAAATTGCTCAGTGGTTGTCCATGATGAATGTGTCACCAGGTGATACGAATGCTGTGCAGAATGGGTCTGCCATCGTGAATGACTGGAACAATGTCTTCATGACATTCATCCACTTGCTGAGTTCCATGGAGACTGAAGCTGACAATGAGACTTTAAAACAAATTGCTCAGTGGTTGTCCATGATGAATGTGTCACCAGGTGATACGAATGCTGTGCAGAATGGGTCTGCCATCGTGAATGACTGGAACAATGTCTTCATGACATTCATCCACTTGCTGAGTTCCATGGAGACTGAAGCTGACAATGAGACTTTAAAACAAATTGCTCAGTGGTTGTCCATGATGAATGTGTCACCAGGTGATACGAATGCTGTGCAGAATGGGTCTGCCATCGTGAATGACTGGAACAATGTCTTCATGACATTCATCCACTTGCTGAGTTCCATGGAGACTGAAGCTGACAATGAGACTTTAAAACAAATTGCTCAGTGGTTGTCCATGATGAATGTGTCACCAGGTGATACGAATGCTGTGCAGAATGGGTCTGCCATCGTGAATGACTGGAACAATGTCTTCATGACATTCATCCACTTGCTGAGTTCCATGGAGACTGAAGCTGACAATGAGACTTTAAAAGAAATTCCTTGGTGGTGGTCCATGATGAATGTGTCACCAGGTGATATGAATGCTGTGCAGAATGGGTCTGCCATCATGAATGACTGGAACAATGTCATGAAGACATTCATCCACTTGCTGTGGTCCATGGACACTGGAGCTGACAATGAGACCTTAAAACAAATTACTTGGGGGTTGTCCATGATGAAAGCTTTACCAGGTGACATCATGAAGGCCGTGCAGAATGGGGCGAGCATCGTGGATGTTTGGAATAAAGTCATGAAAACTTTTCAACCTTTTCTGAGCTTAATGGGCAATGGAGATGTCAATGAGATGTTGAAAGAAATACCTCATTGGTTGTCCATGGTGGAGGTGCTACCACGTGATGTGCTCAATGCTGTGCGCAATGGCTCAAACATGCAAATTGTCTGCAATGGCATCATTAATACTTCCATCAACTTTCTGTGGTCCATGAACACTGGAGCTGATAACGAGACCTTGAAACAAATTACTCGGGGGTTGTCCATGATGAAAGCTTTATCAGGTGACATCATGAAGGCCGTGCAGAATGGGTCGAGCATCGTGGATGTTTGGAATAAAGTCATGAAAACTTTTCAACCTTTTCTGGGCTTAATGGGCAATGGAGATGTCAATGAGATGTTGAAAGAAATACCTCATTGGTTGTCCAAGGTGGAGGTGCTACCACGTGATGTGCTCAATGCTGTGTGCAATGGCTCAAACATGCAAATTGTCTGCAATGGCATCATTAATACTTCCATCAACTTTCTGTGGTCCATGGACACTGGAGCTGATAATAAGACCTTAAAACAAATTACTCTGGGGTTGTCCATGATGAAAGTGTTACCAGGTGATATCATGAATGCCGTAGAGAATGCGTCGAGCATAGAGGATGCCTGGAACAATCTCATGAAGACATTCATCCACTTGATGTGGTCCATGGACACTGGAGCTGATAATGAGACCTTAAAACAAATTACTCGGGGGTTGTCCATGATGAAAGCTTTACCAGGTGACATCATGAAGGCCGTGCAGAATGGGGCGAGCATCGTGTATGTTTGGAATAAAGTCATGAAAACTTTTCAACCTTTTCTGAGCTTAATGGGCAATGGAGATGTCAACGAGATGTTGAAAGAAATACCTCATTGGTTGTCCATGGTGGAGGTGCTACCACGTGATGTGCTCAATGCTGTGTGCAATGGCTCAAACATGCAAATTGTCTGCAATGGCATCATTGATACTTCCATCAACTTTCTGTGGTCCATGGACACTGGAGCTGATTATGAGACCTTGAAACAAATTACCTGGTGGTTGTCCGTGATGAAAGTGTTACCAGGTGATATCATGAATGCCGTGGAGAATGCGTCGAATATAGAGGATGCGTGGAACAATCTCATGAAGACATTTACCCACTTGCTGTGGTCCATGGACACTGGAGCTGACGATGAGACCTTAAAACAAATTACCTGGTGGTTGTCCGCGATGAAAGTGTTACCAGGTGATATCATGAAGGCCGTGGAGAATGCGTCGAGTATAGAGGATGCCCGGAACAATCTCATGAAGACATTTACCCACTTGCTGTGGTCCATGGACACTGGAACTGACAATGAGACCTTAAAACAAATGAATCAGTTGTTGTCCATCATCACTGGGTCTGCATATAATGGAAGCCATATAATTGGACAGAATATACCTGCTTTGTAAGTTTTTTTTTCTTCTACTTTTTGCCTCCGTCACCAAACATGGATGAAGTTTCTGTTTTTACTTCTGTCTGCTCGTCTGTTTGTCTGTGAGCACGATATCTCAAAAAGTTATAGACGGATTTGGACGAAACTTGGTGGAGAGGTTGGGTGTAGGAAAGTGACAAATTGATTAGATTTTCATGAAAATCCGGATCCAGATACGAGAATTATTTTTTTTTTTAAGTGCTTCTTCGCCATTGAGTGATCGGGCGAAAATTGATTTATAGCATGATATTTCCAAACGTTGTGGATGGATTCAGACGAAAGTGGGTGGATGAGTTAGGTATGTGAGAAGAATTCGTTTAGGTCCAGATCCAGATCCAGCGTATCACCGGGATACCAAATGTAAACTGTTCAGCCTGGCGGAGGTATGCGCTCTACCAAGTACTGTTCTCGTTTTAACTTTTGTGTTGTATTGTTTTGGTTTTGTTTGTGCCATTTCCACTATCTCGCTCGCAGTCATTCATCTCGATCGATATTAAAATGATGCACTCATTTTCACGTAGATCCTTACTTGTCAGTTCAGAACATTGTTTACATCAAACAGAATGTTCTCAAACAGGTGAATTTGAATGAAATTTTCGAGAAAAGGTTAATGCAGTCAGGTAGCTCCAAGTTGCATTTGTGGAGTTGTTGCAAATCCCAGAATTGATCGTTCATGTCGAGCATGTTCAAACGGAAGGAGTCACGACTGAAATGAGGAAACGTTCTCCAAATGAAATTACAATGTGGCTGCAATCTGACGCCGAACAGTGAATCTCTACTTCGTGCTGCCTTTGACGGAATGATTACACTGGGCAACAACAACAACAAACAAAAACTTTTCGCCTGCTACTAAGGGAAATGCAGGTGTTTGTGGCTAAATCTGGGCCGCTCATTTCAAATCTGTAGTCAGAATTCAGCCAGCACGTCAGGTTTTCAAAATATTTATAAGTATTAATGATACCCAGCTTTGCTACATTAGATACTTTATCATTGCAGATCATCACATTGTACATCTAATATCAGTGCTTAGTAATTACTTTCATGTCATATTTAGATAATGATTGATCTCCTTGTATATTGTGTATTATACAGACCAAGAAGAAAAATAAGTTAATAAAACATTAGAACATGGTAATGTTTGGAAGCGTGTAAACTTGACAGGGTAATCTGTCCCATTGTGAGTGATTCAGAAACAACACTTCAAGTTTACACTCTTCCTTTCAATATCGACAGCTTAGGCACTGTTCAGACGTGTTCAGAAGTTTGTGAGACACTTGCTCTTGTGCTTGTGTGTGGAATTGGTCTCCCGTTGTAGGAACCAGCAGTAATCACCCATCACGTTTGGGTTGAACTGGCCTTGATACCTAGTTTCCATGACCGAAATGTCTTGGTGGAACCTTTCACCATGCTCATCGCTTACCTCACCCAGATTAGGTGGGAAGAAATCAAGATGAGAATGCAAGAAGTGCATTTTAAGAGACATCCTACAGCCCATTCGCTGATTGGCCTTTAGCATGTTGTCCACTAATTCCACATACTGTTCAACTCTATGGTTCCCAAGAAAGTTCTGCACAACCACCACAAATGCTCCCCATGCTGCAAACTCAAGTGGGTTCAGTTTGTTTTTGAACTCGGGATCACACATCAGTTCTCAGATCTGGGTTTTGTTTGTGCTTACTTTGAGTTTAGCATCAGTTTTCTCTGCGCCAAACTTCTCTCTGAGATATTGGAAGCCATTACCGTCATGATCCAATGCCTTTCCAAAGTTTTTCATAAGGGTTAGGGTTAGTTAAAAATTGTAATGCTGCGTGGAAAAATTTACTTTAAAATTGATAGCTTGGTCAGTTTTCATCCATTTTTAGATCCTCGTCGAGGATCTCTAATCTTGCTCACGTTGTTCTTCTTGTGGATTTTTTTGTTTCACAGCCTACAGTTTTCATCGAAACTTACTGAAACTTGGCGTGTATATGTAAAAATACCCTGCGCAGACAGTACCCATCTCCGATTTTGAAAATTCTTCCTAGAAAAAAAAAGTTGTGACGTCAAAATATCTCCGCTCATGGAAATCGCCTAAAAAATTATCTCCGAAACTAGGCAAGCTTTTTAAATTATGTTTGTGGGAATCGAACAGGGCATTAGCAGAGATGAATTACCGCACATATGATGCATCACTATGACGTCATATAATTTTTTTATGACGTCGTTCCTATTTTTTGACATTTTTTTGTTTCACAACCCAGAATTTTGATCGGATATTGGTGAAACTTGCCATGTATATGCAGAAAGCCCACGCGCAGGCAGTAACCATCTCCGATTTTGGAAATTCTTCCTAAAAAAAGATGACGTCATAATATCGCCGCTAATGGAAATCGCCTACACCATTATCTCAGAAACTAGGCAAACTTTGAATTTTGTTTGTGGGAATGAATCCGGGGATTAGCACAGATAATTTATCGCAAACCTGATACATCACAATGACATCATATTCGTTTTATGACTTCATCATTAAGAGGACAAGGATCTTAAGGCCCAGTCACACCTTGACGTTTTAGCCAGCTTATGCCGATTTTTGGAAAATTTGTCTAAAACGCTGGTACACGTCGAATACGTTATGGGTAAGTGTTGATAACATTGAGAGCACGCTGAAAAACTGCCATACGTCGTAGTACGCTGGGTTTAAACGTTGTACTTTTCGGTTGTCCTCAAATTTTCCATGCTTGAAATTTTAAGACTTATGCCAGCGTATGACTCACACGTTCCGCATAACGCTGGCCATAAGTTGTAGGCACGTCACACGATCGTTGACACACGTCGACACACGTTACTTGTGAGTTATTCATAAGTCGAAACACGTCGAGGTAATGTTTAGCATACCCGAAACTTATTTCTAACCTATGAGTTACGTGTTGTACTCACGTTACGCGATCGGTGACACACATCGACACACGTTACTTGTAAGGTGCTCATAAGTCGAAACACGTCAAGGTAATGGTTCGCGTCAGTGTTCCAGACTCCCTGTTTTTGTTTTTTTTTTTAGTTTTTTTTTTCTTCCTTCCTTCAATATGATGGTGATTTTGACACTTCGATTTCTAGTGCGGTTAAAATATAATGTAATTAATAGGCTTCCGCTCAACGATTTAGATCATAACCGCACTGTACACTGAACTCCGTCATACCGAAGAAAAAAAAACCCGGGAGTCAGGAAAACTGATGCTAACCATTACCTTGACGTGTTTCGACTTATGAGTAACGTACAAGTAACGTGTGTCGACGTGTGCCAACGATCGCATATCGTGCGTACAACTTATTCCCATCGCATGCGGAGCGTGTGTCATACGGCAAGTACGTCGTAAAATTTTCAACATGTTTAAAATTACAAGACGTACTCCATTTAATACGACGTATGATAGCGTACTTTAGCGTTCTATTCACGGATACCAAACTTACCCATACCGTATTCGACGTGCGCCAGCGTTTTAGACGCATTTTTCAGAGGTCGGCATACGCTGGCAAGATCGCCAAGGTGTGACTGCGATGTTGACACTTCCGTTTCTGCGGCGGTTATGATTTGAATCGTTGTGCGGCAGCCTTTTAATAGGCTACGTCACGTCATCGTCAGCGATGCGTGTAGCGTGCTATGCATAAGTTAGACTGTCGTTGGGCATAGGTTGTGAAGGCCGACAACAGGTTCAGCATTCGTTGGTATAAGTTATCTATAACACAACGAAACGTTGTGTCCGTTACTAATACGTTGTGCATAAGACCAAGTCGTTATGAATACGTCTGAATCTTTAAAAAAAACATCAAAAGTTCAACGTAAGCCAGCGTTTTACATACATTTTAATACGTTGCCATTGCTGGCTAAAACGTCAAGGTGTGATTGGGCCTTTAGCTCATTCGAGCTTGTTAATAATTTTAAGTGCGTTCTAAAGCTGGTTTTTTTTTTATGAGACATAATATTCTACAACAGTTGTATTGCTATAATTGAAACCAAAATTACAAAAAAATAATAATATATGATCACTCCAAATCACCCACCATGCCAAGCTACTGTAATAGGACCATATGTATAACTGAAAATCCTAACGTGCTGAGAACATTCTGACTGCAGATTCAGAATCAGCATACTCTGTTTAGTCGAGAACATATGTTTCCACCCCAGTAGCAAAATCATTATTGTCCAGTGTAATGTGCATGTGTGTGTGAGAAAAACTGGATCACGAAATTGTTATTTTCTTCTTGGTATCAGTAAAAAAAAAAAAAAAAAAAGCATAGAGGTCTGGGAAAAGTCAATTGGTATGGGCACATCATATGCTTGTCTTCCACCCCAAACTCTCCATCTTTATGATAATAATTTAAGCTGAGGAAGCCATTCCCTCCCACCCATCACCCTTAACCCCACAACCCCCTCAACGCACACTCCGCATCTATCGATGGATTGTTCCTCAATTCTGTGCTTCCTGTGTCCATGCATTTTCCAAGTAGTTACATAAATATCAATGTATTATGTTTATAATGTACATTCCAAGCAAATATTATGTTGTACTGTGTTGGTGTTACTTATTCTATTGTTTCTTTCTTATTCTTTACCATCAGAACTTCTTTCACCACGGCATTGTACGTGTCCTACTACAATTGGGCGGAAAGCAATCTGGAATTATCAGATAAAGGTAATTCGGGAGACGGAGACTATGTTTTTCTCTCCTGTCTGTCTGTCTGTTTGTGTGCAGGATATCTCAAAAACTTGGTGGACAGGTTTGGGTGTGTGACAAGGACGAATTGATTCGATTTGTGTGAAAATCCATATCTAGATAGGAGAATTTTAAAAAGTGATTCTTCACTATTGAGAGATAGGGCCAAAAGGATATATACGCAGCACGATATCTCAAAAAATTGTGAACGGAGTCGGATGAAACTTGGCGATGACTTGGTTAGGTGACGAGAACAAGCCAATTCGATTTTGGTTGGGATCCAAACCATAAACTGTTCAGCTTGGCGGAGGTACATGCTCTACTGGAGTGTTGGGAGTTGCATGAATCTCACTATAATTCACCAAATGTCCGTCCGTCTGTCTGTTCCCAGGTATCGCAAAAGCGGTTGAACCGATTGCAACCATTTTTTGGTTGTGTAATCCTGGGACCCCTCGGAGTAAAATAGGCATTAACAAGTGACCCCCTTGACGGCTCCAGTAGGGAGCGGGTGCTTCTCGTATTAATGAATGCATGATAAACCAGAACTGACGAGGTGGAACCGAGAGTGACGTCCGCGGGCTGTTGTGTGAGTGGAGCAGGAGACGCATTGAAAACGGTTGAGCTGAAAGACCTAAAGACCCACTGAAAGACCTATCTTTGCTACACAACATCTACCGAGCACCCTTCTAGTTCTTACTGTTAATAATGTTGTGACAAATTAGTTGTTGCTTTCATTCAGACTGATATGCATCGTGATTAAATGTTCCTCACATTCACTGCAGATATGCGATGTGTGGCTCAAGGACGAGAAGAATTGCTCAGCTTTTTCATTGGTTCAATTCCACAGTCATTCTTCGACAGTTTGAGTGACAATCAGGTAATTGTAACAAATGCGAAACGAGATGAACAGACGCAGCAGCACAATGCACATTGTGAGCACCTGTTTTGTCATCAATTACATATATAACCTCGTATGTGACGGCATTTGGCCCACTAATTGGTTTGTTGTGAAGTTTTTACAGAGTACTGTTCCAGGAAAGAGCAAACTTGAGTTGTATTCTCACTGATAACCTGGACAAACTGGTCCCAATGAATTCCCAAGGATTTTAATCCGAAACAAAGTTTTGGAGTTAACCTGGAGATATTTGACGTGGGTTCGGTGATGGGGAACAAACTTGCCGGTGTCGTGGGAAGGCATAGCAGTGGATCACGTGATTACTATTGCCATCAGGATATTCGCAGGCCTTGTCCTGGGATAGCGGGCCGTGCCCTCGGATAGCAAGTTGTGCCAGACCAAGTGCTTGTATCGTTTACATAGCCTGATGCCGTACAACTAATCTATGGTCCCAGACTGATAAAGTCCTCCAAAGAGTCATCATTCGAACTTACCTTTACAGAGACGTCAGCTCTTCGAAACTTTGGATTTACTCCAGACGAACCCTTATGCGTGAACCCACCTTTAGTCTCTGGCTTGAGACTAGGACTGGTCTTTCCTAAGAAAATAGATGGAGAGAGAGAAAAACAAGAGATATGGATAATAGAGGTAGGGAGGATGCAATGACCAGACAAGATGGAAACAGAAGCAAAGATTTTGGGGGGTTGGTGGGGGTGGTTTAACGGGTGGAGAAAAGATCATGGTTTTGGATGGGGGATGATTGAAGATGGTGATGAAAAGCTGTCTTGAAGACTTGGAGGGAGGATTGAGATTGAAGATAATGTGAAAGTTGGTTCCACAGGTGGAAAAAAAGAGGAGCAAATGCGTAGAGGTGAGTAGTGATTCTGGATTTTGGGAGTTTCACTAGAAGGGGGTTGCTGGTGGACCATGTGCGTTCTGCAAAAATCTGGGTGGGGGGGGGAGAAGCATAGAGTATGGCAATCACCAGAACAGTGCGTCACCATGTCCACTTTCCGCCGGTACTCCAGAGGCCTCTGTCTGACCGTCCCCCAGAATATTAGGATATTTGACGACCACTTTTGTGCACATTAAGGCGAAATTGCATCAATGAAGATGAATATTAAAAAATTTCAAACTATATTCCCCATGGCTGGTTGATCATATCGTAGAGAGGTGTGAAGTTTCACATCAATCTGTTGAGCGGTTGTGGAGAAGAAGTTTTTTTCTTTTTTTAACGTTTTTATTTTCAATCCAATATGGCAACAATACGATGTGACTGATGACATCATAAAATGAATTCTTCACTCGCATTGGGTCGTAGATCAGAAACTGTCCATGAAGTTTCAGATTTTTCGGATAAGGGTTTTGTTTCACCAATTATGCAGTTACTCCCAAGGCTCTAACGCAGCAACAGGTACAAACAGAGGTTCGTCGGCGGGATAGCACAGTCCGCACAGCATCAGGATATGGTACGAACACCATGAAACGGAAGACAAAATACTGTATTGGAGTCAACTGAAGGAAACCGAATTAGTGAAGAGCAAATATGGAGTCACCAGGAGGAACGTTTCAACATCCAAACCACCTCTTCACTCTTCCTCAAATGATAACTCTTCCTCTCTGTCCCTCTTTCTCTCTTCCTCTCTGTCCCTCTTTCTCTCTTCCTCTCCCCCCTTGACCATACTACCACATCTCTACTCCGATGGATCAGGTAACGGTCAGTTTTAACTCGCCAAACAGTGATTCATGCCAATACATATCCAAATGTCCCAGTGCACCCCCTGGACCAACAGCTGGTACGGGTGGTGGTGAAAACCCTGGGACAAAATAAAAATGGACGAAGAAATAAAATACCCAGTGCTGGCCAGTCACGTAACCTTTGAACCCTGAACAAAATCATGACGACGTAAGGAATACACGACACCCTTTAAAATGACGACGCACAAGAAAAGGACCATTTTTGGAACCAAGTTATTTGTTTTTATTTTAATTGGTTTCGTTGATTGATTAAACTGAGGCTGTTATTGATTTCTTGAGCTGCGTTTGTGATCAATATCCGAGAAATATGCGATGATTTATTATCGACAGTTGATCTGCATCAAGTTGTTATTGAACTTTATTTGATTTAATGTTGTGCCTGCTGGTCATTATCAATGTAAGGGGTTATCTACATATTATGTACACACAAAGGGGAAGACGGGAGGGTGTCAATATTTGTGTGATCTTTGCCTTTTATTCAACGTTTCTAGAAAAGATGAGAAAATATATCTCGTCACTCGGTACATTTGATATCTCTCTCTCTCTCTCTCTCTCTCTCTCTCTCTCTCTCTCTCTCTCTCTCTCTCTCTCTCTCTCTCTCTCTCTCTCTCTCTCTCTCTCTCTCTCTCTCTCTCTCTCTCTCTCTCTCTCTCTCTCTCTCTCTCTCTCTCTCTCTCTCTCTCTCTCTCTCTCTCTCTCTCTCTCTCTCTCTCTCTCTCTCTCTCTCTCTCTCTCTCTCTCTCTCTCTCTCTCTCTCTCTCTCTCTCTCTCTCTCTCTCTCTCTCTCTCTCTCTCTCTCTCTCTCTCTCTCTCTCTCTCTCTCTCTCTCTCATATTCTCTCTCTCTCATATTCTCTCTCTCTCATATTCTCTCTCTCTCATATTCTCTCTCTCTCATATTCTCTCTCTCTCATATTCTCTCTCTCTCATATTCTCTCTCTCTCATATTCTCTCTCTCTCATATTCTCTCTCTCTCATATTCTCTCTCTCTTATATTCTCTCTCTCTCATATTCTCTCTCTCTCATATTCTCTCTCTCTCATATTCTCTCTCTCTCATATTCTCTCTCTCTCATATTCTCTCTCTTTCATATTCTCTCTCTCTCATATTCTCTCTCTCTCATATTCTCTCTCTCTCATATTCTCTCTCTCATATTCTCTCTCTCTCATATTCTCTCTCTCTCATATTCTCTCTCTCTCATATTCTCTCTCTCTCATATTCTCTCTCTCTCATATTCTCTCTCTCTCATATTCTCTCTCTCATATTCTCTCTCTCTCATATTCTCTCTCTCTCATATTCTCTCTCTCTCATATTCTCTCTCTCTCATATTCTCTCTCTCTCATATTCTCTCTCTCTCATATTCTCTCTCTCTCATATTCTCTCTCTCTCATATTCTCTCTCTCTCATATTCTCTCTCTCTCATATTCTCTCTCTCTCATATTCTCTCTCTCTCATATTCTCTCTCTCTCATATTCTCTCTCTCTCCATACCTCTCTCTCTCCATACCTCTCTCTCTCCATACCTCTCTCTCTCCATACCTCTCTCTCTCCATACCTCTCTCTCTCCATACCTCTCTCTCTCCATACCTCTCTCTCTCTCTCTCTCTCTCTCTCTCTCTCTCTCTCTCTCTCTCTCTTGCAGTCTTGTTCCCTTGTTGCACACAAATGGTTCAAGAAAATATCCTTTTATTTGAAACCAAACCAGGCCAAATCTCTGCTCAAGAAACTTGGGCCTGGCTGCAAAGTGCGCTTGGACAAGTAAGTTTTGAGTTTGTACCTTCACATGAGGCTTGAATCTCTCATCTTGATAATGTACTGTACTGTGAGGAAAAAATGGTATCCAATTATAAAAAGGCATTGAACATGATTGTGAATGCTATCTCTTTCATTATTCCTTGTCTAATTAATCCTTCTTTTCCATGTCATTTCATTTCTTCTCCGTGTTCTTTCGCGACCCCGGATGGCCCAAATTTTTACACCCCTTTGTGCTGTTGAAGATAACTCCATGAGAGTTCATTCACACGCTTAACTGGGATTCACTGTCGTGCGATCAAACCGGTATAAAATCAACATGGAGCTGATGGAAAACTGCTGCTGAGAAGAAACGGGCAAACCAAAAGGTTGAAAAAGGGATGAGGCCCCAAACAGTGGGATGAGAAAAGCTGGAGACGTATGCTCTGTGCGAGTGAATCAAAAGTTTGAATTATGTTCGTCAACAGTGGACAAACTAGAGAATCCATAGAACGTGATACCCCGCACAGTGGTACTTCAATGTTGATAAAATAACGATTTTAACGATCGTTTGAAAAACCTCCAAAAGTTTTGTGCTATTGAAGTGGTCCAGAAGCATTCTGGAATACGGCCCTTATACACCACCTTTATTTAAATTCAAGAACTGCAAAACTGGAGGATCTTGTAAGTATGATGACGGATGATTTGTGTTCTCCAGTGTTGAAGTATCTAATTCATTGAAAATAAAATAAAGATTGTAAAAGTCGTATAAATAAATTATTTCCGGGTTTTGCCGCCATTTTCTGCAGTAACTAGTACATCGCCCAATCCAACACGTTACATTAGTTATTCGTGCCTGTTGTTTGTGTCCATTATGACATCCTGAAAAACAGTAAGTTTTCTGTTTGTAATGATTTTTAAATTTTTTTTGGTTGCAAGGCAAGCCGACAGTAAAAAAAAATACTATCTCACTCTTCTCCGCGCACGTGCGATCGGGACAAAATCTTAGCCAATACA
Source organism: Eptatretus burgeri (assembly GCF_056783735.1). Classification (NCBI taxonomy): domain Eukaryota; kingdom Metazoa; phylum Chordata; class Myxini; order Myxiniformes; family Myxinidae; genus Eptatretus; species Eptatretus burgeri. The sequence continues at coordinate 6,245,628 of NC_140976.1, read as the reverse complement.
CGGCAAAACTAAAGACCAAAACTAAAGATTAGCCAAAAGTGAAACGGCAAACTTGTTTTCCTATTCATGTTCCGATTCCTGTTCAAAATATACCATTCACGTTGGTCCTCGATCATAAACTCAAGATCAGAACGTGACACTGCAGCCAGACAGACGGATGGACGGACATGAACAGATTGCTTAACCCCTCTTTTCGCTTCACGTGCGTTGGGTAATAACAGTATCGCAGTCAATGTACGACGTCTATCATGAAGCAGGGAGGAGCTGGACAAGTTTGGAGTTGTATTTTGATCGTACAATTTCACGACCATACATTGATATACGGTGTGAGTCGAGGTCGTCTTTGGAAGTCCTACTTGAGTGTCTTATGCCTGGTGTTGGCTTAATGGTTCGGGTGGTGGGTTTGGGATCCTCGGATCCTGAGTTCAAATCTCCCTTGGCTGTTGAATCATTACAAGGTGTGGTTGACTCTGCCTGTCATCCTTCTGAGGTCGGCAAAATGGGTGCCAGCTTGCTGGTATCCTGTGTTGGAGTGGTGACCTGTCAAGGATTGTGCCCAATAGCCCAGGAGACTGCTTCGGCAGCACCAACACTGCACAGAATATGGTCCCAATGGATGGATGGATGGATGTGACTGCACCAAGACAAGCTACTGTATACTGTTTTGTGTAAAGGAAAAGGCTCATATATATATATATACTGTATATACATAATGATTGTTCATTGCAGGTTATTCATTTTTATTTAGTATTTTTGTGCAAATCCAACGTCCGAATAATATCTTCACCATCTCATTGTAAATACTCCTTCGTAAGTCCTATATGAGTGTCTCTTGTGTGTTTAATCCTTGATAATCTCTCATCAGGCCTTACCTACGTAAAGCATTATTTAGATGTTTCTTTCGAAGGGACTTTGATAGGTTTTGAAATTTGCACCCGTTCGTTGCACACTACCTTGTTGATTTGATCATTTGTGAGTCCCCCTGACAAAGTCAACTACCTTTTCGGAGAGGTTGTACTTTGTGATACCTGTTTGTGACGCATTGTTTGCTGCCTCGAGGTAGTCTCGCTTTTTGACACTCGTGAAGTGGTTATCTGCGCGCCATCCCGAGGCACAGAACTTCGTGCACCTCCGCCATTCATGAACCGGTCGTTGTCCATTACTGTTGACTGTGTCCCGCCAGATATGGAGGTCTCGTCTGCTTTCTGACGAAGAAGGAAGTGGGTTATCTGGAGTCTGACTGGGATCGGAAGGTGGTGCTTCAACAGCTGCCCAAATGTCGGAACAGTGTTCGTCAAGTGAGTGAAAAAGCATCTCTCTCTCTCTCTCTCTCTCTCTCTCTCTCTCTCTCTCTCTCTCTCTCTCTCTCTCTCTCTCTCTCTCTCTCTCTCTCTCTCTCTCTCTCTCTCTCTCTCTCTCTCTCTCTCTCTCTCTCTCTACCTCTCTCTACCTCTCTCTACCTCTCTCTCTACCTCTCTCTCTACCTCTCTCTCTACCTCTCTCTCTACCTCTCTCTCTACCTCTCTCTCTACCTCTCTCTACCTCTCTCTACCTCTCTCTACCTCTCTCTCTCTCTCTTGTAATCCAGCATGTCCAGCTGTAGCTGCAACTTAGCAAAACTGGCCTTCTGAAGGACATTTACATCCTTCATTTTTTTTTTACTGCTGTGTGTGCTCATGCATTCTCTCCTTGTGCCCTTTCATAAAAAGTACCAGATTTAATGAGCATGATCATACAAACGATAATGTGAAAACTTCAGTGCTCAACTTGCGTCTCCGCACGACATAACATTTCCACTAGTCCAACTCTCAGCATGTGTCATTTTAGTGTAATGTACATTTATATATCATGGTCTCACCAAATATAAATTTTCTTTTTAAATCCTGTTTTAACTACTTTATTTTGTTTATCCAAGATGTTCTTCTTCTTCTTATCAATTTCACATTTGAACTTTGTACAACCGTTACATTTATTCCAATGTAAATCTCCACTAAGTTTTATAACTTTCATTATTTTGCAATTTGTGAACTTTTGATATTTAATTTTTTTTTGTGTCAAATTCATCTCCTTCTTCTTTTTTGTTTCTTATCTGTTTAATAATGGTCCTGTAAATAACTTTAAAGCAAATGAGTTCAGACTGAAGTCATATTTTCTTGCACTAGTTCCCTTGTTTTCATGATGGTTTAACTTTGCCATTTGTATTTTTCAAAAAAACAAATCTTGCTATCTATCTTTGCTTCCAGATCTACAAAGAACTCGCAATGATGAAGGTTCCTTACTCTGTTGAAACCATTAAAACTATGGGGAACAAATCATCCTCGATGCTGGACCTGGAAGCCCTAGATAAACTGAACGGCACCACTGTGCTGGAAGTGGTTGCTTCCCTGGGAGAAGATGATGGCTGGAGTCGCAGTCAGGCCGCAACGATTGTAAAAAAGTTGACGTCGTCCAATAAACGCGTGAGTGTTTGTTGAACCTGGTTCTTTCATCTCAGTTGTCTACCTTGCACTTTTCTTGATTAGAAACTTGTTTTACAATCATTGGGATATTTCTATGACATTGGGCTGCCAAGATTGACTCTGCAGGCTTGAATGACCTCGTTGGGATGGCGAGTATGTTTGGCATTCCCCGATGAGCACAATGCTGCTAGATATTGGCATCTCAGTTTCGAATCCCATATTTTGTGTTTATTCATCCATTGTCTGGTATCGTCCTTGTAAATTGATGGTAAAGTGCACAACTGTTGTTTCCAAACGCCCCTGGCCGACAAGTAATCTAATATATAACGAGTACAAGTGAGCACAATATACACCCGAACAAGAAGGTATATACAGAATTGTGCTACTACATGGAAAACAGCATCGTGGTTGCCATGGCAACCACTTTAGATGACGAACGTATGTCGCGACACACCGTCTCCACAGTCTGTACCTATGTACGAAATATGAAACGTGAAAGTTGAAAACTTTGGGAGCGAGAGTGTGGACAGGAACGGACAGACGGACGACTGCTATCACATAGTACGCCCCGATATATATATATATATATATATATATATATATATATATATATATATATATATATATATATATATATATATATATATATCGGGCGTATAAAAAGGAAAGTTTGTGTGTTTGTACATTTATGCATCTGGAGTCCAGACCCTGCAGGAACCAGTGCAACTAAACTTTTCATGCCCTCATCCTTCATCCAGGGGAAGGTTGAGGGCTATGTTTGGATTAAAAAAAAAATTAATAAATAAATTGGACAATTGGCCTTCACGCCTTGATTGGGTCTTGTACTTATACACAGCCTAGGTTCTTTTTAATTTTTTTCCTGGGAGTGATCGAGTAATATGTTTCGTGAAGGTTGTATATCGTGATTTGTTGTATTTTAATTTTTTTCAAATTAAAATTAAGAGAAAGTGGTCTAACTGCATTTGCAACGGCCAAGATTGGTAATTAATACAAAACCAGAAGACAAATATTCCCCAATTTATCATGCAGGAAATATTTCAATTCCTATTTCATTGAATTTCCCTGGGCAATACCAGGTACTTCAGCTAGTATACATGTATAAAAGCTCATCCATGAGCCCAAGACATTATATGAGAGAAAATGTTTGATATTGTTGAAGAGAACAGCCATAAACCATGGTGTGATTCTCCCCACAACACCCGCAGAGCATTTCAATTTGATTTGCATTTAAAAAGTAAAATGTGAAGTGTGTTTGCTCTGTCCATCCTGCTTTTCATGAAACTTGTGATTTTTAATAATGCTTTTGTGGTGAATGGTTCAGGTTTGCATTTTGTATTTATTCAGTTGAACACATCGGAGACTCTTATCAAACTTGGAAGTCTGATAAAGGGCGTGCATAGCGAGGCCTTTACTTCAATGTCCCCTGTTGAGCTCAAGAAAGCATCCAAGACCCTGGCCAAGCAGTCAGGAAATCTGAGTCCGACACAACGAAAAGCCATTGTATCTCAGGTGAGAAAGCTTGTCTGTGGGGATTAGAAAATGTTTAACAATGAGTGTGGGTGTTAGAAAACATCAACACTGATCGGATGCAATGTGGTAAAAGGAAAAGTGTAAATAAACGCTTTAATTTACATTTAATACCTCTATGACGAGAAGGGCACTCGGTGGAGCGCATACCTCCGCCACGTAATGCCTGACCACGAGAACATATCGGGCCCAATTCATTTTTGAGATATCGTGCTATATATCGTTTTTGGCCCGATCTCTCAACGGTGAAAAATCGCTTGAAAAAAACTATCAGATCCGGATCCGGATTCGGCTCTTCACCAAAATTGAATCGATTCTTCCTCACCACACACCCAACATGTCCACCAAGTTCCGTCCGAATCTGTCCATAACTTTTTGAGACATCGTGCTATATCTCGTTTTTGGCACTATTTGTCAATGGAGAAGAATCATTTTAAAATTTGAGTAGCCGGACCCAGATCTGGATCTTCACGAAAATCGAATCCATTCATCCTTATCACACGCCGAACCTGCCCACCAAATTTCATCCGAATCCATCCGAAAATTTGAGATATCCTGCACACAAATAGACAAACAGACAAACAAACAGACAAACAAGAAGAAGGCGTCGTGCAGAACACGATACTTGCATGATCCATAAAACAAATTTGACCTCAAAAATATTTGGCGGTTGAATTCAATGACCAAATATGCAACTCCTCTTCAAATTTCAAGTCAATCGGATGAAAATTGAGGATTTTAGAAACTTCACCGAAGTTGTTGATCTTTGACCTATGTTGACCTTTTGGTTGATGTCGACCTCAAATATAATTGGCTGGTTGAACTCAATGACCTGAAATGTAAATCCTCTTCAAATTTCAAGTCAATCGAATGGAAATTGAGGATTTTAGAAACTTCACCTAAGTTGTTGACCTTTGGCCTATGTTGACCTTTTGGTCGATGATGACCTCAAAAATAATTGGCTGGTTGAATTCAGCAACCTTAAATAAGGAACCTCTTCAAATTTCAAGTCTATCAAATGAAAATTGACAACTTTTTAAATTTGGCCGATGTTGACCTTTTGGCCAATGTGACCTGCAAAAATAATTGGTGGTTGAATTCACTGACCTGATATGATAATCCTCTTCAAATTTCAAGTTAATCGGATGAAAATTGAGGATTTTATAAATACCACCTTAGTTGTTGACCTTTGGCCAATGTTGACCTTTTGACCTCAAAAACAACAGGCTTCTTCCTTATGACAAACTCTACCACGTGGTGAAGTTTCGTGAAGATCGGTTTAAAATTGTGACCTGTAGGCGACAAACAGTCAGACAAATAGACAGACAGACCGTCAGACAGACAGAACAAGAAAAAGATGTCATGCAGAGCATGATACTTGCCAAATCCACCCCCCTCTCCAGAGGTTGCCAGGGATACATCAAATTGTCCATTTCATTTTGATTAAAATTCACAATCTCAAAGTTCAGGTCAATCGCATGAAAAGTGATTATTTTTCAGATTAAATTTGATGATTTTAGAAGTTTGTCCTTGAGTTGACCTTTGATCTTTTGATGTCAAAAATAGTTGGTTTCCCAATTCAGTGATGGACTCTGCAATTGCTGCTTAATTTTCATTCAGGTTAATCAGATGAAAATTGATTATTTTTCAGATGAAATTTGATGATTTTCGAAATTCGACCTTGAGTAGAACTTTGACCTTTTGACCTCAAAAAATAGTTGGCTTCCCAATCCAGTGATGGACTATGCTATTTCTCTTTAATCCTCAAGTCAATCAGATTAAAATTGACGATTTTTCAGATTGAAATTGATGATTTTAGAAGTTTGACCTTGAGTTTACCTTCGACCTTTTGACCTCAAAAATAGTTGGTTTCTTAATCCAGTGATGCTTGTTGTTCTTGTTCAAATCAAATAAATCTTGTTCAAATTTCAAGTCAATCAGATGAAAAATGACGATTCCGGAAATTTTACCTCAAAATGAATATGCTTCTCAGTTGAGACTACCTCTACAACTTGGTAATAGTCCATGGGCCAAACCTGAAAATTTGACCCATCGGTACCATCTCTGGTGGCAAAGGCTCACTATGTTTTTTTGATCGTTCAGGACCTACAGATGAGTAATTGAGGTGATAGCCGTGTGAAATTCGCAGCTTTCTGGTAGTTTTCACCTCTCAAACATCACCCTCCCGCTATATTTTGAAGACCAAAATTTGTGGGTAGGGGAAACTAAAATGACTGTAGTTTCGCTCTGGATGGGTCAATCTTAACAATATACCACTCATAATGTCTGTCTATTGTATGTACCCTCTATCTAAATCAAGAAGGTTTATGCAAAATATTTCATTATGTAGGTCACCAGAGGTCAAAAGGTCACAAATTTTAGTGTCTGCCAAAATCGTCTTTAACACAACTTATTCGACTAAAACAAAGCAGTAAAAATGAACAAAAAGTAATATCAACTTCCAGAAATTATATTTTAGATGTCTTCAGGTAATGTTGAGGGCTTGGAAAGTAACCTCAGTATTATGAGTTCTCAATCATCATCATCGTCATCGTCATCATCATCGCAATCTGATTCAATATCAACTGTCATCTCTAGTTCATCCTCATTTCGCTGGTTTTCGCAAGTTTGTAATTTACACGTCAGCGTACATTTCAACCCATTGTCTATGCAGCCACACTCTCCCTTTTTTGCAAACTCGTTTGCACTGGCAGGCCATCATTTCCAACACAGCTTCAGGTGCCGGAGTTCCGGCCATCCAGTCGATGGCAATTGAACTGCTATCATCTTTTACCCATCCATTTCCCTCTGGATCAGGAATTACTGATTTTGTCTCCAGCCTTTGCTTCCAAATTCCTGCCTGGTAATTGGCACGGAGGGCATGCTTTGTTCGACTATCTTTACAAGGTGGAAGAAGGCTTGACTCTATTTCCCCTCTTTTGGCAAAGAACACCTCGTATCGGAGTTGATTTACCTGTACAGTTTTTGTGGACGATGCATACATGAGACATGTGAAATGTTGCAAGGTATCAAACATTTGATCTGATATCTCCCATGCACTTCCAAGGTTGGAGAAGGCACGTTGGAATTCACTGTTTGATCGCATTTTGTCCAGTGGTCCTGCTTTGCCTCGCCCAATGAAAGAACTTACAGTGTCACATCCAGTGTAAGCATGAAAGCCGAGAAGTGCACCACATAGTTCATCTCCAAGGGATAACCTGAGTAGGGAAATGTCCACAAATTGATTACGTGTCTTTGTTCCCCTCTTCTGGAACGAGGTAGCCGGAATGTCCTTTGCAAAGGAAAGTAGTATAGCACAAATACATCTGTGTCCTCAGAAACAACAATTACAGTTTGATATGCAGTGTCAGCGGCATGCTTCGCATGAAGTATTAACCGTGTGTCTGCCTCTTATTGAGAGGACTCAAGTTCACCCATTTCACAACTACCACCGATCAATATCTTGTCACATCTTATGCCACATGTCACGAGAAGAACTTTGTCTTTAATCAGGCTCCTGTTGTTTTCAGTTTTCCAATCTGCAACCAGAAACTCAATAAGTTTTGTCTTATTGTCAGCTTTTGCTTCTTAATTGTTGCATGGAAATCTACAGCATCCGGTGCCTCCTTTTCAAGATGATCAGTCTTGAACTTCTGGTATGCCTTTTCGCCAATGCTTTGAGCAGTGAAAAGGTCCTTCTCAACATCTTCCGGGGCCAATGCGCCGGTAGAAATGTTCACGAGAGAGTCCTCTTCTGATCTGTAGGGATTTATTAAACAGTTCTGAATAAGATCAGTGAGTGATTGGACGGCTGACTCATCTTTTTCAATTCTCTTTTTCTACAAATCTGGATAGCTCGAAGTGGAGGAACGAGTTCCTAGCATTGCTCTGAGGTGATGAATAAACATGCTGTGGTATTCGGCATTTACGTAATAACGACGAATTGCATCTGGGTTTAAGCTAAAGCCTCTTGTGCCACCTGACGTCTGGGTATCCTTATTTATTGTTTCTTCAATTGTTTGGTTCACTGGTATTTTGCCAATCGGATTATCAGCTCCTATTTGAACAGAAAATCCTCCGCTCATGAAGTATTCATACATTTCAGGATGATGAATATCTGACGACAACATTTGCGCATAGTAGAATGTCAAATATCTGGCATAGTTTAAACGGTCATACGCGAAACACCATGGGATCATGTCTCTGATTGAGGCCAGGTGCAAAAGCCAATCCCCTTCTCTTGTTGCCCGCAACAAACCAAGCACAACCTCGACCATATCTGGATAAGATATCCAAAATAATGATAGGCTGCCGTTGTCATTCTTGAGGAAGGCGCGGTACTGTGGGAAAAGGTGGATAATGTGAATGCATGAAGCATTAGACATGGCATCATCTCGTGTCTCATGAGATACATCACTGACAAAGTCTTTTATAACAGTTAAAGCTTTAAAAGAACTTCCCCTTCCCATGAAACCCTGGATTTTAGGTATTTACAAGAAACGGTTCAAAATCAATTGCTCTGAAACAAATTTTGCAAAAGCAATTCAATAATGTCCCATTAGAATCATCTGAAGACCTCTAAAATATGCATTCCAAGTGTTTCAATCACCATTGGGTGATTTGTTACTTTATTCTAGAAACATGACTTGCCCTATGGTCAATTTTGGGCAACCCCTAAAATTGGTGACCTTTTGACCTCTTGACCTCTGGTGACCAACATAATGAAATATTTTGCATAAACCTTCTTGACTTAGAGTTTACATAGACAGACATTATGAGTGGTATATTGTTAAGATTGACCCATCCAGAGCAAAACTACAGTTATTTTAGTTTCCCCTACCCCCAAATTTTGGTCTTCAAAATATAGCGGAAGGGTGATGTTTGAGAGGTGAAAACTACCAGAAAGCTGCCAATTTCACACTGCTATCACCTCAATTACTCATCTGTAGGTCCTAAACTATCAAAAAAACATATTGAGACTTTGCCACCAGCGATGGTACCCATATCTGGTCTGGCCCATGGACGATAAAATTTCATGACGATCGGTTTGGAATTGTGACCTGCAGGCGACAAACAGACAGGGGTAAAAACATAACCTCCTTCTACTTTCGGTGGCAGAGGTAATAAAGTAGATGATTACAACGAGTAAAAATGTTTTCAGTTGTTACAAAGGAATGAATCGCCATATCACGGAAGGATAGCCGAGAGGTACACACGCTCTCTCTAAGCTGTCTACCCTGGGTTTGAATCCCGACCCAGCTATAAACCATCATCAATGTGTGTGCCGTCTCTCAGATGGACGTTAAACTGGATGTCACATCTGCCGGCCTCTCTCCCATCCTCTCTCTCTCTTCCACCCCTCTCTCTCTCTAACACCCCTCTCCTTCTCTCTCCAACCCCTCTCCCTCTCTCTCCCACCCCCTCCTCTCCCTCTCCCACCCTCTCCTCTCCCTCTCTCTCCCCCATGCTCCCCCTCATCCCCAACCCCTCTATGAAGGGGACTGTTAAGGACTGACGGTTTAGTTTTGAATTTAAAACAGCTTCCCCATAGTGTAGAATGTACGAATCAGATTCGGAGTGAGCTGAGCAGAGGGGTGAAAAGGTCGCTGCATGTGCGAGCATGCATGCATTCAGGCAGGCCTTTTCCAGGTAGATAGTGTGGGTTTTAAATGCTCCCACCCGGTTTTATATATAACCCGGTGGTTAAAAAGAAAACTTTGCTGTTTAGGTGCATTTTATCGCCATGCTCCTCTCTGTTCCCTACCCCTCATGCCGCCTTCCCTTCCCCTCACATAGCTTTCACTTCCCCTCCTCTCACATCACATTCCCTTCCCCTCACACTGCCTTCTCTTCCCATCACACTGCCTTCCCTCACACTTCCCTCCTCCCAAGCCCCTGCCCTCTCCACCTCCCCCCACTCCCATGGACATCACCAGGTGATCTCCACATGCTGTATCAATGTGCTGTTTTAATGTCCCCCATTTTGTTCAATCTTGTAATACCCCCTCCCCCTTCTCCATAAGTTCCACTACCAAACACAAGTCAATAACCCCCTCTCCTCACACTACCTCCTCCAAAACCCCCTCCCTCTCCCCACTGCCTTCCTCCTCTCTCCCCCATCCTCCTCAGTCCCACCCCCTCCAAGAGTATATAGCGATGTTTGGTGAGGCATTGCTCTCCACACCCCCTCCCCCCTTCCTCGCTCTTCCCTTCCTTCCTATCTCCCACCTTCCTAGCTCCCCCTACTCACTCTCCCACCCCTCCTTCCCTTCCCTCCTCCTCCTCTCTCCATATCTCTATCTGTCTCCATCTACCCCCCTCTGCTATTTTCTCCGTCAGCGAAGCGACGGGTTGCATTTGCTCATAGATAATAAACAAATATTACTGCATTGTTTCAGGTAATGAGTGCCTCGAACATCTCAGAAATAATGGAACATCTCGAAGGAGATTTGATCCAGGAAGTCCCTCTGAAAGACATTTCCGCTCTCAAGACCGTTGATGCCGCAGTCTTCCATGACAAGAACTTCTCTCCATCGCAGGTGATGCGATGCACTTGAAGGATGTGATGCATTTTTGATGGATGCAATTTTGTGCAATGGATATGATGGTTATGATCGATATGATTGATATAATGGATGTGTTGGATTTGATGGATATGATTGATATATTGGATGTGATGGATATGATTGATTTCATGGATATGATGGTTATGATCGATATGATTGATATAATGGATGTGTTGGATTTGATGGATATGATTGATATATTGGATGTGATGGATATGATGGATTTCATGGATATGATGGATATGATGAATAACTTCTTTGTAAGAAAACATTCTTGAAAAGTGCATTGAGAATGGTTTTCTCTGTCTGATTGCAATCTTCCTCTTATTATCCAGGCGATGATTTTGGTTCCGAAGTTCTTGACGAAGAAGAAAATTCAACTAAGCGATCTCAAGTACGTTGTTTCCTTTGCACAAATCATTAAAAAAAAAAAAAAATTCCTGATTATCATTCAGTAATATTTTGTTCAATTACCTGCCTCTTCAAACATGCTGAAGATAAGCTACAGATGTTGATAAATGGACTTGAATTATGTCCTATCGCTCACTGGTCATGCCATTGATGTCACACCTGTTGGATCTGTTTTTGACCTGATTTTTATCGTTACCCTCCAGGGCGCTGGGTTCAGCTACTCGTGGACTAAGTTGTGACTTGATGAAAAAATTAAATGACTCCAACCTCCTGATGCAAGTTACCTACCTTGTTAACACTTCCACTCTCTCAAGGAGTCAGGTATTGATTGATACATGAGTTGGGTTTCTAGTTGTTAGATGTGAGAACAAAAGGTGGAGTTTTCCCGCCCGGCTGGAATCTAGTCTTCATGTCCTATTTATGAGCGTTTAAAATTTAGTCATTAATGTGTTCAATGTGAACTTCACTTCAGTCGTTGGGCATCAGAACAGTGTTGTGTTACATCTAGTTGAGTTGAGGGGGTTGGACATTTGCCACTATTTTTTTCATGGAAAGCGAAGTAGCGATAGAGTAGAATTAGGAAACCGATAATCACAGACCTTCCCAATCTTCCCGATCGTGTTTTTTTCGCCGTCAGATGATGTGTCTGGCCGATCGACTCCACGAGAAGCTAACCAAGGACGATGCAAAGTACTTCAAGAACATCACTGAGAACCAGATAAACTCCATCCATCCAGCCATACTGACTCTCTTCCCGTAAGTCCCAATGCTTTCCGGTTCGCTCAGTGGATTTGGCTCTTGGTTTGTGAAACTTTCATTTCTTTGTTCGGTTTGTTGTTGATCATTCGGTCACTTTACTGGGTGACCGAGTTCTTCAAAAATCAATCAACGGCTTCCAGTTGTTTTTATCGTCTTACTTTAGTCCACTTTTGATGCAGTTTGTGGTCCTTTTGATTGCTTATTCAGTCTCTGAATGATTCGTCACTCATTCACTGAGGTTGTTTGTACGAGATATCATGATTTTGTAACATGTCAAACATGACAGGTTCTGATCCCATGACAGACAAACTGCAGATCGGAGAGAAGTAGAAAGATATGTTTTTGTTCTAACGGTCACGAACCCATTTGCCCACAAGGTTCCATGACATTCAGAGCATTCCTGAAGCAGCATGTCCAGCTCTGATTGCTCGATTTGGTGAGACCAATCCCACTTTGCTCCCCAAGAGTTCACCGAAGCGTTCCACCTTTGTGACCAAAGCAACCAACTGTCTGGTATGCTATTCCATAATGATTGGCTCTGATAGAGGAAAACATCCCTCTCTCTTTGGTATCATGTGATGGAATGATAAATGGGAAAGACGTATTGGGAAAGACAATGCTATGATTTTGAAAATTTCATTGTTGTTATAATTACAGCATGTTCTACATCGTTCATTTTATGACCACAGGACTTTAAAAAACCCGAGGTTATGAAGCTGGGATTCTTGGTCTGTGACATCTCTGCGAGGCAGCTGAATGCAACCCCAAACGAACAGTTCAAGACCTTGATACCAAAACTGCATGCCTGTGGAACTCTGAGCAAGGAAAAGGCTGATGTTGTGGCAGCGAAACTCGAAAGTGGTTTCGGGTACCTGGCAAACTCTCATTAAGATGAATTCTAATAAGTTGAATACTGTGCATTCTAAAAATTACTTTAAAAAAAAATTACTTTTAAATTACAAATTTAAACCACAATTTTAAGCCAGGTCCAGTCCAGGTCCAGCGCGTGGACTTGGGTCTGGGGCCGGCATACAGACTCTGGTGTGGGGCTGGTACGAGGACCCATATCTAGACCCGGCTTGCGGACTCGGATCCGGGCCCGGCTCGCACACTCGCATACCGGGATCGTTCTGACGTGTTTCCTTGCTCAAAAGTGGCAAATGTGTGAAAATCTTAAAGGGCCGAATTAAAATTGTTTAAAAAGCCAGGAGGGACGATCTAATGGTTTAAGATTGCACCAATAATGTTTGGATATTGTCTTCTCATAACATGTACATCAATGGAACAGTATGCTGAGGCCATTGTCCTTCAAAAGGTCCTTTAAGTGGTGATACCGTCTGTATTGTTTACGGATAATCATTTTAGGCCAATCACTTTTCCTACAATAATCCCACTATTCGAGCATAATGTGACCCATGTGTGGACCTCCATGAGTATAGGCCTTCTTGGCATTTGTTTGTTCAGGCAATTTGACAGGTGGACCGTTATGAAAACGAGGCAAGCGGGTCCTCTTCTCAGCGTACTCACCTCAAAACAACTGTCCACTCTCCCTCACACTGTAAGTGTCTTCGTTTTCATCCCCCCCCTCTTTGGCAATGTTTCTGCCTCTCAACGTTAACCCAACACCCCCGCGTCGCCGCTCACCCCTCACCTCCAGCCATCTCATTCACATCACGCTTCTCATCTGACCCTCCTTTCCCTACTCATTGCCATGAAACACTATTGTTTATTCCCTGTCGTTTTCTGCTTGTTCACATTTCTATGTTTACGGCCGGCGATTGAATGCGATGTCACTTTTCATCGTTGTGTCTCTCAGGTTGAGTTTGGAGAAACCTTCGTCAAAATATTCACCGAAACGCACCAATCAGAATTGTCTGTGTCTCTCCCTGAATTCCAACGCTCCTGGAACCTCGACATGTTGATGAAAGCTGCCATGACTCGCCTTTTCCCTTCAACAAGCAAGCCCAAAATAAGTGCGTTTCACGGTTACACCTTCAAAGGAATGTGCCTCATACCTGGGCGTGCACACCTTTCTCATCACCTCTGGGCTCCCCTTACTCAGCACACGCACACACACACACACACACACACACACACACACACACACACACACACACACACTGTATTTTTAGTCCTCATTGAGAGTACATCCCGAATCGGAGCTCTTCGGGGCAACAGTTGGGGATTTCCGATGTCCTCGTTGTGTTGTGATTGGAGGAGATGATATGGATATAAACAACAATGTAAAAGTAAAATGCGAAAATATTCGAGAAGGTTGTTTTGAAATGTGTTGCTGGAGAGGAAAGTTAAATATTTCATGTACTGCAAGAAGAAGAAAAGAAAAAAAAACTCATCGGTGCTTGAAGAACTTACCTCCACAATGTCCATGAGAAGCGCTGATACTAGAACACAAACTGTCCTACTTTAGACACATCATGTGTGCAGAAAACAAACGTCTGGAGACATCAACCATGCTGAGTGTGGTTGAGGGACGCAGAGGAAGAGGAAGACCTTGCGTGTGCTGGACGGATTGGGGTAAAGGCCACGACCAAGCCGTCTCTGCCAGAGCTTCAGGAAGTAGTGCAGAAGAGATGTTTGGACAAATCTGATCATGGATGTCACCAGAAGTCGGACACTGCTTGACGGAATGAGATAACTAGTTATAATAATTATTACTAGAGGTGGGCATGCAGACCAGCGACTCATAGCCGGTACACCACCGTGTGTAAGTATGTCCAATTTTCTCCAAATTTCTCTCTCGGCGAGTATTAAATAATACGATTGACCATTAGGAATGGAGTGTAACGTCAGCGAAAGGTCAGAATTGGGCCATAAGGGTGTCGGGGGGGCAATAACTTTCAAAAATCCCTCGTCTCGCGTCGTGTCCCATTCTCCTTGATGATGATGTACATTCTGGGGAACTTCCAACCTGTACGTTATTTGAGTATCCACTTATTTCCTTTTGGCCTTCTGTTTCTCATGAACCTGCTGCTCATCCTCCATTGTTTCATTCGACAAGACCTCAACAAATACCGATTATAGAAAAAAAAAAAAAACTGCGGAAAAGCGATGCATTGTCGTTTGCGTTACCGAGTCCAATATGAACAATGTCTGATACAAGTTTGCGATCGTACGCTGAATTCCTGGTTTGATTAACAGAATAAAACACGAAGATATCTGTGCTCTTGAACGATGTTTGGACATGTACACATTCTGCCATACGCATGGGGTATGTGTGGTGTCGTGCTTCTGCCGATGAACCGAGTTGCACCAATTTTTGGCCAGCATCCTGGTCACCTATTAGCCTCGTTTGGACTTGAGGGAAGTACGCAAGACGGGCCAACAGCACCTCTGTCTATGCTGCAATTCCAGTCGATGGAAAATATCACCTGAAAATATCACGGACCTCAGGCTTTGCTTTGTTAGCCGAATTCACAACGTCATGGCAAAAACACCAACAATGGAACTCTGTTGAGGGCATGCCTCTGCCCGGCTGAACAGTTTACGTTTCGTATCCCTGGATCTGGATCTTCACCAAAATCAAATCCATTCATCCTCGTCACGCACCCAACATGTCCACCTAGTTTTGTCTGAATCCGTCCATAACTTTTTTTCAGATATCCGTAACAGACAGACAAACGGGGCGAAAACATAACCTCTGTCCACCTTAGCTGGTGCAGGCAACAACAACAACAACAACAACAACATGATTTGTGAATAAGGGGAAAGGTTGTTCTCGTTTGTGTCTGCCGTAGTTGTTGCTGCTTTTTCTCATTTTGTTTGAGGATATTGAAACAGCTCTTTTCGGTTCTTGATTAATTCGTCCACTTTTTGTTTCAGGACAGTGGAAGAGTGCAGCTCCTTACGGTAATTTCCAATTTTGCACTTTCAATCGCTTCGTTTTATCTCAAGTTGGCATTTTTTAATGTTACAATTATTTAGTTTGAGTTATGAAGCCTTTGAAAAGAACACATGCATAGCCATGCAGAGCAGGTTCCAAAAGATGGAACCGTGAGTCGCGTCACGAGACCTGGGGGCTTCTGCCTCTCACTTGAGGACAGCTTGACCGGGGCTTGTTTCCAAAAACGGTCTCATGGATTGGTTGAGCGATAGTGTTTCCTTAACGACCTCAATCAACAGAATAAGCTCAATGTACCGATAATGTCATTGGTATTCCCCAATCCCACCCCCTCCCCTCCCCCACCTTACCAAGAGTGGTGTAGTGGTGCAAGAAATATTGAAATCTGCAAGTAAGAGGGTTGGGCTAGGAAGAGTTAATGGGGGTAATAAAGATCATGGATCAGGATGGGGGAGAACACTAGATGGTGGTGCACTGCCTGCTTGAAATCCGAGAGGGAAGATGGAGGCGGAACATCAGGTGTTTGTTTTGACAGTAGAAGTGAGGAACAAAAGAGTTGAGGTGTGCAAGTCAGCTTGTATTTTGGAAGTTTAACCAGGAGGGGGTTACTGGATGAACATGTGCATCCTGGAATTGCTGAGGAGGGTCAGAAGACTGGGAGAGCAGAGGGACAACGTTGGACAAGAGACGGTAGAAAACGGAGACCACCAACCTGCCTGTGATGTCAGAGCAACAGACCATGTGCTTCGGCTTCGTTGCAAGGGATTCCAATAACTTTGAGAGTTTTAGATTCCACAGAATGCAGGAGAGACAGATGTGATGCTGGAGTGCTATCCCATTCTGGAGAGCAGTACTCCATTGTGCTATGGATCAAGGCCTTGTAGACTGTGAGTAGCTCTGACTGTCGAAGGAACTACTTGGATCGCCGGAGGATGCCCAGTTTGTGGCGAGCTTTCGAGGCCAGTTCTTGTTGAGTGGTCACCCAGGAGAGGTCGTAGCTGACGGTCATGGCCTAGAAGTTAAAGAGACTGAATCTCTTCTGGTGCCTGACTGTGCAAATATGGACGATCCTTCTCGAGTGACACCATTCATAAGAGTTGAGGGTTTGAGCCAGTCATACAAAAGTTTGAAATCCCTGGTTTATTGTTCGAAATCGACCAACTTGGGCAATAAACATTGATACAGAAATTCATTGCCACGTTCCTGACAAGTTTGCAGCAATTGAGTGGCCACAAGTTTGAACCAGTGGTAACAGGTTCAAACTCCAATTGCATGAAATCACAGGAACAATTGGAAGGGAATCCCCATGCGGTCATAACATGAACCATATCGAGCTCCAAGCACAGAGCCAACGTGTTTGGTAGAGCTCGCTTCATTTGCAAATGGAATCTCAGCAGCAAGGCACCCATTCAGCAAACACGGATTGATTGAATGAACGATTAATTCATTCATCTAGCGGCACAGGATCACCGAACGACACGGCTCGATTGAAGTTGTGAGATCTGGAATCCCACTTTACCAATGGCCACCCACCATGAGTGCAATGTCCGACCAGCGCAACATTCCATCGACTGTCCGTCCATTCTGATCACGCTCCTCCACATTTCGAGGATATTCAGTGGCTTCCTCTTCTCTGGTTAAATCTTATCTCCAGAGCTTCAGTTGTCATATTGGAGGTTTTGAGGATCTACCACTTTATTTTGCATCTCAGTCCCTCCTAAACATGCCTTTAACAGGTACCTGGGAAATTCGTTGCCAGTCTCTTTCACCAGCTTTGTTTTTGTGCCTGGAAGTCTGGATTGGACCCACGATTTTAGAGATTTTGCAGGTTGTCCGGTGTTCCTCACATGGTTCCATTATCAAGGGGTTGAACAGTCCAGAAGACAAAGATGGACACTGCTGGGATTGATTATAGTCGGTCTGCAAAAGTATGACTGATCCTAGCGGAGATATCGGGCCCACGGAAGATGACATTTTATTAGTCCTTCAAGTATTTTGAGGAATAGGGACAAGAGAATCACAGACTATCCTTTCACCAGCATGAGGAAATGCATCTATTTTATAATGTAGACACAGGGGTTGGGGTTCATGGGGAGGAAGGAGGTTGATGATTCTGCTATTTGAAGGCCCCAAAGCCCTCACTATTAAGGTAACAGAACAACAAGCCATTGTGACTCATTGCAGCTGATCATCACATGACTTCCTCTTGATTTAAAAAAAAAAGTTTTTAAAACTCATTCTGTGTGTCCTGAAAACAGATATTATTTTTGGAAGAAAGCACCAGCAAGTACTTTGTGGCATGAAGACTTTAGTTCTCTTAGTTTTGGGCAAATGGCGTAACTGCTAAATCATGTGCGTATGTTGACCTGTCTTTTTTTTAATTTTTTTTTTTTAATCAGGTGACTGCACTGGGGTACAAGCCCCTAATTCCACCATTGTATCGCTGCTGAAAGAGTTGAACAGCGAATTGACAGCCAATCAGCTGTACTGCATGTCCAACTCCACGTTCAAGAACACCGTGGATGTCTTGGGAGCTGTGATTGGGTTCAACGATGCTCAGCGATCGGCTCTGTTGGCAAGAGCCAAGGAGGTTTGTTTACATTGGGGGTGGCGGGTGGTGGTGAATGCTGGAGATGAGGATTATTTGAGAGGAGAGCAATGAAGAAAGCTTGAAAAGGAGAGGGAAATATTTCTCCAAAAAATACTCACCTTTTCAAGAGGGTCGTGTTGGTGCCAGCATTCAAAGGTGCAGTCTTGGATGGTGTTTCTGCCTTTATGGAATCATCAGCAAGACAAAAATAAGGTTTGAAGTTGAAAATGTGTGACGTTTGGTGAGACAGAGAGAGAGGAGGAAATTGGAGAGGGGTTGGGGGGGGGAGAAAGAGGGGAGGGTGGGGGGGAGATATAAGGGAGAGGAAGTGTGTGTGGATGGAAAAGGGGAGGGGTGAAGAGTATAAACAGGTGATAGCAGGGGCAGGGAAGAGGTAGGGTGTGGGGGATAAAGAGTGGAGGAGGAAAGAGAGAGAGAAAGAGGGGAGTGGGAGGGAGGAGACTGTCTCTGTCTCTGTCTCTCTCTCTGTCTCTCTCTCTGTCTCTCTGTCTCTCTCTGTCTCTCTCTGTCTCTCTCTGTCTCTCTCTGTCTCTCTGTCTCTCTCTGTCTGTCTCTCTCTGTCTCTCTCTGTCTCTCTCTGTCTCTCTCTCTCTCTCTGTGTCTCTCTCTGTCTCTCTCTCTCTCTCTCTCTCTCTCTCTCTCTCTCTGTCTCTGTCTCTGTCTCTGTCTCTGTCTCTGTCTCTGTCTCTGTCTCTGTCTCTGTCTCTGTCTCTGTCTCTGTCTCTCTCTCTCTCTCTCTCTCTCTCTCTCTGTCTCTCTCATTACGGACAGACATGGCAAGTATGTGGGAGGGATTAAGTCTGCATATGGAGAGGTTATAAGAAAATGGAGGGAGGGGATCGGTCCATTAGTGTTGAAGAATACCGGGGAGACAAATCCCAAGTGGAAACCGATCAGACACACTTCACACCACACAATACTTCCCTACCTCCTCTCTGAAGCCACATCTATCCATTCTTTCTCACCATTGCTTCGTACATGTACATTTACAATTTATACTGATTCACAGTGTTCACCTCCACACTCCCAACTTGGTGTTCTGTTTCACATCGTCTCTCCCCTTGGAGTTCAAACAAAACCCCCTGTGGATGTTGAATGGATGGCACATGATGATGATTCATCGATTGATGGTTTTGGGTCCATCTCGACCAGGCCTGGGGTCCGCAAGTAGAACAATGGACCGAAGAACAGATCTCTTCCCTTGGCCGACTTGCCGTAGGACTCACGTCAAGTGAACTCTCTTCCCTGACACTTTCCTCCATCGACACGGTGGCGAGCCTCGCCAAGGCCACAGGGTGGACACCTGAACAGGTGATTCATTTTGATTATTTGCTTCGTGTTTTTGAAATGTGACCAAATAATGAAGAAAGGCCAACTGGCCCGAATGATGAATGTGATTAATTAATTACCTCTGCCACCGAGGTTATGTTTTCATCCCTGTCTGTTTGTTTGTCTGTCTGTCTGCGAGCAGGATATTTCAAAAAGTTGGGGACAGATTCGACCGAAACTTGGTGGGCAGCTTGGGTGTGTGGCGAGGAAGAATTGATTCAATTTTGGTGAAGATCCGGTTCCGGATCTAGATACGAGAATCATTTAAATTTTGAAGTGATTCGTCACAATTGAGGGATAGGGCCAAAAACGATATATTGCATGATATGTCACAACAGCGGACGAGTTATGACAAAACTTTGTGGACCTGATGGGTCCATCCATCCATTGGGACCATACTCTGCGCAGAGCGTCGGTGGTGCCTAAGCAGTCTCCTTGGCTATTGGGCACAATCCTGGACGGGTCGCCACTCCGACACAGGATACCAGCAAGCTGGTACTCATTTTGCCGACCTCGGAAGCAGAAGGATGACATGCTGAATCAACTCACCTGGTGTTATCTCAATGGCTGACAGGGGCACAAACTCAAGACCCTAAGATCTTAAGCCAGATACCTTAACCGTTAAGCCACCACTCAGCTTACATGTTGGGTCGGTGACAAGAACAAGCCAATTCGATTTTGGTTTTGGTCCGTATCCAGATCTGACCTATCAGTGGGATACAAAATGTAAACTGTTCAGCCTGGCGGAGGTATGCTCTCTACCGGGTGTAGTTCTAGTTTGAATTAGAGTTCCCTCACACGGAACCTCAACACAGGAGGAGGCCATGAGGCCCAACAAAGCCTGTGTTATTATTACCAACTTTTGCTTCTTGTCCGTGGCTCTATGCTTTTAAATGCTGAGCATCAAGTAAGCAAGCAGCACGTACCATTTTTAACGTCTTTGTTATGACTCGGACATGGTTCGAATCCCCGACCTCCCAGACCCCGTGCGGACGCTCGCTCTAACTGTTCCGTCACCAAGCCTGATCAACCCAAGAATGAATCCCGAACGAACTCGACCCCCATTGGAGATGAGGCCACAACATCTGGACTTTCTTCTGCAAAACTCTGAATCACTTCTGTCGGTCACACGGTTGTCGTTTTGCTGACATTTTGTTTAACATTCACCTTAAGAAGGATTTCCTTTCCTTTTGTTGAGGTGGTTTCCTTTCCAGAAATAAGACCATCGCGTAGAAAACCTTGTGAACCCACAACTGTTTGATCACTAATCGCATTCCGATGATAAATGAGGTGTAAATGTTTCATCTTTCGAGTTATTATGAAGATGTGTGTGTTATGTGCGAGTTAAGTTGTTTAGTAATGAGTGCTCGTCATTACTTAAAGATGTCCACAGTTACTCCTCTAATGTTTTGTTCCTCCTCTTCATCAGGGAAAGGTCATTGTGGAGTGCTACCTCAACCAGACTTCCTCTGCTCTGGAGAGTTTGTCATCCACAGAGCTGACTGGTCTTGGCTCTCTTCTCTGCTTCTTGACGCCTCAGCAAGTCGCACGACTCAACACAGATGCATACAGGTCCGTCCCTGCGTGCCGCCTCAAAGGGAGCTCGGTCGGTGTGATGTGAGGGGAGTGACATCAAATTGAGTGTTGTTCTGTCGTGTGGTCACGCAGCAACTCCGCCAGAAATGTGGGTGAGAACAGGTGTGATCAGCCGGTCCTGCAAGCCCTCAAGAACAAGT
>NC_140976.1:6124350-6219350 GCF_056783735.1 Eptatretus burgeri | reverse complement strand
CAAGCTAAGTGGCTGTGTTTGTCTAGTCTCACCAGTCCTCTGTTATGTCTCGTGTATTCATCATGATATTTGTGTGTATATAGCAGCTCCACTATGAGTCTTAGACACTGTGAATAAATAAAAAAAAACAACCACGAGCAAAAATCCAATCATAAAGATCAACAAACGTAAATGGATTTCTATTCTGCGGTTAAGTTTCATTTCAAGATTAAAAACCTCATCAGCAAGGCAGGACAACCACGTGGAAATGTAATATTCCAAAGAACGACGAACCCATTGCGGCAACAAAAAGGGTCCTCTTTAACCGTGACAAAGGCCTAACGCTACAATTTCCAGTTCACCTTGCATCTCATGCAGGTTAGCACACCATTGTTAACTTTCGATTCATAGCACTTATCATTTCAATTGTCCGCCGACACAGACCGACACTGGCCTTGACAAAAACTGGTATTCCTCTGTCGCAGGTGTAAATGCACTTTTTACCTTTGCAAGGTCCCTTACTAGTATAACGGGGAAGGTTAGGGTTCATGTTATACTTCAACACGCTTAACAAGGGGCCCACGGACCAACCAATCTGGAGGTAACACTATCATTATAACCGCTATTATTAAGGAGCCTTACTGACATAATTAAGCTTCAAACAAACAGCAATTTGCTTGTTTTGTAATCCCATTTTTGAAAACATTATTTAATTGATTTTTATGTTTTCTTCAAGCGGGCTGTGATTGTATTCATACCCCATTATGTTTGAACTACGATTTACTGAATCCCACATCCCAACGATGAGCTTGATCCTTGACATTTCCTTAGGCATGCGAGTTCATCAAGTCCGATGAAAACGTTTTCAGGAATAAACATTCAGTTCCAGCAGCACAGGCAAAGGTGTTGCTCAGAGTGCTCAAACCGTGCATTAAGGATACGAACAGGTGAGGTGCACACCTACCAGCAGGTAACAGTGATTGATAATTGCACCTTTTATTCCGGCTTTCCACGGTCTTGAGCATTCCTACAGATTTGAACAATAATCTTTGTGCACCAGTATGTGATTTGAAACTCAATCGGTTATGCCCTTTGTGCCATATTGCTAACATATCTCACCTGCCCATCTCAGCTTGGGTTTGCTGAACTGCCACCTCGAGGTGGAGAATATCACCGGTTTTGAATCGAACGACGAGAGGGAAAGTCTAATGAATGCACTCCGCTCTTGCACAAATGACGTGCATAAGGTACGGTGGTGTTTTCAACTGATCGCTCCAAAATACACGTCAGCATTACACCTTCGGAAATACCGTTAGGTCACCATTGTGTCTCTTAAACTGTTCTCTCGTGTTTCACTCTTTCTGTCGTGAAGAGAATTGATTTATAATCTCTTGTTTAGAAAAAAAACAAAAAAAAACATCCAACAGATTCTTTCTGCAAAGATTCATCCCGACTTTGGACAAATATTCACTAAGAAGATTTATTAATTCCCTCCTAGCTCAACTCTCACCTCATTCGGGGAATGGTGGACGAAGGTGCGTCGTCGATGAATCTGGACCAGCTGGAGCAGATGAATGGCTCGGCTGTGCTTGATGCCCTGGGTAGTTTAGGGAATGCCACAGGCTGGAGTAACGGAAAGGCTAAGATCCTCGTGGAGAAGATGATTGCTGCAGGTGGAAAGGTAAGGGTTGCATGTTCAGATAAATAGGACAAATACAAACGGCCGCACCTGTCGATTACATACACAGATTACTGCATGATGTTCGGGAAAAGATTACCTGGGTCATTTTGTAAGATATTTTGCAGATACGGAACGTTTGCATTTTGTGTTTATTCAGTTTAACACATCCGATGGGCTTGCCAAACTTGGAAGTCTGATAAAGGGAGTGGATAGTGATGCATTTGCTTCGATGCTCCCTGCTGAGCTCAAGAAAGCATCCAAGACCCTGGCCAAGCAGTCTAGACATCTGAGTCCTACACAGCGAAAAGCCATTGTATCTCAGGTGAGAAAGCTTGTCTGTGGGGATTAGAAAATGTTGAACAATGACCGAATGCAAAGTAGTGTAAGGATGAGTGTAAATGAACACTTTAATTTGCATTTAACACAATGACAATAAACAAGTATCACTGCATTGTTACAGATGATGACTGGACTGCCCATCACAGAAGTAGTGAACAGTCTCAGTGAAGATTTGATTCAGGAAGTCCCTCTGAAATACCTTTCCGGTCTCGACACCGTCGATGCTTCGTTCTTCGACAACAAGACATTGAGCACAGCGCAGGTCAGAGATGAGATGGGAAAATCCAAAAAAAGGAAATGGAGATGACTTTTACAATCTGATACTGTATTTGAAACAATAATCCTTTTAAGTGCTCATCTTGTTATCATACAAAAATACGCATTTTGATGTCTGTCTGTCTGTTTGTCTTACCGTGATACATTCCGTCGTTATTGATCCAATCTCACCCAAACTTGCCAGGGGGACTAAGGGTCACACAACAGAGGTTGTAGCAACTTAACTTGGCCCCCTCCCCAAAGGAGATTTTCACCTTGGACGAACTCCGTTTTAAGGTGTATATAAATAGCTCAGCATGGCGTTTCATGGAGAAGTAAAAATTATTCTATCTACTGGAAGTAAAAATTATTCTAACCACAAACTATTCTGTCTTTTCTTTCCACCATATGATTACCCTTTTAAACAGTCCCTCCTGTTATGTTTTTTTTAAAAGTCGCAATTGAAAGAAATTTGGAGCCAACCAAATTTTGAAGGAGACGATCAAATAAGCTGAAATTCACAGGAGGCTGTCTCCTTTGTGATACACGTCTTTCACAACCTGGTGGTGTTGTATGGATATGCATATGGAGTGGTCAAATAGGCTCCATTGAACTTTTGTACTTCTTGGGCAACGACGCGTTAACTCTCCCCCCGGGCTTTCCTCCTCCCCTCCCTCTCCGTTTGTGTCGGGAGTGTTGGCGAGCTGGTTGTGCAATTTGCGAGCTCGAATGTGTGTTTTGCTCGTGAGTGCATAATCACACAATCTCGGTCGAATTGAACGTTCCATGAACTTCCATTTCACCTGATTAGTGATGATAGTTTAATGCATTACCGAGGATGAAGTCCATAGAGTAAGACCAAAATGATTGGCTGGATGGAGGGATTCACTTATCTCAATCTGCTTGGGCCCGGCTAATTTAATCTCCTTCCCTTGCACACATGTTGTCTGCCTAGGCTTTGGCTTTGGTTCCAAAGTACTTGAAGACGGACAAAATATCAATCACAGACCTTCGGTACGTTCGTTTTCTTTATTTTCAAATGATGAAATATTTTAATGAATGATTTTCTTTTATTTGTTCTGTTGATATATGTCATTGATCGGTGTAGACACGTCAGGTGAACCGTTTGCAAGGTGATAAGATAGCCTAGTTTTGGATCTCAGGTCCCATGATAATACGTCATTCCATCCACACGAAGTTCACGTGCATTCCTCCGTGAGCCTTCTTCAAAATAAACCAAACATGGAAGTACATTCCTCGTTTCACAAGGGTTTGCACATAATACACTTTTAAAATGAGCTTTCGAGCCACCAACTATCCGAAGATAACTTCGACCTCACAGCTGTGGCAGGCCACACTCGATTATGCTACTTCTGTCTGTGCAGGTCATTGGGTTCAGCTGCTCGTGGCCTCAGCTGTGATTTGATGGACAAACTGGATGACGCCATCCTGCTGGAACAAATCACATATCTGGATCAAACTTCTGTTCTCTCTCAAAATCAGGTACGAGATGATTGAGGAATGGCGTGGGCCCATTGAAGAATAGCATAGGATATTTGGTGGTTGCGGATGAGGGTGAGATGGCAGGATTATTAAATCGTGTTGTTGCTTCTACCTTTACACAGGAACACTCAGGGGAACTTGCAATAGCAGCGAGTATCTATCTTGGGGTGAGCAAAGGGCTTTCAGAAGAGATCCAAGTTTGGGTAAATTAAGTGAAGAAACGGCTAGAAAATGAAGATGGTAAAGATCCAGGACCGGATAATATGCATCATGGAGTGATGAGGGAGCAGATAAGTGTGATTTAGTGGATACGTTTAGCACATCGTTGGAGTCAGGATGAATGTAACGACGATTGGACAGAGCAGAGGAATGTAACACCGATTGTACCAGAGGAGTTGAGAGTAGCGAATGTAACATTGTTATTGAAGAAAGGATCCAGAGAAGAATTGGGGAACTCAGAAGGTATTTGATAGTGGATATAGTGTATCTGGACTTTCAGAAGGTATTTGATAAGGTACCACAAAGGAGGTTGTTAGCTCAGGTGAGGGCTTGTTGAGTGGCTGGTCAGGTAACTAACTGGCTTAGTGATAGGAAGCAAAGGGTGGCTGTGAGTAGGAGGATGTCGTGCTGGGAGGATGTAAGTAGCGGGGTACCTCGTGGATCAGTACTCGGATCATTACTCTTCATTATTTACATCAACGATTTGGATAGTGGGGTGAAGAGTAGGCTTACCAAATTTGCAGATGACACAATGCTTTGGAGGTGAGGTAGACAGCAGAGGGAGTGGTGATCAGATTCAGGAAAGTATTGAAACTTGTCTATATTGGGCAAAAGATTGGCAGATGGAATTTAACCTGAGCAAGTGTAAGGTGTTGGGGATGGGAAAGAACAATGAAAATAGAGATTGAGAAGGATCTGGAGGTGGTAATAGATATGGGAGGTAAGCAGGCAGCTATAGGTAAAGCAAATCAGGTTTTAGGTTGTATTCGGAGTGGGATCATTAATAAATCAAGAGGTGGTGTTAACATTGTATAATAATTTAGTGAGGCCTCAACTTAAGTATTGTGCTCAGTTTTGGTCACCACAACTAAGGACATAGCTGCTATGGAGAGGGTACAAAGCAGCACCACAAAATTGATTCCAGGCCGAGCTAGACTCGGGTATGAAGAAGGGTTGATGGAGACAGGATGTTTTACATTAGAAACGAGGTGATAACGAAGGGATATGATAGAGGTGTTAAAGACAATGAAGAGCATGGACAAGATAGGTGAAAGAGTTTTTCAGGAGAGTGCACGGTGACAGAACCAGGGGTCATAACTTGAGAGTAGAGATGACACTGAGGCAGGGGTCTTTCAGTCGGGGAGTGGTTAATGCATGCAAAGATCTCCCCGGAAAGGTAGTGGCAGTAGAGGTAGTGCATAAATTTAAAGGGGAATTAGATAGGTACCTGGACGCATCAGAGATTGATGTTTGTGGACATATTGGTCGGACTTGTGGGAAGCTTGTGTATGGATGTGTGATGGATATTGGGGTTGGTGCAGCGCACGCATGATGGGCCGAATAGCCACCTGCTGCAACAAAGCTCGGTCACTGCACTTCTGGTGTCACTTTTTGAACTGATGACAGACTTCCTGGTATCTGTACCACATGAGCCATGGCTCGAATAATTGAACCTTGTTCTCAAGGTTGGACTGAACTGTAAATCCAAGTTTTTACGTTTTTATCTCTCACCCTCAGATGATGTGTCTGGCCGATCTACTCCACAAAAACCTAACCAAGGACGATGCAAAGTATTTCAGGAAAATGACCGAGAACCAGATAAACTCCATCCCTTCAGCCATACTGACTCTCTTCCCGTAAGTCCCAATGCTTTCCTGTTCGCTCAGTGGATTTGGCTCTTGGTTTGTGAAACTTCCATTTCTTTGTTCGGTTTGTTGTTCATTATTCGTTCACTTGACTTGTGATCGAGTTCTTCAAAAATCAATCAATGGCTACCAGTTGTTTTTATCATCTTTGTTTGCTCCACTTTTGATTCAGATTGTGGTTATCAGTTGTTTTTATCAGCTTTCTTTACTACACCTTTGATGCAGATCGTGGTGCTTTTAATTGTTTTTTTTTCGGTCTCTGAATGATTTGCCACTCATTCACTTATGTTGTTTGAACGAGGCATCACGGTAGTAACATGCCAAACAAGACAGGTTCGTTTTTGTTCTAACTGTCATGAACCCACTTGCCCACTAGGATGGATGAGATTCTGATGATTCCACATGAGGGGTGTCCAGCTCTGATAAGTCGACTCGGCAAGGCCGACTCCACCCTGCTCCCCAAGAGCTCCCCGATGCGTGTAATCTTTCAAACCAAAGCAATGAGCTGCCTGGTATGTCTGTGGGATTTGCTCCAATGAGAGTGAAAGTCTTCTCTTTACATGGTCTTCTACTGCAGGCCTAATGTAACCTTGAATGCTCAAAAGTAGTTGGCGGTTGCTAAATGTTATCGTTTGGCTTGGCGGTGGTTCTTTGTTTGTGAAGAACCCCCACCAAATCAGAAGAGTTGTGATTGAAATGTAGATGATGGCCTCAATGCCTTTCCACCTTGATGGATTGTCAGTCAGAATCACTAAATTATGACCTACGCCACCGAAAGTGAAGGAGGTTACGTTTTCACCCCTTTCTGTTGGGTCGCCGAAATAGGTGTTGGGTCGCCGAAATAGGTGACCCTTATTGTCAGTAATTCTGTCTGTTTGTTTGGATGTTTGTTAGTTTGTCATCAGCATAATTGGTAGTAAACGTGGGCCGATTTTGACCAAACTCGGGTGGTAGGTACATCTTATGACCTCGTGCTTTGGAAATTGTGATGGTTGCTAGGGACACTTTGGTTCCCTAGCAACAACCAAAAAAACTTTCAAAATCGGTACCGTTCACGCGAAATCAATTCCGAAAGCCATTATCCCACGTAGGGTTATGAAATTTAGCGCGAATGACCTACAGGTGATGCTCTATCAAATTTATTCTGGTTTTTGTGATATATGGAATACTTTACCCGCAGCGCCCCCTACAATTAGGGTATGCGCAAAAATTGAAGGCCCCCTAGCGACCGGGTGAGTGTATCGATACGAATGAAACTTTGCAGGTTCATGGTACTCAATGAGTACTACAACTTTGCCTCAGGTCATATTGACCGATTTCGCTTAGGTCAGGGGTCAAAGGTCAATTGGTGCAAAAATCGATAATCTGCGAGAGCTGGAGGTGCCTTCGCGCCAAATGCTACTCCTCCGAGGGTGACGGTCGGATGGTCATGAAAATTCACACTAGTCGTCTGGAATACATTGTGCACAAACGTTTGAGCCGGATTTTCGATTTAGATCTTTGTTCACCCACAGCACCCCCTCAAACGTTGGGGATTTCCGATTTCAAACCGCATTTTCGGTACTTTTCATTCAAATGGATACCGAGTAGTTATCAGTAGATGGAACTGGATGAGATTTGATATGCATAATCTTAAGGTGATTCTCTATCCGCAATATGACATCCATTTTGCTCTATACGAGTATCTCATAGTTTCCATGCTCGGCGACCCATCGCCGCCTACCGGCTTGTCTTTTTGTCTGTCTGTTTGTGCGCAGAATATCTCAAAAAGTTGTGGATGTATTGGGATGAAGTTTTGTGGACACGTTGGCTGTGTGACAAGGACAAACTCATTCGATTTTGTTGAAGATCCAGATCTGGATCCGGCTACTATAAATTTTTTTTAAGTGATTCTTCCCCATTGAGAGATTGGGCCAAAAACGATATTTCACACAATATCACAAAAAGTTGTGGACGGATTCGGATTAAAGTTGATGGACAGGTTGTTAGTGTGACCACAAAAATTGATTAGATTTTGGTGAAGATCCAAATATGGATACGAGAATTATTTAATATTTAAAGTGATTCTTCACCATTGAGTGATTGGGCCAAAAACAATATATAGCACGATGCATCCAAAAAATATTCGGCCCGATATGTTCTCGTGGATCAGGCATTCTACCGAGTGCCATTCCAGTTGTTGATACTGTTATCACCACCTTTTTATATTCCATGTTCTTATTTAATTGCTCTTTTTCTGCAATGTTCATTTCATGACAGGACATGACAAAACCCGAGGTTGTCAAGCTCGGATTCTTAGTGTGTGACATCTCTGCGAGCAAGCTGAGTGGAATCCCAAATGAACAGTTCAAGACCTTGATGCCTAAACTGCATGCCTGTGGAACGCTGAGTAATGAAAAAGCCACTATTGTGAAGAGGAAACTCAAAACGTCCTTCGGGTACGTCATTCAAATGGATAATTGGTTATAACATACGTAGGTGTGCAGGATGTGAGGAAGTAGGAACCTTTCTTTCGTTTTCTTTCGAATGTTGTGCTATTATGAAGCCATTACCCTGAGCTACGTGTGCTGCGTTGAAGCTCCATTTCTAATGTTCACCACAATGTGTGTCGTCCTCGATTGTTTGAACAAACAACAAACTAGGAATGCACTACGCAATCCAACAATGAAATCACTTTATGAAAAATTGTCAACAATTTACACTTGTTGGTTATAAAATTTGTGTTGCACAAAAGTTCAAGCTCAATGGATGTAATCAACGGATCGTTCATCGAGGTATGCTAACCGTCGTGGGAAGCGAGAAGCTGACATGTCGCGCGTTCCTTCGTCGGGGCAAAAGGAGCCCGCGGACGTAGATAGACCTGATACTTCAGAAATGCAGATGGTTTGAAGAAGGTCGTATGAACCCGAGAATAATGTACTTCGCAGCATGTTTAACTTCGTGTCGGTCATGCTTCACGATGGCATCGTGCTCACTTCAGTTTTGCTAAATGGTTCACCTTGAAAGTGCGATCACCTCTGTGTCGGAAGCAATTCTAGTTTGTAGGTCGCTCTCCTCTACGTTGTCTGGTCTTGAGTGCGATGGCCGGTGGGATCAATTATGAGTAAAACGTTGTGCTTGCATCACGTCTTCACGGTCTACATGAATATACAGTCCATGAAATACAAGGAAAACAGACACAGGTGGAGGCCATTCAGCCCATCATGCCTGCACGAACACCACACCAACCCATCTGCACGAGATACAAAGAAGAAAATGCAAATTATGATTATTTTTATTTTTGAAATCTTTTATTTTTTTTTGTAGTTGTTATATCTTTTTTTTTTCTTCCACTCAGGGAGGGGGCATGGACTTGGTTAGAAACACACATCATCAACCACACAACACCCCTTGACGAGACCCCCCACCTACAGCACTCTGAACACATGCACACAATCACCCATCAATGCTCAAACTACCTAAAAGTCCTGTCAACATCCCCATACCCCTCTATCTCCATAACTTCCAGGTTCCTATCTAATTCCAATTTAAACTTATCGACTTTTTCTGCTGCCACTACCTTTTCAGGGAGACCATTGCATGCATGAACTACTCTCTGACTAAGAGTCCCCGACCTGACTACCGTCTTCTTTACTCTCAATCTATGGCCCCTGGTCCTATCACTGTGTACTCTGTTGAATAATTCATCTTCACTTATTTTATCTTTACCTTCCATGATCTGAAACATCTCCATCATATCAACTCATAACCACTTCCTTTCTAGTGAATAAAGCCCTGTCTCCTTCATCCACTCCTCATAGCTGAGTCTAGCTAAGCCTGAATCAACCTAGAAGTCCTGAATTGAACCCCCTCCATGGCATAGATGTCCTTCCTGAATTGTGGTGACCAAAACTGCACACAATATTCTACCGTCCATGTGGCCCTCACTAAATTCCTGTACAATGTTAACACCACCTCTTTTGACTAATAAATTATCCCCCTCCGAATACAACCGAAAACCCTATTTGCTTTACCTACCTGGCACTGTGCTGCCTGCTTACCTCCTGTATCTATTACCACCCCCAGATCTTTCTCCTGTGTGACACGCTCCAACATTACCCCTTGCATCCTGTAATCTCTATCTTCATTGTTCTTCCGCATCCTCAATACCTTACACTTGCTCAGGTTAAATTACATCTGCTAATCTTTTGCTCAATCCATACAAGTATCAAAACTCTCTGTATCTGATATCCACCTCACCTCCAAGTTTTGTGTCATCTGCAAATTTGGAAAGCTAACTCTTTACCCCACTATAAGCCTGGTGTTGGCGCAGTGGGTAGGGCAGTGGCTTGGGACCCAAAAGTTCCTGAGTTCAAGCCCCATTGGGACACTGAATTAATATATGTATATATATATATATATATATATATATATATATATATATATATATATATATATATATATATATATATATATATATATATATATATATATATATATATATATATATTGTTGCGAATTCGCGCCCGCCGGCGTGCGAACGGCCACGCAACTTGAATCGCGGCACGTCGCCCACCGGACGGACAATTCTGTCGTGACCCTCTCGGACTAACGCCGGGAGCTAGTCACAGGTGGGCCTTTCGGCCTCACCACGATCGTGCCAATCGGCCCCCCGCGTGGGATAGGGTTGTTCGCTAAATTCGACCAACCTAAGTACCCAAGCGGAGGGTAGACTGGGCGATCGCACCTCGCCGCAGGTCGACTCCGGACACGGGCCACTTAAGCGACCCGTTCCGTACTATCGGGATAACCGAGCGGTGTTATCGTCGGCCTCGACGGTTACAATTAATTATCGGGCGTATTAAGCCCACTACCAACCCTTTACGTGAAGCAAGATGGAGATTCAATTAAAGAAAAGACGAAGCGAAACGGGAAAACAGTTCAACATGAGGCACATTTTTTCCGCGGCACACGGAGAGCACACATATACAATTACAACAATTATGCACCTACAGCAAATGCTACAAAAGAAACACAACAATGCAGATCTACTACCGACTACGCGAGCACACGGCAACACTTACACAGTTTTACTTTACAGACGGCGCCAACAACACATTTACTCAAAAGCAAAAGAAAAGGGCCACCCTCAAAGACAAGGGGGCAGACGGGGCCTGTGGGCCAATATTTGCACGGGACCTGAAAGAGCGGTCAGGTCCGCGAGACCGGGTGGATCCTACCCGTGTTTTTGTGATGAGCTGCAAATGTGGCGGCGCGGCGGCGCCCCGACTCCGCGCTCCTTCGCGGGTTTCGTTGGCACTGCTTGGAGTGGAGTGGGAACGGGGCCCCCTTTTCGCACTATCTCAGCGCGGGGGGAAAAAAGGGGGAAATTGTTGATGCTCTGGGGAAAGAGGATAGCTGGCTTGCTTGGGTCCCGCAATGAGCGACTCCACTGCGAGCTCGTCGCCAACCGCCGTCTTCCTTGCCTCGGACCCGAGCTATTCGATCTCTTCCCCAATTCTCCTCAGCCGACTGCAGCAAACCACCTGTACGCCCTCGCCTCCCGACTCACTCCCCGCTCCTCCAAGGCCGACTCTGCGCTCAAACCAACTCGACCGCGCTCCAGGCTTCCTCTCTCTGCAGCTCCCCGACAGACTCTGAACCCCGGCAGACTGCGAGCTCCACTCGGCTCTCCGACCTCTCCAGACTGACTCTTCACAAACTGACTGCCGCTGCCACACTCTGCTCTCCAAAACTGACTCGACCGAGCCCGACTCGACCCTGCGCTCGGCACTTTATAGGCCGGCAGGAGAACCCATATGCAAATTTCTGGATCAGATCGAGCTCGGGGATGGAGCCACGCTCGCCCATTGGACGGAGAAAAAGGGGCGTGAGTCTCCCCTGATCCGAGAATTTGCATATCCCGATTCTACTCCGACGCGCCTGGAGGCGGGGCCAAACCGCCCCGCGCTTGCTGATTGGACGGATCAGAAGTGGGCGTGTATCATTCTTGATCCGAATTCTCCTCGGAAAGGCCGCACTTTGCACCCGCGGAGTGGCGAGCGTCCCGCACGAGGCCAGGACAGCCTGACGCTCGGTGCCCACAAGCGGTGCGGGAATGGCCGCAGAAGGAGAGGCGAAGGTGGTGGAGGGTTTAAAGTGGTGGTCCATGGCCATGGTGCCATTCGGAACGGCGGTGACTCGATGCCTGCGGGAGCGAGTTGTGAAGGTGAAGATCGTGGCTGTTGGCATTGTTGTTGTTGTGAAGCGGCGTTGTGGTTGGTGGTTGTTGGTGGTTCTAAACAACGGGTTTGGGGCTAACTACACATGTACTTACAGAGATACCTCACCTACGGGACCTGAATGGTGGTTTGCGAATTTCCTCAACCGCAACAATATATATATATATATATATATATATATATATATATATATATATATATATATATATATATATATATATATATATATATATATATATATATATATATATATATATATATATACATATACACCAAGTCGAAAACACCAGGGGGTTGACTCAGCCTGCCATCCTTCCAAGGTCGGCGAAATGAGTACCAGTTGTACTGGGCCCGGTGTATGCCCCTGTTAGAATAGGTGTACCATATCCCTGTGTGTCGTAAGAGGCGACCAGGGTTGCGTCAGGAAGGACATCCGGCGTAAAAACCTATGCCAAATCATTATGCAGACAACAAAACAAATTTCCATACCGGATCGGTCGAGGCCCGGGTTACCAACGACCACCACCGGTACCGGTGGTCAGCAGGGTACCAGTGGAAATTGTGCTACTGCTGGGCGAAGGAGGAGAAGGAGACAGGGAAGGCGAGTCCGGACGGGAAGGGCGGACATGCGGGTGGTTGGAGTGTCAATGGAAGATGTGGAGGATACAGCAAAATGGAGACGGTTGATCCGCTGTGGCGACCCCTAATGGGAGCGAGCCGAAAGAAGAAGAAGAAGAAGACTCTTTACCCCACTATTCAACTCGTTGATGTAAATAATGAATAGTAATGGTCCGAGTACTGATCCCTGAGGTACCCCGCTTACAGCCACTCTTTACTTCCAATCACAAAGCGAGTTTGCAATCTAATTAGCTTCCTGACCAGACACTCCACAAACCCTCACCTTGGCTAACAACCTCCGATGTGGTACCTTATCAAATGCCTTCTTAAAATCTTGATATACTATGTCCACTGTCTTTCCCTCATTAAACCCAATCCAAGCCCTTGAAGGGCTTGTAACCTTCTAATCCTGTCCTCCTTCCCACAACCAATGAACTATTTAAAATATCCGTTAACATCTCACTTACCTGCTCAGCCACCTCCCTCAATACTCTCAGGTGCATATTATCTGGACCCGGAGCCTTATCTACCCTTAGATTACCTCGCTGTTCCTTTACTTCCTCCACTCCAACCTGGATCTTCTGTAAAAGCCCTTCCTCACCTCCTTGATAAATACTCTCAGCTATTGGCAACTCGTAGTAATGCCTGGCGTTGCCCGAGCTTTCTTGCAAATTTCCTGAATAGCTGTTAGCGGTTAGGGTTAGGGTTGCAGTTAGGGTTCGGGTTAGCGGTTAGGGTTAGCTGTTAGGGTTAGGGTTAGCGTTAGCTGTTAGGGTTAGTGTTAGGGTAGCTAACCCTAACCCTAACCCTAACAGCTTGGCGTAGCGGAGGTAAACAGCGCCCGGGGCAAAGTGGAAATTTGCGTTCCCCGTAGGCCTTAAACTTGAGTGGATTTGAATGGAAAATCCCATATTTCTTTCGAATATCGGAAGTGTTCTGGAAAATATTTATAGGCAATGACCTAAGTTGGACCAAAAGCCATAATCGTACCGAATTTGAATGGAATCCGTTGGAGTTTGTGAAAACGCATCTAAACAAATTTTGAGGGGCCTCTTAAGGAAGACAATAATATCACTAGTAAATGTGCCAAATCTTGTTTCATTTCATGCAATAACAAAAATCTGATGGTGGAACAAAAAAAGGGGCGTGCCGAAATATTAATATAGATTCTCCTGACTGTTCTTGTGTAAAAGTTGAAAAATACCTGTTCAATAAGTCTGCCATCTCATTTTCATCAATAACCACTCTCCTGGTGCCTCAATGGGCCCACACTGGTCCTAACCTGTTGTTTTCCCCTGATTTAATTGAAGAAATCCTTGCTGTTATGTTTAATATTCTTAGCCATGTCCTTCTCACACTCTCTTTTGGCTTGTCGAGTTATTTTCTGAACTTACCTCTGTTTTCTCCGATAGTGATATAAATCTAACTCGAGTCCTG
Organism: Eptatretus burgeri; assembly: GCF_056783735.1. NCBI lineage: Eukaryota > Metazoa > Chordata > Myxini > Myxiniformes > Myxinidae > Eptatretus > Eptatretus burgeri. The sequence goes on along the minus strand of NC_140976.1, from coordinate 6,205,452 downwards.
TTATTTTAAACCTAATAAATACCTTCTGCTTCTCCTTAATAACGTTCCTTATCTCACTGCTCAACCACCCTGGTCTCTTTCTACTTCTAGTTTTACACCTCATTGGAATGTACTTACTCTGCACTCTACACATTTGGTCCTTGAAGGTTTCCCGTTTCTCTGATGCTATTTGTCCTGTTGTTAGAGTCTCCCAATCTACATCACCCAATTCTCTCCTCTTACCCACAAGGTTTGCCTTCTTGAAATCTAATAGCCTTACCCTACTATCCTGAACTCTAACCCTTCACAGAATCTTTGCACACACAATGTTATGGTCACTTGATCCGAAATGCTCCCCAACCTCCACCATATTGGGATTGTTACGTAAAAGGAGATCGAACACTGCACTCCTACTCGTGGGCTTATCTACAAACTGGGTTAAAAAACAATCTTGGAATAAAACGAGGAAATCCTCATCCGCTCTATCCTTTCCCTATTCCTGGACCCAATCTATCCCTGACAAGTTAAAATCCCCCATAATCAATACTCTCCCCTTACCACATTCCCTTTTGAATTCTTCATGTACTCCTCCTTCCTCCTCTTCCTTCCCACTCAGAGCCATATAAAAGTATATTCCCAGTATCTTACTGTTTTTACAATCTCTAATCTCTACCCACACAGAATCCTCAACATTTATTCTTTCCTTAATGTCACCCCTTTCTCTTGATGCAAGGCTGTCCTTTACCCAGATTGCTACTCCTCCTATTCTCTCCTTCCTATCACACCGAGACACCTTGTAGCCTTCTAATCCTGTCCTCCAGTTACTCTCCTCCTTAAACCATGTCTCACTCACTGCAACCATATTGTACTCCTCGCTATCTACTTTGACTTCAAGCTTTCATCTTATGATTTAAACTTCTGACATTGGTACAGAATATATTTAACTTTTCCTTTCCTGAAACTCTATTTTCCTGCCTGGCCTTACTCATCACAATTACTACATCAGGTCCTTCCTTAACAGCTTCCCCACCCTCAGCTGACCTAAAAAAAGCCTGAATTCCTTCCTCAATTTCCACTGCAAACCTTGCTGCCCCTTTTCTATTTAACACCCAGCCATCATTCTGGAAACACTTCCTTTGTCCCCTAAATGATTCACACTGATTCTTCCATGTAAAACCTTCCTCCCTACACCATTCTTCCAGCCATTCGTTGACATCTATCACTCTGCTTAGAATTTCTATATTGTTTCCTAATCTTGGGAGAATCCCAGAAAACATGACCTCACAACCCTTTGCTTTCAGCCGCATCCCCAATGTCCTGTATCTATTTTTCAAAACCTCTGAGTAAACTTTCCCTCCATCATTCACACCTCGGTGTACCACAACCAACTTCTTCCTGTCATGACCCGGAACAATATCGTTAATCCTTCTTTCAATGTCCCAAACTCCCGATCCTTCAAAACTACACAGAGTTCTATGTCTGCAATCCTTCATGGAGAATGAAGAATCCACATATTTAATAATCTCATCATCCACAAAAACGTCTCCCATACCTCATGTCCACCAATTTCTATTGCTGCACCAACACCACTGCCTGCCTCTTCTGCACCATCACCACCTCCTGCCCCCGCTGCACCATCTCTACTGCCTGCCCCCGTTGCACCGTTACCATTTCCAATATCCTCAGCAACCTCACCCCACAACCGTAACCAACTATTATCGACAAATTTCTCACATTCTGCTACTTGCTGCAAATCGTCGATGCGTTCCTTCAACCCGGTGATAACCTTCCTCATGTGGACGATTTCCTCACACTTCCAACAACAATAAGAACCCTCTGCTTCCCCCATTGTTGACGTGGCCCACATTGAGCAACTGTGACATTTTCTGAACTCTTCTTCCTTTCTCTTTCGGTCTCTATTTATAACCTTTTTTTTAATCCCCAAACTCCCAAGGCTCCAACTGACTGAACGCTAAACTTAACACGAGGTCTCCCCCTCCTTCTTTCAATAAACGAACACAAATACCCGCTAAAACTGTTATGAACACTAAAAAAAGTGTGGTTCCACAGCCCCTGACACAAATCACGATAACAAAATACACAAAAGGCTTGAGAAGGACTGGAAGGAGAGCTCGCCACCCAGCCGTCCACGTGCGCCGATCCCCAAACCGGAAGTCCGGAAGTGACGTCAAGCCTGCGGAAGTGATCTTTGCAGAACTTTGCTTTCGGTGTGAAGTGTGGGAATGTCGACATTAAGGAGTGGGTTCATCATCCTGGTGACTTTCCACATTTTTAATTATCTTTGCTCAGCCCCAAGTCACATGACGACAACACACAATTCGCCATAAGGCCACCACCATCGTGCGTTTCGTTTTTGGACTCTCCTGCCTTGTTGCCGCCATTTTGAATTGCCTTCTATCTGCCACATGTTGAAATAACAGGAGTTATGCGGTCAGCTCCTTCAAAAATGACAGTCTTATGTAGGCCTATGAACTGGTTCCACACTTTGTGTAATTCATTGAGGTATTAATTATACCTTTACTGAGGTTAGGGCATTACCAGTCTCCCCATCTGTAACCGGGTGTTTACAAATGGATGTTCCATGCGAGTTAGGGAATTCGTATGATGTTATGTTTCTGCAACGACATTCCAAATGAGAATTGCAGGAGAACACAATGGGTGTGCGAAGCAATTTTGTCTGGAATTTCACTCTTTGGGTACGGATGGCAAGTCGACGATCGGAATCCAACCCCGAGTTCTGATGAAGTTCGTGATGAAACATTTCCCATCGTTTGGGAATTCTGGGAAAGCTTCTCATAGCACAGACACAAAGATGATGTAAAGGATTAAAATACAAAATGAACCGTCAAAACTGCTGATAAATCATGCGTCGTGAAAAATGTCGGAATTCTCAACAAACGCCTCCCTCAGATCGCTCTAGATTCCGGTATTCCTGCAGAACCTCCAAATCTGTATTCGGACTTGGTACTTGGCTCAACATCTTCCCTTTTATGAACCACACCAGACCTGAACTCGATTTCAATGTTGAAAACCAACGCAATATCCGTGTATGTTTACCAGCCTCAGAGTTGTAACAGTCAGAGCATGGTTCGAACCCAGGCTGAGCCATAACCAAAGACTTCAAAAATGGTTTGTGCTGCTTCCTTGCTTGATGATCAACATTTAAAAGGACAAAGCACGGATAAACAACCATTGGTTGGTAATAGTAGCGTAGGCTTTGATGGGCCTAATTGCCACCTCTTGCATCAAGTTTCTTGTAAGGGAACTCATGTTATTATGCTTCCAACGAAACCCCATGGGGTCGTTATTGGCATTTTGTTTGTTACAGGAATCTAGGCAGCTGGACCACTGAGAACATACTCCAAGTGGGTCCCCTTCTCAGCGTGTTCACCGTGAACGAACTGTCCGCTCTCCCAAATACCGTACGTGTCATCGCTTCTCATTTTTCTCTCTTGTTGATATATCTACTTTTTGGACATTTAATTAGTCGTTTGTTTTTCTGTTGTCTCATTCCTGTGCTTTTCAGTTCGAGGTCGGACAAGCACTCGTCGATGTCGTCATGACTCACACTGCATCAGAATCGGCCACGTCGCTCCCTGAATTCCAGCGCTCATGGGACCTCACGTTGTTGGAAAAGGCCGCCTTCAGTCGCCTCTTCGACACAGGTCCGTTTGGTGGGTCCAGATCTTCGAAGACCTTGATCTCCAATCTCAACGTGAATGCTGCACTACTATGTGTTGAGATGTGAAAGTTTATTGAAAGACTACTGTTGAAAACAGAAAGATGAGGAAACGATTGAGGATGATATGAGATGTGGAAAATGGCCTGCACAGCGCTTCCTGTCCCACAGTCGAGATTAAAATCGAGAGTGTTCCACCCATCCCCCAAAGCATTGAGAGTCCAACAATGTTAGCATTGAGAAGGGAGGGTAGTAGATTAACATCGCTAGTATGGAGAGTGCACCACTTGAGCTACCACAATCATCCATAAAATCTCCCATGAGCTACTGACATTACTTTAACAGGTCTGGAGTCGGTGCCACGTGAGCATCCACAAATCCCCACCACTCCTCGTGGGACTTGTCCTGGACCTGAGTTTTTGTTTAAATTCTGAAATCTCTTTCCTGGTCCTCAACTTTCAAAATAACCTGGTTTACCGAACAAGTATTAAAACATCAAATTATTATTATTATTATTATCATCATTACTTACTGCAGTGTGTGAATAGTTATCATTAGCATCTCACATTGACATCATCTCCCTTCCCCATCTTTCTTCAGGTTCCCAGACCAGGAAGAAGAGAACAATCAATGGTAATGTCTTCTCAACCAATTAACAAAGTTATCATCACTTGGATCAAAACTGACTTGAATTCTCTCCACTAAAGCAGTAATATACAGTTTAAATGGCTTGTTAACAAAGGTTGAGTGATGACAAAGATCAAAGTGTTATCCATAGGTTAACAAGATATGAACTAGTCACACTGAAACATCAGGCTGAATGAAGACCAGATGAAAGCTTTTGTTATTTTAACCTTGTGACATGAAGTGGACTGTTATGAGTGGGAAGGGAGAGGTTGGTTGCAGGTGAGAGCCGGGTGAGGGTTACACAGTTGGTTAAAATGGTTATCTATGTGCGTATGTTGCATTGCCTTTGTTTCAGTCGAATGCAGTGAGATCCAAGCCCCTAATTCCACCATGATATCGACTCTAAAAGATCTCACCAGCGAATTGACATCCAATCAGCTGTACTGCATGTCAAACTCCACGTTCAAGAGCAGCGTGGATGTCTTGGGAGCTGTGACTGGGTTCAACGATTCTCAGCGATCGGCTCTGTTGGCAAGAGCCAAGGAGGTTTGTTTACATGAGATGGTGGGGTGGATGGCAGGAGGGGAGTGCTGTAAAAAAAATAAAAAATATATATATATATATATATGAAAAATGCAAACAAAAAGAGGGCCTGAAAGGAGAGAGACGGATTGCTAAATGATGCGTCTTGCGGGTGTTCAAAAGGCATTGAATGGAGATTTCTGTTGTCTTCTCCAGGCGTGGAGTCCACACATTGAACAATGGACCGAAGCAAAGATCTATTCCCTGGGTCAAATCGTTAGAGGACTCACACCAGTTAGTCTCACCTTTCTGAAACTTTCCTCCATTGACGCAGTGTCAAACCTTGCCGGCATAACAGGATGGGAAACCGCACAGGTGACAGCCCTCAGATTTCCCATCTGATTCATCCATACACTTTGTAAGGAAATGAAAAGTTTTTCTTTTTTTTAACATCTCACTTGCCACCAATCTCTTGATTTTTTTTTCACCTATCAGGCCCAAGTGATTGTGACGGAGTACTTAAAACAAAGTAAGTCCACGATGTCCAGTTTGTCCTCAACGCAGCTCTCTGGGCTTGGACCTTTGCTGTGCTTCCAGGGGGTGGATAGAATTGCACTTTTGGACAAAACAGCATACAGGTGTGTTTACCATAAGCAAAGGTTATGTCAAGGTCAGTAGGAATACAAATGTGGAAGGATAGAAAGTAAAATCAGGGGAATTAACAAAGCATGAAAGAAGTGAATCCTGGTGGTTTTCTTCATGAAAAGTCGGTTAACGTAGTTGGTCGAGTTAGCCAACGTAGTCATGTTAGTTGCCAACAGTGATCTATGAATAAACTGCTGGTATCGAGCACACTTCTTCTGGTGCTTTTAACTCGAACGAACTGCTTTGTCTGAAATAATGTTAATGATGTGATTATAGTTATCACATTGTTACCCTCGCCGAAGGAGAGGGTATTGCATTTGGGTCTGTTTGTCCGCACAGAACTTTCGTGTTTTTTACCGCAACCGCTTGTCGGATTGAGACTAAATTTTCACCATTGGTGCGACTACTCATGTGGAACGTTATAATGATAATTATGACGTCATAGGTCACGTGGTGTGGCAGCCATGTTTAAAAAAATGGAAAAACTTTGGACTTCTGTATCTCTGAAACCACACCAAGGGAAAAATTGAAACTTGGCATATAGCAAGTACTCCTCATGAGGAAGAAGCGATTTTGTTTTATGACGTCATAGGTGCTCTCGTTATGACATCATAATTGGATATGTAGAACGCCACATCTGATCAGTGTGAAAAGTTTTGAGGGTCATCTTGGGATAAAATGGTTAACAAAAAAAATTTGATGTCATCGGTCACGTGATTCGGCAACCATGTTGTTTAAAAAAACAAAAACCTTTAAAAAAATCCTCTTCTCTGAAGTGGCTGAACAGATCGAGGCAAAACTCCACGTATGACCGCCTGTACATGAGGAAGCCTGTATATGTCCTGTACACCCTAAAACCAATAAAAATCTTCACCAGAATGGCTGGACAAATTGAGGGGAAACTTCACACAAGTGTTCCCCAAGCTATGGTTGTACAAGATTAAGGAATAATTGATAGGTCACATGGTTTGGCAGCCATATTGGATTGAAGAAAATAATAAATATAATGTTTTCTCTGGAACCCCTTAATAAATCGATGTGAAACTTCACATTTATGATCTAGTAGAGATGGGGAATACATGTTTTAAGCTTCAACTTGATTGGACACATGGTTTGGCAGCCATGTTGGATTTACCCTCAAACTTATTAAAAAAAACACACCACTCAAAAGAAGTCCTGGCGAGGGTCTGCAATCTCTGATTGCTCTTTTTCTTCTTCTTGTTGTTTTGCAGTGAAGTAGCATATCAAGTGAGCAAAGCCGGGTGTCAAAGGTCCAAGCTCGAGGTCTTTGCAGGGAAGGCAAAGGAAGCGTTTGGCGAGATAAGCAAATGGAACGGCGCTCAACTCCAAGAGATTGGATCCGTGCTTGGTAGGATCAAACGAGATTCAATGTAGCCTTCACAATAAAAAAAAAACCTCTTCATAATGAAAAGTGCACAATTGTTCCAACAACATATCTGCTCAATACATTAATTTGTGAATTTATTTGCCACGGATCACAAAAGTTTATCACGAGCGTCCTCGCTACCCCCACCTTCAGTTTCTTGCCTTGTTTACTCTTTGTCACCTCTCCTCCATGAGCCTCGATCTTGTGAAGAGAAAAGAAATGTAAAAATGAATTTGATTGCTTTAACATTGATAATATTAGGCACGTTACATTTTTTAACAAAGGGGTTTTTCAAAGAACATTTCAAGACCATTTTATTTTAGACAAGGTTTTGGAGCTCATGAAAGAGAGAAAAAAATTTCTTCGATTCAAAATTATTTCACTTTATTAGTTGGAGGGGATGTGGGAATCGTTCAGAATTAGGAAGGACGACTGACCATGCGTGGAGATGGCTGAGCACGCATGCATGGGAGGGCAGCCTGCCAAAAAAGGGCACCCAACCACGCAAGCGGAGTACAGCGGCCAACCGCACGCCAAGAAACACAGCCAACTACTCACCACCTTGGCATCGGTTTCACAAATCGTCACTGAAGTTCTGTTAACCAAACATTTTGAAAATTAATATCGAATTGACAAAAAGCGTGAGGGGATCTTTTTCTCATCTTTTTTTTTTTTAATCTCTGTCCCTCCAGGTGGATTTTCTGGTGATGACCTGAAGCAGCTGAACCCCACAGTGATGCCATACTTCCCTGCCTCAGCAATACCTGAGCTTCCCAAGGATGTGTTTAAGGTCAGAATTTAATCCTCATACCAGGTTCCCGGGACATCTCGGTTCGAAACCCTGCCCTTACCCCGACTCTTATTTTGTGACGGCTCTGTTGTTCGAATGTCACAATGACACTTTTTTTTCTAATCAAGTCTCCGACCTCACCCCCACCACTTACACCCTCTCTCTCACCATAATATCCCCAGACATTGTCTGCAGAACAGATAAAATCACTCAGTACAGAAACAGCTGGGGCAGTGACAGCAGAACAGAAAGCAGCTCTGTCACAAGAACAGAAAATTGCCCTCAATGCTGCTCTCAACAACTCCTTCAGAACCGTTGGAAATCGTGCAGGTAAGGTGGTGAGGCAGAAGGTGTGGCGTGGGAACTCGGTGTTCTGGTCCTGATACGAATGTTTTTTTGTATATTCATAGTCGAGGCTCGTGGAAGAGCTAGTACACTGAAGGGATCATGATGTAACAGACAAAAACAAGATGCAAAACATGCATGCATAGGGTGGACAAAATGGATACAGAAGGAAACTCCAAGGAGGGAAAACTGGAACATTGGAAAGAGGGATTTGGGTGGGGTTAACAAGGGCAGAAAAGATCATGGTTTTGGATTGTGGACAATCCAAGATGGTGGTGAACAGCTGTCTTGAAGACCTGGAGGGAAGAATGGGATTGAAGTGTATCCTGGAACGGCTTCAGTGTCGTGATTCTTTGAAGAAAGAATGCTCGAGGCAGCTTACAAAGAGAGGTTTTAATCACTTTTCACTTTATTTTAAAACACTCCATGTGCGACGATAAAAACCGTGCTTTCTCCACTTACGACCACCGTTCCACCAGACAGGGAAGAGCCGCCACCCCATGCCCCTCCCAGCAGAGTGTAAATATACATCTTACATTCAAACTTGGTAACATCACAAAGAGGGTGTCAAAATCAATTCCATAGGTGGGGAACAAATAAGTGGAGGTGAGCAATGATCCTGTGAGCCCTGCAAAAATCTTGGGGGGGGGGGAGGAGGAAATCACGGAAAGAGCAGAGGGTTGCAAGACCAGAAAGGAGGCGGAAGATGACAGAGACCATCGACCTGTCTGAGATGGCAAAGTGATAAGCCCAGACTCAGCTTCATCATGGGGAGATTCCAATGATCTTGAAAGCCTTGGTTTCCACACAGTCAATCAGAGCAAGAAGAGGTAAAGGAGAGTAGTACTCTCATCATGCTGTGGAGGAAGGCCTTGTAGGTGGATTGGAGTTCAGTTGTGCCAAGGAAGGACTTTGTACAACGGAGGATACCCAGTTGGTGGCTGGCTTCAGAGGCCAACTTTGAAATGTTGTTTGCCCAAGAATGAGCATGGCTGATCGTGAGACCCAGGACTTTGAATGACTGAGCCTCCTGTTAAGAAAAGAAACTGTTAAGGAAGTAGATAGGAGGGTTTGAGAGATAGTCCTTTCAGGGAGAGTTAGAGAGATATTTGTCAGGATTGAAAGATATATTCCAATGCTTGATCGGCTTGCAATTTTTTTTCAAGGTCTGAAGAGAGGGAAGAGGCTGTCTGCTGCCTGTCTGAAGGATGAGTGATGGCGTGGCAGAGGGTGGAGTCATCGGCAAATAAATAAGGAGGATTTTCCAGCATCAGAGAGATCATTTATGAAGATCAAGAATAGTACTGGGCCCAGAACACTGCCTGAGGTCCAGCCTTGACAGGGAGGGGAGTTAAAGGATTCCATTGAGAGCCACATGTTGGCTACATGAGTAGAGGAAGTCAATGAGTCATGTGTAGAGTTGTCCTTGGATTCCATCGGCAGAGAGTTTGGAGGATAAGGTAGGATGCCAGACTGCATCAAAAGCATGAGATGTGTCCAGAGAGACGGCCTTGATCTCAAGTCTGTCTTTGAGGACCTCCATCAATTTTTGGTCGGTCGATAGACAATATTCAATAAACGATTTGCAACAATAAGCAAATCTTTTTTCAAGCTGCTGCTGGAAAGCAAAACTTACCTTTAGTGATGAAGACCCTGTCAAACTCAAATCAGCTTGAAAGAAACCAATCCCAAAATTGGAAGGTAAACAGAGTCTGATACCACTTCATATTTGAATGGGAGACCTCCCTGGAAGGCCAGGTGTTTAGGCTCATTTAGGATGGAAGGATAGCTCATTGGATAGTCAAAGCCATCTGCTCATTGATTAGTTCACTTGCAGTCGAAATTGACGAGTTCAGCTGAATTGAGTGGACGTGGCATAGTATGATGGGTCAATGGCTTCCTGTGTCCTTGTTTCCTGAAAGCAGCATATCTTTTCAAAACAAATAATTCATGAAATGATATTTAAGATAGCAATTGTAATGGATCGTTATTTATTGGGCAAGGACTAAAAAAACATTCTGAAGTATAAAATGCAGAAAATTTTCACGAATCCTTTAACTGCTGAACATTCACCTGTAATGTGTCACGTCATTGTGCACGACTCCGCAGCAAGCCTGAGCGCAAGCGCCACAATCGTACTGCTGATGGTGATGCTCACGATCTTCCTTTTCAAATGAGGATCCTCCTCGGTGCACATCTTAAAGACCTGGCTTGAAGAGTTGCTGCATCTTCCTTTCATTCTGTAACCCTCAGGCTCTACTTTAACAATCGGATCCTTCATTCATTCTCTCCTCTCATCGTTTCCTGCATCACCCACTACACATGCTTTTCCGTTTCCACTTTCTCTCCACCCACCTCCTTTCCCCTCCTTTTAAAAACATATCAACGATGAGTGATATTTTCACTTTTGAGGGATTATTCCTCAGAACTTTGTGGAATTAGAATGAAGTAAAAACCTCACTTTTGAGAAGGTAACAACTGGGTGACAAGCCTCGGAATAGTGGATAAAGTGACTCGGCGGATAAAGCAATGGGTGCTCTTAGCAACTTTGGTGATTGTTAGAGATATTTATATATGGGTGTGAATCATTATAGCTTAAAATGCAATGCAACAATATCATAATACTTTACTTCAAAAATATTTATTTACATGACCTGAGTTTTGGAAGGAAATCTCGTTGAAAGAACAATTTGTCTTTTTTCCTGAATGCACTTTCTCTGTGTACCTGCGCACTCAGTACTTTTAAATGGTAAACATGATTTTGTTCATTAATTATTTCATTTATAACACTGGTGAATCTGAAATCCCATCTTTTGTGTTTCATTCGATCGAGTCTTGAAATGCGAAGGACTTCAGGAAGTCACAACCCACCTGCTCCCACATCTCACCCTCTCCCCAATAGCTTATGCCAAACTTCATTTACCAAAACTAGTCAAACATTTAGAATAAAACGAAGGCAACCTTCTCTGAGAGCAAAGTGGCTTCCTGTAGCACTGCCAGCCTGAAAATAAGAAACTAAATAATGAGGCAAAGACTTAGAAACAAACGTAGAATCACATAAAGGAGAAAAAAACAATTACCACCGTGTGGGGGTGACGGTCATCTCTATTAGGAAACTTGACACGATATCGTGGACGGTCAACATTACAAGAAAAGAAAAACTGGGGTTGGATACCAGGCTGAGAGACGATTGGTCGAAATCCTTCCTTCCTTCTTTGCGAATCGCATCGGCGTTTTTGGCCATCTTCCAGATCACGTGACGATCAAACGGGAAGGAAATTCAAAAATCTGTCCAGATAGATTCAAGATAATATTTTTTACTATCATAATCTATGAACCGTTGCCAGATATCTCCTAAAATGACAGACTAGATAGGTTTTGAAAATGGCGACTTTCACAACTTTCGTGACCTCGTGACCTTGACCCTGACCTCGAATCCGGGAAAAAATATGTCGTTGGGTATCACTCGTCGACCTCTACCCACATACCAAATTTCATCAAGATCGGAAGGAAAAAGTTTTCTTTGTACCGGGAGGTGTTTTTGACCATCTTCCAGGTTACGTGGCGGCCAAACGGGACGGAAATTAAAAAATCTGTCCAGTTAGATACAAGATAATATTTTTTACTATCATAATCAATAAACAGTTGCCGAATATCTTGTAGAATGGCAGACGAGATAGGTTTTGAAAATGGCGATTTGTACAACTTTCGTGACCTCGTGACCTCGTCCCTGACCTTGAACCCGGACAAAAGTTATATCGTTGTGCAACACTCATCGATCTCTACCCACGTACTACGTTTCATCAAGATCGGAAAGAAAAATTGTTGACGGACGGACGGACGGACATTTGGTCTGGCTTTACCGAGATGACCTAATATAAAAAGTGGAAAATAGAGTGGAGAATGTTGGTGACTGTCATAATGGAATTGCTGTTGGAGATGGATCGGAGCATTGTTGTGCAATGGGGAAGAATGTGAATGCAGGTATTGTGAATGTTAAATGGAAGGAACCATTGTGTGAAAACCCCACAGGCTGGCTGGCATGTAGGCTAATGTTGATGGATGCTCGACCAGTCAAGGTGCCCCATCCCGAATCCAATCTCAATGATGATTGACTGGAAGGCGAGGGGCCGCACGCGGCAGAGAGGCTCCACCTGCAGACGGTGAGTACACTGTCCAATGAAGAGTTCCTTGAAATCTAAGGGTTGGAAACTGCTCAAACAACCCAATGAAAAAAATATATATAAATATATATATATCACAAGATAACATGTAATAAACAGTTCGCGCATTCTGTACACATTTATTTTGAAACGGCATCACTTGCGCTCTCCGCCATACACCGGCCATCAAAACACATTATACATGATTCCCGATTACAGAGACCACTTTTGGGCCAAAATACTTTGGATATTTGGAATGGTGTCCAGGTTTAAATTGGCTTTCCAGTCTCGATCAGAACTAGGAACAAGAAACAAACGAGGAAACAGAGTGTACAAATCGGTGCCAACTGCAATGAAGAGATAAAAGGTCCAACAAAACTGACAAGAAAATCGTAACTTGTATCAAAATACAAATGCGAGTAAACGATCGTTGACGATAATACAAACATGATCTTTTGTATTTTAACAAGAACATGTTCAGATTGTAAAATATATAAAGTGCCACCATGTTTGAAGAAATCTTACCAAATGCACAGAATGCAATCTATCTCCAAGTTGCGATAACTAGCTGTGCCAATCCTATCGTAGACGAGTTGTGAAGTTCAACTAGTAAACCCGTTTGATGTTTCTACTTCGCTTCAATTCAGATTGTAGTCCGTGGTTACCCGACGAGACGATAAAAAACAAACAAACCTGTGTACTGTCGCCAACGGCAATACGATGGTGTTCTGGCTCGTGTGGACAATTGGGATAAATGACGGGGTTAAATGTTTTCACAGTTATTCAAATAAGCACATGTAATTAAAAAAAGAATCACATACTTTGAGGTTAAAACTATTAATTATGTACTCAAGACCATCTGAACCACTTAGTAGTTGTTGTTGTTGATCCTGGCCACGCATCAGACTCCGCCATGGATCATTGGTCTATGGAGAGCAAGGTAGTGCCACGGACCCCACCTGGGGATTTGAGTTTGTCGAGTGGAGTTCAGGGAGGTATTTGGAATTTGGTCAAGGTGCTGACATGCAATACTGTACTCTTCACGGACGACACCATTGTACCTTCAACATCCACCTGCTAATGCTCGCAGATGAGACGCTCTGTTTAAAGACCTTCAAAGGGAATTATCTCACTCTAAAATGGCCGCTACAGATTTAGGGTCGACAGGATAGCCTGGAGATACGTACACTTCCCTCTAAGCTGTATAGTCTGTGTTCTAATGCCAACCCTGCTATAAACTGTCATCCCGGCATTTCCCAGGCAGGGTGAGTCAATGTCTGTGCCGTTCCTTGGATGGATGTTAAACAGGCAGCACGACTGCCAGCATTAGGTGGTGGATGTTAACGACCCCACGGTGTCCTTCGAGAAGAGTAGGCGAGTACTCACCAGCACCGTGAACAAAAAAATTCCAAATTCCTGCTTCAACCAGTAGGGGGCACTGCATCAGCAGCACAGCCACACAATGATGCTGGGAGCATGACTTAACAATGTTCAGATACCATTCTGAAATTCTGAGAATGGAGGGCATACTCCATGACACAACACCCTACCTGCTAAGCACCGATTGAACGGTTTATAATGCGGACAGGAATCGAACCTGGAGCAGACAGCTGAACAGTAAGTGCGCTCCTACCACACCATGCTTTCGCAATTGTTTTATAGTAATTATAAACTACAACACAGTACTAGCATTACAATCTTCAATCGTATTTTTTCTGATACATTCTGAACTAACATAGTACTGCGGCTCATATGACGATTCATAATACTGTACAGACTGGTATTATAAATCATAACACTACAAACGGTCACCATGTTTGTTTTTTACATCCATCGTATCACCTGACATGGCTTACAGCATGGCGCCGACGACTCCAAAGTGATTTCCATTCGGTGGTAAGGAACGTTTTCTCGCAAACACATCCGTTTTGTACAGCTATCTACATTTCTGGTCATGTAAAGGCCGATGCCTTACCAAGGGCCTGAATCGAACAGCTTTTTCAGCAAACCCGTAAATTTTCAGCAAAGCCTTGGTTCGATGATATTGCACAAATGTACAGGGACTTGAAAAGTGCTCGGCTAAACAATGTAAACAAAGGATGCAGAGAGTGTACAATGGTGACACATGAGCTGCTCGATAATTCAGTGAAATTCACAAGGTCCAGTGCGACCACATCAACAACGCCGATGCTCATGGGCTCAAGTAACGATCACCCCCATGTGCCGGTGAAGGTCCTGTCGTTTCCACCGGTCTCCAGGATTTTTGGAGCACTCTTGTGAGTGTTTAGATTTTGGAACAAAGTTTGCCAACTGGTATGCCAATGACACAAAATAACTTTGCAGTATTGACAGGTGGCATACGTCTAAAGTAGTCGTGGGCAACCGGTGGGTCACTGCAATGCATCACTTTGGCTTGTATGTGCCGTTAAGGGGATCTTGCTGGTTGCTATCTCTCGAGTCGTTTGAGGGCCGGACCCACGACCCTCCAATTAGCTTTGGTTTCCCACCACTGCTCTCATGGCTGTCCGGTTACAGTCAAAGTGAAAATAATTTTATACTTCGTTTTAAATCCATCAAAAAGTGTCACGTCCACACCGATCGGTCATGTTGGGTACACCCTTCCTGTTCCTGGGTCGGAATAGCGTCTGACAGAAAAGGCGAGCTATTAGTGACTGGACCGAATGAAAGGAGTCAAACACAATTAGTTGTTTGCTGCGCGACCCGGGCGTTTACACCGTGCTCGTCAAGCACAATGCAATGAATGCCCATCATTTGTTAGAATAACAATCATCATAATAATAATGATGATGATGATGATGATGAACACAAGTCACATCCCTGAAAACAAATTCCTAAGATGCTGTCCCTGTTGAACAACATCCCCCCCGTAAATGAAACTCAGTTTCCCTCACGTTGGATTTGCAACGACGTTGCACTTTGGTGCCCGTTTCACACGATCTTGGGCCTTTTGCTGAATGGGACAATAAACCAATAAATTGGTGTTTCCAGTGAAGCACATAGGCCCCTGAGGATAGTGTGGTGTTCCACACGGTGCCTTACTTGCCTTAGCTTCCCCTGAGAAGCACCGGCGCGGCAATTCGAGGTATTTGAAACAAACTACGGAGGCATCCATCACGTTCCCACCAAATACCGTTTGTCCAATCGACTTGCGTGTTTGTAGCTGCATGCGGTGCTTCACACGGTACAATTATACGTACAACGTAACACGCCAAACAACAATAATATCACGTTGAACAGCGTACAAACACAAACACAAGATTATTACGTTGGTCGTGGAACACCAGAAGGTTTTTTTTTTTTAAATAACACGCGTGACACAAACTACAGTATTGGTGCTTGACATTCAATCAAATGTAAATAAATTGGATTTACCATCAAAGCAGATTTACATGGCAAGCCTTTTGCAGCCAATCAGTGACCTGCAAAAGCAAGGCATCATGGCCTACACGTACATGGATTAGCGATACGTTTTGTGAAACTTTATTTGACAATTTCACCATGTGTTTTGTTTTGCATCCGGGTGCGAAGGGAACTTATCGGATCTAGATCTTTCTCACTTTTGAAGAATGAGTATAGTTTCCCCTTGCAAGGCTCTCGAACCCCTGATAGGAATGCAAGCAAGATGTGTGCTGGTCTTGAAACTATTCTGCTGTTTAGGATTGTTTATCTACATATTGGCTGATATATATATATATTTTTTTTTGAAGAGTGAAGTTTTGATTTGTGTGCAGGAAGTTGAACGTGTGTAATGTGTGGTGTGTGCGTCTCCAGGAAGTGAACCATTATATGATTTCATGGAAAGTGCCGGAGTGAATTAGTGACAAGAAACGTTTTGCTTTTCGCTAAACCACTCCCGATAAATTTCAAGAAAATTCACATCGATTTGTCTCAAAGTCACATGACAAGTCCCAATCATAAAAACAACTAGAACGGCACTCTATCGTCGCGATGTCGACAGATATCCCTCCACCAACATCATTACATTATTATACATACTTGTACCAAGTTTGATTTAAATCCCTGAACCCAGATTTAAAATATTTTAAAATTCTGGTGTTCGATACCGTTGAAATTTAAAGCATATTCCCCATGACATCCAGATCATAACTGACGTTTCACGATGATTCGTGAAGCGGTTCAAGAGAAAAAATTTTTTTCAAGATTTTGTTCAATCCAAAATGGCTGCCAAACCATGTGACCTATTAATTGTTCGTGAACACCAAGGCTCGGGGAACATGTGAGTGAAGTTTCCTCTCAATCTATCAACCGTTCTGGAGATGATGATTTTTAAAGCTTTATTATTTCAAAAAAAATAAATAAATCATAGCTGCCAAACCATGTGACCTATGATATCCACATTCCACATGGATAGGCGATCGATCATACCTGGAAAGTTTCGCCTCGATCTATTCATCTGTTTTGGAGAAGAAAATTTTTGAAGATTTTTACGTTAAATAAAATAAAATAAATGGCTGCCGAACCATGTGACCAATGATATCAATTTTTCCCACCATAAAATTTCGCCCCAGATGACGCTCAAATTTTTTTAGTGGTCGGCTAAAGCGTTCGACGTATGCAATTTTGACGTCATAACGAAGCCACCTTTGACATCATCATCAAAAATTAAATCATACCGATTTCCATGAGGAGTACTTGCCATGTGCCAAGTTTCAATTTTTCCCATGGAACGGTTTGAGATACAGAGGTCCAAAGTTTTTCTTTTTTTTCCAAAATGGCTGCCACACCATGTAACCTACGACGTCACAACATTTTACATGAGTCGTCACACCTATAGTGAAAATGTGCATCAATCGGATAAGCGGTTGCAGAGAAAATTAGCACGGACGTACGTACAACGCGAAAACATAATGCCTCTGGCGACCTCGTCTGCGGAGGCATAAAAACCCACCGCGTGCAACACGATTGCATCCACACCTGCCAAACCCACTTCAAGGCAATCAAATAACCCAGGGTCTGGGGCTTATAGTGACAGCCGGAAACTGCGGAAGCTGGTGTGGCGAGTGCAGTTGGACACATTGGAGCATTAGTACAATCTGGGATTATCCACCACACGATTGCGATCACAGCTGCCAAAAACTAGTGATACGATTTGAATGAAGAACTACTACGATTCCGCTCCGGCGATCCCTCCACATACTTCTCAAACCCATGGGTCCCAAGGCTGAGGCTCTCCCTCGTCAACCCGTAAACTACCACTCTACAGGACAGCAACATGCGTGTTCACATGTTACAAATGTACCACACACAGTTTATCAATTAACTAGCTCCATCTACCGTAACTAACTTAAGCTTTCATCAGAATCTTTTTCCATTGTATGGCTTCGGTGAAGCTTGAAATGACTTTTAAATGTTCAATAAATAAATAAAAAGCTCAAGCAAATGCCAAATTGGAGGAAGCTTGATGTTGATTTGTTTTTTGTAAGGTGCACACCTGGCACTGGGGCAGCCCAGTGGGCCACATGACCGTGCTGGTATTATATTGCGCAATGCTGTATGAAGCATTCCTTCAATTCCTAGCAGCACAAGTAAAAGGACCTTCCCAACTCGTGTTCTTAACTGAAATGCAGCGACCAACATCACATCATTCAATATCTCACTCCAAAATGGCTGCCGCAGATCCTGGGAGATCATCCTTGTGACCTGGTGGTGTCACCATGTTTTCCGTAACATAGGCGACGAGGAGGCAGATGAGCACCAGCATGACGCATACTGCCCCGCCCACCGTAGCCATGGCGACGACCACATGACGCACAGGCGAAGGGTCGAGCATGAAGGTCATGCACTGCCGTCTCCGGCGAGCAGCCTGTTGGCTCGTCGTGGATTTATCATTCTCTCGTTTAGTTGTTCTTCGTTTGTCCTTCTTTCCAGTTGGCTGCTCGATCCTGTGCCGAATGTTTTTGTCATTCTCACGGTTGACACCTTCCAGTCTTGCTTGCTCCTCAAAAAGATCTTTGCTGCCGTGCTCCCCAACAGCTATCCTCTTTCCTGGTTCCACGGCAGCGATTCTATTTTGCTTCACGTGACCCCCATCCCTTTCTCTCTGGTTTTCATCAAGTTCTGCTTCTTCGTCATCTGCTTCTTCTGGTTGCAACACCTGGGTCACACAGACCACGTATTCGACCCCCTCATGGAGACCTCTCAAACGAAAGCCACCGCAGCTTGGAGTCAGCTTTACTCTTCCGCAAGAAAACCATGTAACCAAGCCCCTCCAGAGGCAACTTAGCTCAAGATGGCCATCATCACCACCACCTCCATCATAATTCCCCAAGTATCCCACTTCCTTTGATTCACCAGCTTCGATGGAATCTTCATCCGAGGTATTCATTGTGTGGTCCAAGATGGATGCCGTATCATCTACAATTGGACTTGATTCATTTGCACTTGCTGCAGAATGATCCACGGCAGTCGTACCTTGACCTAGCAGAGACGAGTTGTTCGGCTGTGTGGGCTCCACATTGACACCGTAGAGTGAGAAGTTCATAACGGCATCACTGAATGCATTCATAAGATCCATCCTGCCTTGGGCCCATTGACCTCTCCTCCATGCCTACCATCCAACACAAATAATAAACACGTTACATTTTGTTGATGTAAAATATCCTCCTCACCCCAACATGAAATCAAAACGCACAAGGAAATTACTAATATAATATTTAGTAAAGAGTCATCGACATTTGCTTTGTAAACAAAATATGTCAGGTGTGACCAATTTATGTCATTTCCGTTTACTCTACTGCCTCCACTTCCACGTCCTCCAACAATCCCGACCCTACCTCGCTCTCATTTTCTCAGTTTCTTTCACAATGCAACTCTCACATCCTTTCATAATTTTACGTACACTGAATATTTGTGCATGGACTCGTATCCATATTTTCATCTGTGCAACATGCATGTCCTACACAGGAAATGGTCTTTTGAGAGTGAACCATTTGAAATACAAACGAGATGTGCTCACTTTGTAATGGTAATATGAAGTGTGGGCTTGGGGTTAGAGTCCTACCTCTGGTGTACAAGCTCATTTTAAACATTGCATTTTTGCCCCATGCTTCTGAAAGTTCATTCAATTACCCTTGTATGAAACATGTTGAAAAAAAATGAATACCCTCAGTCATTTTGTGAACCCTACCATTCGACGCTGGAGAGCAGGACCTCCGCCTGGCCGCCAATCATCGGTCCATGAGTCTGGTGGGTCCCAGCGTAAGAAGGCTCCGCGATGGGGGTCCAGGTCCAACTGCAGGTGACCAGATGCCGAGTGGAGCCGGCGGCAAGAGAGGGACGGAAGGCAGGGAGGACCAGGTGGGCCTCGACGAAAGGCCACACATGATCCACCGTCGTTTTCTCCATCTTGTGCACCAGCCAATTCGCTCAAAACTGGAAAATAAACCGAAGCGTTTTCATTACGGTCAAAAATGGAGACCACCATGACCACCTGATTGAGAACTTAGTCTGTGGTCACAGATGGTATAGTTGGTGGGGGTTGTAAAAGGGACACCAAAAATGAACTTATTAATTTCTTCAATTTTTTTTCACTCTTATGTTACTCTCATCTTTTGTTTTTGACAATAATCCAGCGGTAACTGTTTGCCTGGCCATTTAATGCCAACAACACAGTCGGGTGTGCTTGCTGGGCCTGGTGCAAGTGAGTATGAACTTTTCCCCAAAGTGGTTTTAATGGTGGAAAAGCATCTGAGGTCAAAGGTGGATGTGGAATGAGTGCTCTCTGTATGCTGTGCCAAAGACAATTATTTTCACTGTGGGTTGTACGAGTAACAAGGGAACGAAGCCATGACGTCATGTCGTGTGAAACACCATTCAAAACGTTGCTGGTTTGTGTCCCGGGACACATTCCCACTTTCCTTGTGAAATTACCATAATCAGGGGATGTCTTGGGTTGGTTGAGCTGTGGTTTGGTTCCCACCTGTATCGAGGTGAACTATTCACCGTCTGCAAATATCCTTTTTACTTGCAAATAAATACATGGCACTTTCTTGATGGCGATACATCCTGTGTACACAAAGTCAAAGTTTGCAAAGGTGTGTGTGTGTGTGTGTGTGTGTGTGTGTGTGTGTGTGTGTGTGTGTGTGTTTCTATAGATACATTAATGTATTGACCAAGCATGCTGGGAAGGTGTAGAGGTGTGAAAATGAAAGAACCTTGGTCCAGATTGCATTGAGGATGTCTGTGATTATATATATATATATATATATATATATATATATATATATATATATATATATATATATATATATATATATATATATATATATATATATATATATATATATATATATATATAATCCCTGTGTCGTAAGAGGCGACCAGGGTTGCGTCAGGAAGGGCATCCGGCGTAAAACATGTGCCAAATCACTATGCGGATCATACGGATGATCCGCTGTGGCGACCCCGAACGGGAGCAGCCGAAAGAAGAAGATATATATATATATATAAATATATATATATATATATATATATATATATATATATATATATATATTACTAAAACTCTCATCTTGTATGTACAGTATGTATGTATGTATGTTCCCGAAATACAGCCAAAACTGTACACAATAGCAAAAAATTTTTAGGGCAACCTTACCCACCATTCGCCTGTGGTGTGCAGTATCAAGTTTCGTTCAAATCGGGCAACGAAAAAAATTATTAAAAAAATCAATTCCCGATTCAGTCAAGTACTCTTCGGGATTATTTGATCAATAAAAACAACCTCAGCAGTATAGTTCGTTGGAGCTATCTTTTTTTATTTTAAAATGATTTTTTATTAACCGCTGTCACAACGGGAACCCAACGGGTTCACAGGTCATCTAGGATATAAATAAAATCAGCCTTTGTGTCTTTGGGGTGATACATGATCAAAATATTCCGGTGTTAAGAAAAAATGGGAAGGATCTTTTAAACTCTTGCTTTGAATTTCTGGCACGATCTATATTTCCAAGCACGAGCTGTCATTTTGTCTGAATCTCGATATTCCCCCAAATGGGAGCACGTTGGCAAATTTGATTGCTCAAGATGGAGTAATATTTTATCCAAGTACTGCTAAACTGTAGGTTTTTGGAAGTGATAAGGTGATTTGTGTTCTGCAGTGTTCAAGGTCATGCTTCTTATACCAGGTCATGCCAACCTGCTAATTATTGTTCTGTGACATACTTTGGGTCATGTAATAAAGAACGAAAGCTGTCTGGTGTCATTTTCATGGTGGACTAACAAAGCCATGTGGTGGTGAAGTGCAGGAACTGACACCCTTCAAAGATACTATGGATGTCTCTGAGATGGAAAGGCAATGACTTAAAAAAAATTGGATACAATGCCGAGGCTCATGGAGGAACCTTTAACAGAGAGATGGGATGCATAACGGAGCCCCCAATGGAAGGGGGGTCGGGGGGGGGAGGGAATTGTGCACTTTTCGTAAAACCACAAAACTTCTCACATTGGATATAATCACTATTGGGATCATTTTCAGGGGTGGACACATCTTGGATCTTGCTTATTTTGGGGGCGGGACCTCACTTCTTTTTTATTGGGCACAAAAGAAAGAAAAATCTGATCTCTAACAGTCCAACTTGGTGTTAAAGTTTTTTTTTCTTCTGAAATTGGCAATTCGAGATGGTTGGTACATTTTTAGATGTTGACCCATGTTGTGATCCGTGGTGGATCCACATTTAAAAATAACTGGGGGCGGGGAAAAAAAAGCATAACAATGAACATGGGTCGTCTCGTATATAAATGTGTGTACAAGTTTGTTTAGGAATAATTGATAGGTCACAGGGTTTGGCAGCCATATTGGATTGAAGAAAAATATTAAATTATGTTTTCTCTGGAACCGCTTAATCAATCGACGTGAAACTTCACAATTATTATCTGGTAGTGATGTGGAATACTTGATCGGATGTCTGGTCTGGCAACCACCATCATTTAATTTTTTGATCTGAGTTAAAAATATTTTTTCATGTGGCTCACTTGGCTGTGCCTGGATGGGTTTGGGGGTAGAGGAGTAGCAGCTGAAATGCAAATTCTATCCAGGTTCTTCCTGATGACTTCATCTTTGCTTTTTTCTTGTTTTGGTTCCTTCTCATTACTCCAATGCAGGACTGTACCTATTTGGTCTTCCATTTGATTTGAATTTAATATATTTTAATCCCATTCTAAATTAAATTGACTAATGAATAATAATAATAATAATAAAAAAACACCTCATGGGTCAGGGTCAGGTCAAAGAAGGGTTGCATCAAAGTGGGGCGTCTTGTTACCCGGTCATCACTGCCAGCAGTTACAAAGTGGCAGTTCTAATTGTGTCTCTTAATTATTTAACACACCAGAACACAAACGCCACAAAAAAAAAAATACACCACACAAAAGAAGTCCTGGTGAGGGTCTGCAATCTCTGATTGCTCTTTTTCTTGTTTTTCCAGGCAGTTGTTCACAGAAGAAGCATGTGGACTCACAGCACTTCTCTTCGCTTGGATGTCGAGTTGCAAATGCTGAAGAAATAGAGCGAGAGACCTCTATAGCTTTTGGTTTAACGGTTTACTCCAACTTCAGCTTTCTAAGATTTCAGCAAGCAATGTTCGTGCCACTTGGCTGGATTTGTCATGAATGTTCCTTTTAAGCCAGATCCATTGGTAAGCCTCTCTCTCAGGAGGGATCAGAAAACATCTGTCCAACCTCAAGAATGAACTTCCAAACTTGTCTCCATCCTCTACAACCTGGTGGCACCTTAAATCTGTCTCTGGAGTCTGCTCCCCTTCCATCCCTTCCGTCTCTTCAAAATATCACCACAGACGACTCCCCTCGTGAGAAGGCTGAATGGCTCAATTCTGTGTTTGCTTCCAAATATTCTGTCCCAAACCCCTCACTCTCGGTACCCATCCTTCCCTGTCATACCCAACTGCTCCTGTACTCTGTCTTTACCACCTGAGAAGGTGGAGAAGGTTATTTCAACTCTCGACTGATACTGGACCAGATGGCATCCAGCTCACGTGTCCGAAAAAAAAAAAAAAAAACCTGCTCTGCTACTCTTGCACATCCTCTCTCTGCCCCTTTCAACCTGTCATTTGCACTAGGTCATCTTTCATCTGCTTGGAAATCCACCACCATCACTGAACTACATGAAAAGGTGCAAAAACTGATCCCCTTAACTACAGTCCTATCAGTTTACTTCCAATTACCAGCTCAAAGTCAGTTTACTTCCAATAACCAGCTCAAAGTCACGGAATCTATCGTCGCAATTGATATGAAAACTTTTCTTTTTTCCAACAACCTCATCTCAGTCAGATCACTAATTTGGTTTCAGACCATGTCATTTCACATTGGACATGGTTGCTCCTACTCACCGAACAATAGCTGGAGGCCATCAATGTCACACATGAGATCAGGGCTGTCTCTCTGGACATGTCTTGTGCTTTTGATACGATCTGCCATCTTGCCTTGATCTCCAAACTGTCTGCCCATGGCATCCAAGACCAAAATTAACACATGGCTTACTAACTTCCTCTACTCGCGTCGACCAATGTGTGGCACCTTTGGGCACATGTATAACATGCCTATGTTGACCCTTTGGCATATGCTGACCTTAAAAATAATTAGTCGGTTGAATTCAGTGACCTGATATGCAACTCCTGTTCAAATTTCTAGTCAATGGGATGAAAATTGAGGATTTTAGAAATTTGACAAAGTTGTTGACCTTTTGATTTTAAAAACAATAGACTTTATGCTTATGATGAGCTCTATCATGTGGTGAAGTTTCATGAAAATTGGTTTTAAATTGTGACCTCGAGGGCTCATCAAAAAAAACACAAGACGACGACGTCGGACAGAGCACGATACTTGCAAAATCCATAAAACAAATTTGACCTCAAAAATAATTGGTGGTTGACTTCAATGACCAAATAAGCAAATCCTCTTCAAATTTCAAGTGAATGGATAGGGTGGTGGGCTTGGGATCCTGGGATCGTGAGTTCAAATCCCACTCGGCTGTTGAATTAATACTAGGTGGGGTTGACTATGCCTGTCATCCTTCTGAGGCCGGCAAAATAAGTGCCAGCTTGCTGGTATCCTGTGTCGAAGTGACGGCCCATCCATAATTGTGCCCAATAGCCAAGGAGACTGCTTGGGCAGCACCAATGCTCTGCACTGAGTCTGGTCCCAATGGAACGGATGGATGAAAATTGACAATTTAAGAAATTCAACCTATGTTGACCCTTTGGCATATGTGGACCTCCAAAATAATTGGTGGTTGAATGCAGTGACCAGAAATATAAATCCTCTTCAAATTTCAAGTCAATTGGATGAAAATTGAGGATTTTAGAAATCTCACTCTACCACGTGGTGAAGTTTCGTGAAGATCGGTTTAAAATTGTGACCTGTAGGCGACAAACAGACAAACAGACAAACGGACGGACAGACAGACAGAATAACAAAATCGACTCACCAATGTACTTGAATAATCTTTGATTTTCAAAAGTAACAAACTTTCTTCTTTATATATTACATGAGCAAGGGTACCCGGCATTGCCGAGCAATACCAGGTCCCTTCTCCCACCCCACCCCAGTCCCTTTGGACTCCCCACCCCTTCCCCTCCCTCTGTTAGTTACCAAGTGTAGTTGCTTATGTTCATTTACCAAGTTTCTTGTAGAGAGCTCACCAAGTGGCTTAAGCACTCAAGCAAACACTCCATTCAAAACCATTGATAAGGAATGGCTGGCTTGGTAAGTGTTAGCTAGTTGCTTGGTAACTGAACAAACCCCTGGATATCTCGAGAGCATACAGCACATACAAAAGGACAGTTTTTTTTTGTTTGTTTGTTTTTAAATTAAAGACTTCCAACTATTAATCATGACTGTTTTTGTTGCAATGACAATGAAAACGTGCTTTGTTGAGTTTTAAATTGTACATCAACTCAGAGGTGATGTCGAGTGTATGAAAGTGTACGTGCACATTTCATACAACTTCAAAGTGCACGTGTACATAACTTCTTTAAAAGTGTACATGTACATAATAAATATATCTTGGGAATTTCCTCGGCATCCCGACTAATTAATTAATTACGTACACAGGCATCTTGGCACACAATCCAAGAGTATGACGTTATGATGTACAATGTTAAAAATTACTTGACTTAACAAACCTATTGTGTCTCTTTGAGGGAAAGGTGTAGTTATCAATTACAAAATCGTTTTCATGCAAGTATTCAAAAAGTAGATTTAAACTGATAATCACAGTCACTTGAACTTTGAATGTTGGACGATGGAGTATGTTTCCTCCTCTGTGTCTCATGGCCCTCCCCTTTAACCAATCTTGTCCTGCCCCGAGTTGGATGATGGAGTCGGTGTCCTCTTCTGTGTCTCATGCTCCTCCCCTTAAACCAATCTTGTCCTGCCCCGAGTTGGATGATGGAGTCGGTGTCCTCTTCTGTGTCTCATGCTCCTCCCCTTAAACCAATCTTGTCCTGCCCCAAGTTGGATGCGGGAGTACGTTTCCTCTTCTGTGTCTCATGCCCCTCCCTTTTGACCAATCTTGTCCTGCCCCTAAAACACTCAAGATGCAAGATGGGTCCACATCTGGAAATGTAAAACCCTCCTCATGTTTCCATTCTTAGACACAAAGTCACACAAATTTCAATGTTAAAGTTGGTTTGCTCATTTGGAGTTGTGCCCCCAACCACCCCTCCCCCCCTCCACCTTTCAAGTTTCCAGCTCTGCCCCTAAAAAGGGACGGGTCTCCATGTGAAAATGTATCATTGTCTTCACATTTCCATTTTAAGACAAAAAGTGGTAAAAATTTTGAACGTTGAAATCAGATCACTTGCTTTTGGTATTCCCCACCCCCTCCCCCAACTAAAATAAATAAATGAATTGGCCCACTAAAATAGGCAAGACCCAAGATGGGTGCCAAGCTAAAATTGGTGTTTGATCAATGAAGAAACCCCCATGGCAAATTTCATGCTTTTACCACAAAGTGCACAAGTGTCCTGCTTCACAGCTGGACCACAACACTACGGTGTGATAATGTGAGTGTTTACCCGTGTACACGCAGCGCTCCCCCGGTTCTACGGTCGGCTGGGCGATGTCACTCTCGGGTAGGGACGTCACCGTGACTAGAGGGTTGGCGGGGCTTGCTGGCAAACTGGCCACCCAGGGGTTGACCAATGCCAGGCATGTTGCCAGGAAAGGAATGATCGATGGCATCGACCCCCAGATCCCTGCAGAAAGGCACAGCACTCTGTACGTGTCTCGATTCCACATGTGTCATCGTGTTTGTACATAACCTGCCGACTACTCACTCGGCTTCAGACGGGCCATGTTTTTATTCACCTTAGGATAAAAATGTCCAAACAGTGATGACATCGTCACTCTCAATCATTCTTCCTTTCTAATCCCAATTTTAATCCCATTACCCCTCACTTATTCTTATCCACAATAACTTAGTCATTCATTCTTATACACCTTACGACTCGATCATCCAGAGCTTGTCCCATGACCTCGAGGCAGTGATATTACTCGTACTATGCAATACTTGTCAAACATGACAATCCTCATGGGACAATATCTCATTTACCAATCATTCACGAATTAATCCCTCGTTTATCAATCATTTACTGCTGAATATCTCATTTACCAATCATTCAAAACTTAATCCTCATGTTTATCACTCATTCACAGATTCATCTGTCATGTACCAATCCCTTATAAATATTTTTTACCAATCATTCACCAATCCTTAATCAATATTTTTTTTACCAATCGTTCACAGCTTAATGCCTCATGTACCAATCAATCCCTTATCAATAACTTTTACCAACCATTCACAGCTTAATCCCTCATGTACCAATCCTTCATCAATAATTTTTACCAACCATTCACAGCTTAATCCCTCATCAATAATTTTTACCAATCATTCACAGCTTAATGCCTCATGTACCAATCAATAACTTTTACCAACCATTCACAGCTTAATCCCTCATGTACCAATCCTTCATCAATAATTTTTACCAACCATTCACAGCTTAATGCCTCATGTACCAATCAATCCCTTATCAATAACTTTTACCAACCATTCACAGCTTAATCCCTCATGTACCAATCCTTCATCAATAATTTTTACCAACCATTCACAGCTTAATCCCTCATGTACCAATCAATCCCTTATCAATAACTTTTACCAATCATTCACAGCTTAATCCCTCATGTAACAATCCTTAATTTACTAACCAATCCCTTAATTTTTACCAATCATTCACAGTTTAATCTCTCATGTACCTGTCCTTTATTTACCAACCAATCCCTTATCAATACTTTTTACCAATCATTCACAGTTTAATCCCTCATGTACCAATCAATCTGTTATTAATAATTTTACCAATCATTCACAGCTTAATCCCTCATGTACCAATCCTTTATTTACCAACCAATCCCTTATCAATAATTTTTACCAATCATTCACAGCTTAATCCCTCATGCACCAATCAATCTGTTATGAATAATTTTTACCAATCATTCACAGTTTAAACCCTCATGTACCAATCCTTTATTTACCAACCAAACCCTTATCAATAATTTTTACCAACCATTCACAGTTTAATCTCTCATGTACCTGTCCTTTATTTACCAACCAATCCCTTATCAATAATTTTTACCAATCATTCACAGCTTAATCCCTCATGCACCAATCAATCCCTTATCAATAATTTCTACCAATCAATCACAGTTTAATCCCTCATGTACCAATCCTTTATTTACCAATCAATCCCTTATCAATAATTTCTACCAATCATTCACAGTTTAATCCCTCATGCACCAATCAATCACAGTTTAATACCTCATGTACCAATCCTTTACCAACCAATCCCTTATCAATAATTTTTACCAATCATTCACAGTTTAATCCCTCATGTACCAATCCTTTATTTACCAACCAATCCCTTATCAATAATTTTTACCAACCATTTACGGTTTCGTCACTCATTTACCAATCAACGATTTACCAACCAATCCCTTATCAATAATTTTACCAACCATTTACGGCTAAGTCACTCATTTACCAATGAACTATTTGCCAACGCTTCACTGCTCAATCCCTCGTTTACCTCGAAAACGCGCTTGGTTCATGCCACCCTCAACACCCTCTTCTTCTTCTTCTTCTTTTTCTTCTTCTTCTTCTTCTTCCCTCAAATCTTCCCGATACGTACTCCTCTTCTTTATCCGAGTACCCTCCCATTTAGCTTCTTCTCTTCTATCTTTTTTTTCATCATGCATTTTACACGTTGATTTTTTTTTTTCTGTTTGAATTATTCGTCTCATTTGAAATGTCACATTTTATTTCTGAAGCAATGTTTTATTTATTTATTTATTTTTTGTTGTTGTTGTTGTTTTTGTCCTTGTTGTCTGTGGTGTTTCGGCCTTCCTGGGGTTTGACGTGGTGCCGTGTGCGCATGCGCGACACAATGGATTTGTGTGATGGAGCTGTGAGTGTTGTGAATAATAAAACGTCCGTGAAATTGAGTGCATCGTGGTCGTTCGTTCTGATTGTTTGTACTTCACGTCACATTATCTTTTTTGTTTATTTTTATTTACATTTGCTGTCCCTTCCAGAGTATTTAATTATCGGTCCGTATCAAACGACAGCAACGTGTTTTTTTTTTATTTCTTCTAAAATTTTCTCATTTCATTTTGCTCCGAGGATAATTACACGTGGTGTAATCGACGGCGCATTCTTGGGTGTATATAAACGTTACGTCAGTTTTACTGGTTTCGTTCTTGTTTACTTTTCTCTCCAAAGCGACACAACAATACAAAATAACATTAAATATTACGTTTAATTACTTGAATCCTCGTACATTGTTAATGTTTAACAGGAATCTCGTACAATAATTGCTTCATTCCGATCTTTTCCATTTACCTCTGGAAAGGGGTGGTGGACCCGTCGTTTCGTCGCATTTCCTTCTTCTTTTCAATTCCCTTTTCTTTATTATTTCTTCCATACATGTTTCTTTATGTTTCTTCCATATATTATGATGATGCATAGGCGAGTTTTCTTGCTTCTCGAAAATTTGTGACGTCACAGTTTAATCCCGTAAAAGTGTCGAATGAGTTGCCCAAATTATTTTTCGCTGAATGAAGAAAATATATTTATTACGTACACAAATGTAGCAGAATATTACCCACCCCTCCTCCAAACACATCCCCACCAAGCCTTCCATCGCAAGGCTCCTAACACACCCTTTCCTTCCATTTCCCTTTTTCCTCTCCCCCAAACGTCTTTCCCTTTTTTCTCCTCTATCCCACCCCCCCTCCTTTCTCTCTCTCACCCCCCTTTTCTCTCTCACCCCCATTTTCTCTCTCTCTCTCTCTCCTACCCCCCTTTTCTCTCTCCTACCCCCTTTTCTCTCTCCTACCCCCTTCTCTCTCCTACCCCTTCTCTCTCTCTCTCTCTCTCTCTCTCTCTCTCTCTCTCTCTCTCTCTCTCTCTCTCTCTCTCTCTCTCTCTCTCTCTCTCTCTCTCTCTCTCTCTCTCTCTCTCTCTCTCTCTCTCTCTCTCTCTCTCTCTCTCTCTCTCTCTCTCTCTCTCCCACCATTAGACCTCACTTCCCTTCCAAATATGGATTTCCTCTATTTAATCACCCTCCCCCCCTTTCTTGTACCTGATGTTGGCTTAATGGTTATGGTGGCGGGCTTGGGATCCTTGGGTCCTGAGTTCAAATCCCGCTTAGCTGTTGAATTAATACCAGGTGGGGTTAACTCAGCCTGTCATCATTCCGAGATCAGCAAAATGAGTGTCAGCATGCTGGTATTCTGTGTTGGAGTGGTGACCCGTCCAGGATTGTGCCCAACAGCCAAGGAGACTGCTCAGGCAGCACCAACGCTCTGCACAGAGTATGGTCCCAATCTCCTCCTCCCCTTTCAGTCCAGCTTTGTAGGATCGAGTTGAGCCGGGGTCCTTATTGCTAGCATGACCTGGATAGATGTTGTTGGTTCATCACCATAAGCTAAGCCAAGCCTCACCCTCACCCACCCCCCCCCCCCAATCCCACTGATCTCTGTACGAACTGGATAGGAGGGGAAGCTCGTTTTTTGAAGTCATTTGTCCACTATCTTTGCTCTCCCAAAACGAATGAATGTGACTGTGAGTAACTAAGGTGAATGCCACTTTCCGATGAAATGTGATTCCTCTTCTCCTTTGATCACGTCCGTTGTGGTCTTTACAACCGTAAGCAGCACACGATGGCATTTCATAAACACGATATTAACGATGCTTTCTTCAACCCGGGAATGGACTAAAGTTGGAATGGAATGGAATGGAATGGAATCAAGTGGGAAAGGAGAGGAATAACCATGTCGGAAGGTGAAATTGTTGGAGGAAATATGCACCTTCAGGTGGATGGAGTGCTTCCATTGGCTTCAGGACCGCCCAACCAATTAACGTTGGGCACCCCATCCCATTACTATAGAGATCAGTGCCCCATCCTCATCCCCATCCCCTTACTCCCACTCAACCACCCCCCCCCCTGTCCCTCTCTCCCCAACTCCTTTCCTCTGATCCAGCATTCAAATTCGTGAGTTCTTAGAATAACCCACGGGGTTCCTCGAAAGGAATAGGCCAATATGTGCCAGTACCATAGCCCAGCCAGCAGCCTCCACTCCACGCAGGTCACGATGTGTGGGTACCAGGGTTGCCTGACGTACCAATCCTCTCAATTTCAAGGTTACATTTCATAAACTTTTTCTCACACTGTTGTGCAATCACACCAATGATGCAAACATCGGAGATTGGGATGAGAACATCATGATGGCCTGCATCCATGCAGTGTAGGCCTATCACTGTATAACATTGTCACAGACCTTTCAACGATAACACAAAAGACTATAATAAGATGACTTCAAGTGTCGAGTTAGGAGTTGAAAAGCTTTAATGAACAGCATAGTCTGGAAGCACCACACCATATCATGCGCTCCAAAACTCTTTTTGCTGAACCTTTTTTCGTAGAATCTCAAAACCAGTTGGAAAGTACAGTATCTGCAGATATATATATATATATATATATATATATATATATATATATATATATATATATATATATATATATATATATATATATATGAAGTTACTTCAGCCCTGTTGACCCTCTGTATTTTGGCTTTGAGGTTGATTTGAAGGTCAAATATGGTCAATACTTCAAAACAACAAAAAGACGTCGTACAGAACATGATACTTGCAAAATCCACCCCCCCTCCTCTCCAAAGGTTGCCATGGATACATCAAATTGTCCATTTCATGAAGATTAAAATTGATCTTAATCAAATCTTAGGTCATCGAATGAAAATTGATTATTTTTCACATTGAAATTGATGATTTTAGAATGTTTGACCTTGAGTTGACCTTTGGCCTTTTGGCCTCAAAAATAGTTGCTTTCCCAATTCAGTGATGGACTTTGCAAATACTGCTCAACCCCCAAGTTAATAGGATGTAAAATGATTATTTTTTAGTTGAAAATTGATGATTTTAGAAGTTTGACCTTGCGTTGACAATTGAACTTTTGACCCCAAAAATAGTTGGTTTCCCAATCCAGTGATGCAATATGCAAATCTTGTTCAAATTTCAAGTCATTCGGATGTAAATTAACGATTTTTGGAAATTTGACCTCAAGATGACCTTTGACTTCAAAATCAATAAGCTTCTCAGTTGAGACTATCTCTACAACTTTGTAAAGTTTCATGATGATCGGTTTATAATTGTGACCTGTAGGTGATAAACAAACAGACAGACAAACATACAGACAAACAAACAGACAGACAGAATAATCGACTGACCAATATACGTGAAAAATATTCGATTTTGCAAGTAATAACATAAAAACGCCAATTTATGGCATACAATGTCTGTTTACCAGTTCCTTTCCATTTGATGATCAGCAATAAAAGACCAGTCAACCTGACTATATCACTGAAGCTCAACCCAATCACATATGCCATCTTGGAATCCAATATAGCTGCCAAATCAAACATACTGATATGATATTGTTTACAGATGTTTTTGATATCGTTTACAGTTCCCAAAACGTGCGAGTGAATTGAATCGAAGGCTTTAATTGCGCTCACCTTCGGTTCTAAAATACATCCCCCTGGAGAAGATATTTAAATGTGACAAATCACACATCTATTTGTTTATGTTATTGGGTAGACCATAACAATGTGAAGTTCAGAATGCCAGAGAGCGTCAAGAGAGCGTCTTTAAAGGTCATATGATTAATCATTAATATAGTTGATGCAACAAGAAGAACAGTCTGGATAATGAAGTTTCTCGTCTGTTCCGCAACACATCAATGGACAGTTAGTGACATCGGTTGTATAGAACGACAAGTCAAATGAGAATCCTGTCCTGTTAGGCCGTACTCTCGTGGGTGTCAAGGTCTGAGGAGAGGGAAAAGGCTGCTACCTGTCTGTCACAACGATGAGGAATGCCACGGCAGAGAGTGGCGTTATCATGAAAGAGATAAATAGGATTTTCCAAAGAGTCAGTGAGATCATTGATGAATATTCAGAATAAGATGGGGCCTAGAACACTGTCTTGGAGCACTCCAGCTTTGACAGGGAGAGGGTAAGAAAGGTTTGCCCTTTCTTTTTTTGAAGTTTTCGAACAATGGGGAGCCTGGAGCACACATCAGCAAGCAGGAGGTAGTCATGTCCATCTAGGTGGAATAAGTCTGCAGCCAGTGTTTGCCGTGGCTTGGTTAGGATTTCGTGTGGGATCATTGTTTCCTTGGATTGTCGATGCTGATGTGTCCGGCAGATGTTGTAGGAGCCGATTCAGTTTTCAATGTTCTCATTCACCTTGGGCTATAACACACAATTGTGTCCCCTAAGCTGGTTTTTAAAAGCCTGGTATTGGTTTAGTCTTTCTGGTTAGGGTGGCTGACTTGGGATCCTAGGGTCCTGACTTTGAGCCCCGTTGGCTGCTGAATTAACACCAGGTGGGGTTGATTCAGCCTGTCATCCTTCTGAGGTCAGCAAAATGAATACCAGTGCACTGGTAATAGGGACACTGCATCAGCGGCATAGCTGCGTCCCAAACCAATGATGCAACCAGCAGTCATAAGGCTGCACGAGAGAGAGAGAGAGAGAGAGAGAGAGAGAGACAGAGACAGAGCTGGGTTTTGAGGATACCGAGGTGGCCCTCATGGAGCTTCCTCAGGATTTAATGTTCTAAACTGGTAGGGATATAGGGATAAGGAGCTGACCCCCCTTCCCGGGGGGTTGTGCTCCACAGCTCATATGATAACAACTGCAACTGTTTGGCATGATTGAATGTTATGTATAACAAATTTGACGAATACATTTTCTGATTGTGACTCCATCGGTGTTGTCCATGTTTCAGATGCTCTTGACCTTTGACTATTAATAAAACAGTACTCTGAACTTCACAGCGTGTGGTCGTCGTACTTACAATGGGATGTAAAGAACAGTGCCCTGTAAAGCACGGCTGTTTTTGAATGTACGGTGATTTTTCTAAAAAAATACCATAATTTTGAGGTTCCAATACGATGTTTCTACTTTTCAGATCAGGCAACCATGGCGGGTACTCACCCCGTCAAGGTAGATAAAACGTCAAAGCATGTCCTTCTTATACCCGATGTTACATGGTCATGCCTTGCTTGTCTGTTCACTTGGATAGTCAATGATAGATGGTCATGCCTTGCTTGTCTATTCACATGGATATTCACTGACAGACAGTCACGCTTTGCTTGTCTATTCACCTGGATACTCAATGACAGTTGGTCATATCTTGCTTGTCTCTTCACCTGGATACTCCATGAGTAGAGCCAGACCATTCATAAATTAAGAAGCCCCACCAAGTCCATCAGAAACGATGAGAACCTTTTGTCCACCTTTATGGAGAGATTATTTTCAGATAATATAAAATAATGAAGTCGAGTAAACGAATTCCACAATCCCTATAGTACAATGACATTTATAATCCACAATGGGATTCTGTGAGAGTATTTCCACGCAGCTTGACCTTTCCACACACTCGGCAGAGAGACGCACAGGTAGACAAAGGAAAGAGACTATCACAGACAAAAGGTAATTTCGTGTTATGTTTGTTTATCAATGCATATTTTGTTGTAGTTCTAAAGTATTATCCTTGTTATTGATGATATTTCTGGCATTTTCGGTTTTGGATTCTCACGTGCCACTCCAGCATCCGTTCCACAGATTGTTCTTGTGATTTGTCTGGAAAGGAAGGATGTGTCATTGTCTCCTGTGTTAACTGGTCTCACACTGTATGCCTGATTGGTAGTACAAGAGATATCCTTACAGGAATGTCAGAACATCTACCCCTTTCCACCCCGAGGTAGAAACCAGCATCATATTGTGAATGTTCTCCATCCATCACATTGCCCTTGTAATCTCGTGATGATGCTTGGAACTGAAGGTCATGTTGAACATAATCTCCAGCTGCCTAGTCCTTGTGACCTTCGGACCCTTTCGTCTCCACTTAAGTATCAGTGCAAGTGTATCGTCCTATTAATCAAGTGACCTACATTAGCACGCATATTGCATTGTGTATTGTTTATTACAATAATTAGGTGTGTCACCACTCAGTTATTTCTTCTTTTGTCAGCAGTTTGGAATTGCTGTTGGAATTCCATTACATTCCCCAATGATTTGCAAACATTCGTGTACTTCACATGCTTGATCCACTGGGTGATACTTGCATGACTTAAAAAAAACAAACAAACATGCAAAACATCCCTATTGTTAGAGTTGCCTTGGAGACTCATTGTTCGTGTGGGTTTCATGCCCTTCTCTTTGCTTTTAAAATGCTTTTTTGTATACGAAGCCGAGGCTCATGTAAGAGCCAAGTTATTTCTTTTTAAATGTTTGTCTTTTATAAAACAGAATATGTTCGTCAAAGAGCTTGCATGTGAATAAGCTTGCAAAGAGCGTCAAAGAGGTGTGAATAAAAAAAAAGGTTGTGAATGAATGAGATCTTGTGCTTAAATATAAGACTTGCAAGCAAATAAAAGAGCTTATGTTGAATAAAAGAGGCTGTAAATGAATGGAATCTTGCGCTCAAATAAAAGAGCTTGCGAGGGAATCAAAGAGCTTGTGAGTGAATAAAGGGTTGTCAATGAATATAGGA
Organism: Eptatretus burgeri; assembly: GCF_056783735.1. NCBI lineage: Eukaryota > Metazoa > Chordata > Myxini > Myxiniformes > Myxinidae > Eptatretus > Eptatretus burgeri. The sequence goes on along the minus strand of NC_140976.1, from coordinate 6,170,100 downwards.
GCTTTTGCATGAATAAGAGCTTGCGAGAGAATAAAAGAGCATGTGAGTGAGTAAATGAGCTTGTGCATAAAAAAACAAAAAGAGCTTGCACATGAATAGAAGAGCTTGCGAGTGAATAAAAGAGCCGGCGACTGAATAAAGCTTGAAAGCAAATAAAGAGAGCTGAAGTGAGAATAAAAGGGCTCACATGCTAATATGAGCTCAAAAACAAATGCAAGAGCCTATGAGGTAATAAAAGAGCTTGCGAACGAAAAAAGCTTTTGTTGGAATAAAATAGCTTGTCCGTTAAAAGAAATTGCATCCAGACAAATAAAAGAGCTTGGTAAGCGAATAAAGTTCACTTGAGAATAAATGAGCCAGCTTGAGATTATAGCAGCTTGCTTGCAAATAAATGAGTTTGTATGTGAAGAATACGAATGAAGAAGTAAGTTTGTACTCTTGCAAATGGAAGAGTTTTTACTTGTGAGTGCATGAGCTTCTGAGCAAATAAAATAGTGTGCTTGCAAAGGAAAGAGCTCTCTTTCGATAAAAGAGCTGGCTTGCGAATGAAAAAAAGCTTTTTAAGTGTGAAAAAACATGAGCTTGTGAGTTAATAAAAGTCAGGTTAGGTATGGGAGCATGCACCGAAGCAGCACGTTGCTACGTCCACTTTCCACCGGTACTCCAGGGGCCTCCGTTTGGCCATCCCCCAGGCAGATGCCTGGCCCATCCCATTCTTCTTGAGATGCCGATCAACCTGCTGCAACCACGAGGAACGTGGTCTGCCCATTGGCCTCCTCCACTCACGAGACTTCCTCGCTGAGATAATCTGGTGAGCAGGCTCAGCGTCAGGAAAACGAGCCACATGTCCATACAGCCACATCTGACACTCGTAGACGATGCAGGTAACAAATCTCACTTGAGTCTCTCTCAGCAACCGCTCGTTGGACACAAAGTCTGACCAGCGATAGCCAAGGATTCTCCGAAGAGATCTGATACCAAAAGAATTAAGTCTCTATCTCAGATCCATGGTCAGAGTCCAAGTCTCACATCCATAGAGCGAGACTGGAAGCACCAAGGACCTGAAGACTCAGATTTTCGTCCTCCCACACAGGTACCGGCAGCGCCAAACCCCATGATCCAGTGAATCCATGACTCCCCAGGCCTGACCCAGACGTCTGTTGACCTCTGGCTCACAGCCAGCAGAGACATGAATATCACTGCAAAGGAAAGTGAATCTCTCCGTGACCTCAACATTCTTACCACAAACAGGTACACACAGGATAGCAGCATCCATGATGTCATTGAAAACCTTGATCTTATTTTGACCCAGGAAACCCAAAATCCCAGCGACTCGGAATCCTCCTTCAGCACTTCAAGGGCCCCAAAAGGATATCTGGAGTCTCCGCAAAGATGAATGCATCATCTGTGAAATCAAGGTCAGAGATCTTGACATTTCCAAATGATGCACCACAGCTGAATCTCTCCAACATCCTCCCCAGAATCCAGTCCATGCAAGTGCTGAAAAGTGTGGGGGCCAGTACACACCTCTGACAAACTCCAGTAACACCTGGAAATAAGTCAGATGGTATCACCACATCTCACAGCACTCTCAGGACCAAGTATGGTTTAGACATCAGATCGATCAGTTTTGGTGGCACCCCAGGAAGACCAAGAATCCTCCAGAGGGCATCCCGATTCACTAAATCAAATGCTTTACAGAGATCAACATAGGCTGCAAGCAGCCTATGCCAAAACTCTCATCTACATTCAGTGAGGACCCGAAGAGCAAAGATACAGTCACTCACTGACCTCTTTGGTGTAAAGCCCCACTGCTGTGGACGGTGGTGCTCAAAGAGATGGTGGCAAACCCAATCGAGAATTATCCGATCAAAGACCTTGCCCGGCACTGAGAGCAGCATCACCCCTCCGTAGTTGTTGCAGTCTTGGCGATCACCCTTCCCTTTCCAGAGAGGGACAACAAGGCCCCTCTTCCACTCAGTTGGGATGATGCCTGTGTTCCAGGCATAGCACAAAACTGCATGCAACGACACAATTACAGTATTTCCACCAGCCTTGAGAAGTTCAGCATAGATGCCACAGATCCCAGGAGCTTTACTCCATTTCAACCGGTTCACCGCAACCTGTGTTCCACAAACGAAGGTGAATCACAGTTGATTGGATGGTTAGCAATAGGGATAGTAAGACCCCTGACATTCAACCCAACAGCTGGTGGATCAGCCTGGTACTCAAAGTAGCCAGCCCAATGGGCCTTCACTTTGGACTCCTCTGTCAAGAGTTCCCCACCCTCTGCACTAACTGCACTTCACTGCGGGATGGGCTTGGAGGAACGCAATGTGCAAATTCCCCTGTAAGCAGGATGAGAATCACTTGATCACAGGTGATGCTCTATCCCCTCACAAATTCCTTGCACATCGGCCTCCCTGTCCACCCTTCGTGCACATAGTTTTATACTTCAGCTCCCTGAACAACTCAGGTCTGCCATTCAGCTTGGGACGGCGACTCTGGGCAATGGTATCCCTTGAGAGACAAAATTCGTTTTTGCCCTTTGGTGAGTTCAAAGACATCTACCGGCAACATCAAGGATGGTGATCTTGAAGGCAGAAGATGATAAATGGGGTTTCTGGGATGCCCGTTCAAATGAATGGGGGGAAAGGGAAAAACTTTCTGACTCAAGCCCCAAAAGCTCAAAATATGAGTGATTTTCTCCCCACCTATCCCCTTCCCTCCCATACAAGCAAATGTAAAGTTGAGACTATGAAAGATTGAGACTTATTGATGAAAGCACTTCTTTCCCCCAACATAATCACAGTCCTTTTATATTTTCATTTCACTCAAAGAGCGAACCAACGAATATTTGCCCATGTTCTACTTTAGGGAATAACTTAATTTTCTTATAACATTCATTTCCATCGAGTATATTCACAAAGAATAACTTGGAACTTGGTTCTTGGTATAAGTGTCTTTGTTGAGCAGAAATGAAACGATAAACTTCTCTTAATGCTCGTATTTTTCATGGTCTTTGCAAATTCAACATTATGTGTTTTTTTATGGAAGTTTTTCTCAAAATAATTCAAAACAAGCGTTTCATTTTCATGTTAAAATGAGTCAGTCTGGAGTCAGCCAAGCTGCCTCGCCCGAACCAAGCCAAAAAAATTATGAAGTCATTTCCTATGTGAGACACACCCTGAAAAACCCATTGTTTTCACATTTCATTGACATCATCATGTTGCTTATTTAAATCAACTTGTGTGCCGAGTGCATTTTATTTTGAATATGGAGCGTTCAGATTATTACTACAACCTTGCAGATCAATCGTTTTCACAAGATGACAGGTGAAATCCTCAACCCAATCCATTTTTTGTTGTTTTATACAGAATTAAATCACTATACAACGAATAATTATTGTGTTTTTCTAACAAGTTGTCCCCAATAAGAACATTGTTGATAACTTATCAAGAACACGAGGCCTTTGAATTACACGATGAGTGGCTTAAAATGAATGACTTCCTTGAAGACATTCAATCGTTCAGAAGAGAATTGAATGACATTTTTGTTGGCTGGCAAGAAATTTTCTCACGTCCTCTCACCTTGAATGAGTCGAGTCAAAGGTGGGAAATTATCCCTCTGTCTCTCTGTGTGTCTTTATGTCTTTGTCTCTCTCTCTCCCTCTGTCTTTATCTCTGCCTCCGTGTGTGTGTGCGTGCGCGCGCGTGTGTGTGTGTGTGTGTGCGTGCGTGTATGTGTGTGTGTGTGTCTCTGTCTCTGTCTTTGACTCATTATTATTATTACTATTATTTTTTCAGTTTAAACACCTGTCTGGATGAACCAAACACACAACTTAATCTTCTGGAGGAATCTGACATGACACTATCTTCTGGAGGTAAATGTTATATTTATTATTTTATTAATATCATAATATAATCATCTTTATATACCGTAATTGTTCTTCACTCTTTGTTTTGAAGAGAATATGTTGATCGAGTCTCAAAACCAAAACAAACCATCAGACTGCTGCGAAAGAAGATTTTGTTCAATGTTTTTACTTTTGTTTAATTATATATGCTTCCCTTATAATTATCTGATTTTGAATTACAAGAAAAGAATAAAGGAGATGTAAAAGGGGGGGGAGGGAGAAGGTGCACTCCCCCAACGACCCACCACCCCCCTCATCCCTCTCCCTCCCCTCCCCGTGTGTGTGGGGGGAATTGTGGGGGGTGGGATGAGGGGGGTGGTGGGTCAAAGGTGGGGGTGCACAGGGGGGTGGGGCTTGTGTGGGTGGAGCTTGTATGGGTGGAGCTTGTGTGGGTGGAGCTTGTGTGGGTGCAGAATTTTTTTTAATTAAATAAACATGTGTGTGGGAACTAATCAACTAATCACTAATTATGTGGATATGATGGATGTGGATGTGGCTTATGTGGGTGGGGTTTGCATGGATGTGGCGAATGTGGGTGGGGCTTGTGTGGATGTGGCTTGTGTGGGTGGAGTCAAAAATGGGCGGAGTTAAAAAAAGGGCGGAGTCAAAAAAAATTCAATTTATCATTGTCTTTTTTAATTCCTGTGAATAAAATGAAGCTAAAATCTCTTCCCCCTTTAGATCACATAATTTGTAAGTCCAAGGAACTGTACCGATGACATCAACAATTTTTAAAAGTTCATTTGTCCATCGCTTGGTAAAACCTTTTTCAAAATGAGATTTCCACCTGTATATTCTTACTATATCACCAACTTTGAACTTCGGCTTTCTGACATTAATCTCTTTTTCATCTTTTAATTTTGTAAATGTTTCTGATGGCTTCGTTTTCGTTGAGGTAGGAATTGTGTCGTTGTACTTATCTACAATGTCCTGAATTAAAGATAACCATTGTTGAGAACCGAGTTGAGTGAATTTTTTATTTAGTCTCTTTTAAAGTGCGATTAAAACGCTCAATAACAACCGCTTTTCCTTCATTAATGGTGCTGTATAATGTAATGTTGTTATTTTTAAGAAGATTCATAAATGTTTTATTGTCGAACTCTGTACCCTCATCAGTCCACAATTTTTTAGGTTTTCTCTTGCTTTTATTGAATATCTGTTGGAAAGCCAACATAAGAGAATTACCTGTCTTGTTTTTCAAAAGGACAACGCACGCATATCTACTCCTCAATCAATAACGGTTAAAGCATACTTGTACCCCTTATCATAATTGAGTTCAATTAAATCAGTGGACCAGATATTATCAACTTCTTTGGAATAAACCTTCCTTCTATGAAACTTTGTGATTATTGGTTTATGTAATTCATCAGCTAATTGTTCTTCAATCTTAATGACATCAGAGCCTATAAGTTTTTTGAATTTCCAAGCCCAAGTTTCAATTTAACACTGATCATCTTCTTCACGATGAACCTATCAACTTTTTCTCTCAAGGTTGGATATTGTATCAGAGACAAATTATACAACATTTCTCTATCGGTTTCGTGTTTTTCTTCCAACGTTGTGCTATTTCCACAATCAATATTGTGCCTCATGCACACTTCATCAACCCTATTCATAGGTTTGCTCCATGGTTTAGGATTGTCAGCCTCATCTAATCTTTTATTCAAGTTTGTTCCTGGACCACAGAAAGAATACCCTAGTAGATGTAATTCCCCAGGTATTCCAGTTGTAAATTTACTTCCTGATAAAAACGTTTGCATATCTCCCCCTCGTTTGTGTTTGGTGATGAATTTACTCTTTTTTTGAGCCCACACCGAACATGTACCTTTTTGTATAACCCTATTATTTTTACTTTTCACAAACGAGATATTTTTACTCTTGGTTTTCTTTTTACATTTGAGACAATAACTCATTTATTTATGTGAAAAATTCCTACAGAGTGCGAAAACCTTTTTAGTTTCCAATATGCACATTTGAATCCTAATTTTTAAAACATAAAGCATCCGTAGAAATGCCTTCACTCTCTCCTCCATTTATTTAAGAAAAAAAATGTAAAACTTAAATCAAAGTCCATTACACCAACATCATCAATAATATAATCTTTTCCTTCTTTCTCTTCTTCATCTCCACTTTCTCATTTATATGTTCTCCCTGAAACCGATGTTAATAGTCTTGATGCATATGTTTCTAATGGACTTGCCAATTCTTTGTTTTCCTCCTCGGTGCGTTGAGATTTATTAACCTCCGCTATCTTCGAAGATGGATGGAGGTTACTGTTTTCACCCCTTTCTGTTTGTTTGTTTGTTTGTGAACAGTATTACGGAAAAACTCCTCGACGGATTTCGACGAAACTTGGTGGGGGTTAGGTATGGTCCAAGGATCATGCCATTAAATTTTGGACTTGGTCCCCCCCCCCAAAAAAAAAATTGTTAGAGAAAATAATGTTGTTTTTTTTGCATTTCTACATGTTAAGTGATTTCCAACCCCCCCCCCCCCCAAAAAAAAATTGTTACCCCCCCCAAAAATAGAGAATTTTTTTTTTTTTTGCATTTCTACATGTTTTAAGTGATTCCCAACCCCCCCAAAAATTGTTATCCCGTACCAAAAAAAAAGTAATACTTTTTTGCATTTCTACATATTTTAAGTGATTTCCACCCCCCAAAAAAAAAATTGTTACCCCCTCCCAAAAAAGTTGTTAACGAATTATTTTTTTTTGCATTTCTACATGTTTTAAGTGATTTCCAACCACCCCCAAAAAAAATTGTTCAAGAAATTTTTTTTTTGCATTTCTACATGTTTTAAGTGATTTCCACCCCCCCCCCAAAAAAAAAAAATTGTTAGAGAAAAAAAATTTTTGCAACTTTTTTTTCAACAAAATTTCGATTTCTTTTTTTGCATTTCTACATGTTTTAAGTGATTTCCAGCCCCCCCCCCACCAAAAAAAAATGTTGGAGAAAAGAACTATAACTCTGTCAGCACTGTTGACATCATATTTAATGAATAAGATATAAGGTTCACTTGAGTGACCCAGCAGTATTGGCGGCGGAGGTTTTGCACTCTCCCGAGTGCTCCCCCTCTAGTTTATTTTCTGTAATACCTTTGATCTTTTTATAATCTCACTGGTTTCCATATTTTTATATTTATTTATTCTCTCTCTTTCCTCCCTCTCCCTCTCCTCCTTCTCTCTCTTCTCCCTCTCCTCCTTCTCTCTTGTCTCAGTTTCTTCAACTCCTTCCTTATCCCTTACTATCCTTGAACCACTTTCACCCCATAGAATATCATACATATATTCATCTGGATTCTGCGATACTCTTGAATCCACAATTATTTTTCTCATACTTGGAAACCAATAACATTTGTTGATGATTTCTAAAAGAGTTTTATATTTCATCACCTTTGAAATTCAGTTTTTATTTAATGTTTTTATCAAATCTCTATTTGTGGGTTTTTTAACATCAGTATAAGGTCAGTTCTTAATTGAAAAATGTCCGTGTGTATGTTCCAATTCATAAGGAATGTAAAATCGAACTTGTAGGTATCCTTGAATGCAAAAATTAGAAATTTCTTGAAGCCTTCTTGCTGTCATTTATGTATCAGAAATATATGACAGATTAATATGATGACACGTAATACCTCCCCATCTTCCCATAGTTAAATCAGTTTGTATTCCTCGACTTTTTATAATTATCCAATTTCCTTCCTTCTTTGTCATATAAACTATTGCTTCACCATCATATAATTTCCTATTCCCAAAATCGTTTATTTGTTGTTTGCTAATTGTGCTTCCATATATCTCCTGATTCTTACCAAGAGGATAATATTCTTCTTTACGAGACTGATAAAAACTGTGTAGGTCTTCTCGGTTGAATGAAAAAGACCAATTATATCCTAAATCACACATATTATACCTCCATTTCTCAATTCTCATATTACCTATTCTTCCTTCTTTATAAAATTCAATACTAAGCAGATAATTGAATTTAATAAGAAAAGGTGTATGGTTTGTTGAACCAGGTGTTGTGGTTATAAATTCTACTCCTTTAACAAAATGTGCCGTTTTTATTTAAGGATATATGTTGTGATAAATCACTTAATCTCACCAAGTCATTCGCGTCAGTCGGGCTTGCATAATTTATTAATGTATAAGCATTTTTCATATTAATATTTTTTGCTGTACTATATTTCTGTCATTCAGCCTGTGCCTTTGTGTAATAATTTGATAAATAAATATCCAGTTCTTGGGATACACCAAAGATCGAACCATCTTGACCAACATGTCATTTATATTAGATTAAAAATAACGTCATTAAAAATTTTATTTTTGTTGAGTTGAAATAACACATATAGACATAATTGACAACACTTGGAATTTAATTCTTGGACTTCAAATGTTTGATAAACACCATTCTGTAAGAATTTTATTACTTCAACAGGTGGTGGAAGATCAAAACTATCAAAATAATATTTGTCTTGACAATGAAAAATACAAACCCAATGAGAACAATTCCCATTATTTTCTTCTAAGTTCATAATAATATTCTTTGTATGTTTTGACACATTTGTTAATTCATCTCTCATACAAATAACCTCATTATGAATTTTTAATTTCTCACAATATTTGATAAGTTCTAAATTTGATGTATTCTTTCCAAATCCTTAAAACCACTCATCAATGCTCATTTATTTATTAGAAAGATATAATCAATTACCCCTATTAGTTAATTTTACACCTGCTTGTGCGATAGAAGAATGCATATCTCCAACTCACAATCTCGCTTTATCAGGTAGACTTTCAAGTTTTTCAGCAAAATCTACAATTACACCACTTCCACTAATTTGTTTCTCCAACTCTTTGTTATGTCTTTCCAATTCTTTTTGAGCCCAGAGTTGAGCCTTCCTTTCATTGGCAGTTTTCACCGCTGCTGAAATACCACCCGTCAATGCTCCAGCCACACTTAAACCAGCAAATAAAGGAATTAGAAATGGGAGAAATCCTCCACTCGTCTCTCTTATTGAATATTTTTTCAACATTGGTTTTGACATTTTAATTTTAAGTGATCCAGTATCGTTCAAGATTTTCACCTGTTCTCTTGTGAGCAAAACATCAATTCTTACTGCTTCTTTTCTCTGAATTGTATTCACGTTAATAAAACAAGGCTTTTAATTTTGAATACAAGATGATAGTTTATGAAGATTTATTTGATTAACATAGACCCCAGTTGGCACTTTGTTACTCATTTATTTATCAAAAAAGTTATGAGACTAATCATAACACCATTATCTGTATTAATCTGTAATTCTGTTTCTTCCAAAAGCAAACAATATGGATCAACTTCTTCACCCTCTTCTCTTTCAATGTATAGGGAAGTATCCACTCGATTAGACTTTATAGTTTCCTTTTGAGCACTCAGGTCAATCGCATAGATTGTATACAGACCTTTAAATGCTGTCATATCCAAAATAGGTTCTTTATTTCCATTGCTTTCACACACCTTTTGGTAAGACTTGTATGCTTCAGCATAATCATTTTTTTCCCAATTAATTTCCAATCTATCTCGTGGATAAAATGTTCCATCTCGAGAAGCGCGAAGTTGTTTCACCTTATCATTATCACTCAATGCATTATTCTTATCAGTAGCAGTATCACTCTCACTGTTTTTTAAAATAAATGATCCACAGATATCGTGGCTTTCCTTCCAGAACACCCAAATTCCACATGTAAGTGGTTTGGTTCAGTTTAATGTGTTGGCATCTTCTTTTAAGGTATGATACATTGAGTGGTTTCTTTGAGTTAAGTCTTCTATTCAACATCTCTTCTGTTTTAAGAGTAGGAGTATATTCACTAATATACCAACTAATTTCATCAATTAGAAATTTATTGTGATCAGCAAAAGCATTAGCCACACCAAAAAGCAATCTATTTTCATTATCATTCCTTTGCAGTTGAAATATAATTTTAACACCATACAGAACTTTATCATGATCACAAAATCCAAATATACCTTTAAGAGGAACTGCCACAGTAAAACTATTACCTGCTTTTGTATCATCATTATACATTCCTTTCCTTTGACTATATCCAGGGTCTGTGTTTGTTCCCATTGCCATATCAGGAATAAAACCTTCGACAGCCCCCTTTCCCATTCTTCTTACTAAATTAATATCGTGTAAATTTCATAATTTCAGATGAAGCAGAGACATAATCAACTGCTTCAACTTCTTGTGTTCCAATGTACAAACAAACACTATCAAACATTTTCCAGAAGAAATCATTGACGAGTGTAGCGTTTGTGTTATTCGCAGCCTTAGTGAATGTAAATTTACACAACAAGAAACTTTTGGCTGGATTCAAATAAGTTTGTCGATTGTTTATTTCAAAACTTTTTGTTCCATTTGTATTTCAGTCTGTTCCAGTTATAGCATTTACCTTGAAGTAGTCTTCTTTTTTAGTGGAGTTTGAGATGACAATGGTATCATCCAAATCATAGATACTATCGATTGCTTCCATACTTGTATTTATTTAGGAAAAAAGATGTTTAAACTTTTGAAACCCTGACCCAAGTATTTGAATTATTTTCTGTCATTCTTGGGGAGACAACTGAGTTTTGCCTTTCTTAATTTCTTTTATTGCTTGTAATTTATGAGATTCCTTTTGGGCATCTTTTATACTCTTTATAGCACCTGCTACATTTCCCACAGCAGAAGCAGTTGAACCAATTAGGTCTTTATGTTGAAGAATAGTTGAACCTATACCCATTAGAGTATCAATTATCCCATCTCCTTTTTTTCTAAATTGATGTCCGACACCCCTTTGTCTCTTAGGTTTGTAGTATCCTCTACCAAGATACATACCTTCACCCTTGTAGTATGGGGAAAGGAACATCCCATCCCCTGTAATTATTTTATATTTTCCCAACTCGTGTTTCCTCACAATAACCATCATATTTATTTATTGGAAAACTTCACGTAGGTGCATTCTGATGGATATAATTTCTCCATTAAAATAAATCATGCGATTATCTTGGTCGGTTATCCTAAAATTTACTCTGCATATGGTTTTTCCTGACACAGGTAGATAAACTAGATTTTTGGGTTCCATATTGAATTTATAACCAATTGGGGTTGAGTATGCGCTGAATGAAAATATTGTATTTGTTCTTATTCCATCATTATAAGCACCATTATTCCATCAGATGATTTTGTCACCGACAACCCGACCATGGAACAGGTTAGTACAGGTTTACATGGTATCTGCAGCAAGTCACAGATGTAACCTGACCTGACCTGACAAAAAATAAAGGTGATAAAGGTGTCGTACCAATAAAAGAGCTTGCTTGTAAATAAAAGAGCTTTTTCAGTGTGAATAAATGAACGTGTGAGTAAACAAAGCTGAAGTGCAAATACAGTACCTCAATTTGAATAAAAGAGCTCGCATGTGAATAAAAATCATGCAACTATCAAAAGAGTTTGTGGGTGAGCGAATTGAAGTCAGCAAATGAAGATAATATAGAATGTCAGAAGTTAAATGGGTGCACTGAGGCTTCTGCAATTGACTGCAGCTGAGACAACAAAGGGGAAAGTCAAAGAGATGCAAAACCCAAACAGATAATCAGTGGATTTCAACAACATCGTTATTTAAATGAACAATCTCTTCTCTCTTCTTTGCAAGCTTCTGAAGTGAAATACAGCAATGGAGATTTGGCTTTCTTCAAACGATGATTTGTCATGCAATGTTCATGATCTGTCGATGGTTTACCTATAAGTGGTGTCCACACCATGATCCTCGGTTTGATTCCCAATAGAAAAAAAAAAGTCTGTACATAATAGATTGTTAAAAACCTGTTTTAAATATATCCACCACCAAAGGTGGGTGGAGGTCATGTTTTCACTCCTGTTTGTTTGTTACTTACAAAATTGAAGATTCGCAAGTACTGTTTATTCGTTGGTCTGGTGTGTTGTTCTGTCTGTCTGTTTGTCTCTCTGTCTGTTTGTATGTCAATCGCTTACAGGTCACATTTTTACTCTGATCTTCACAAAATTTTAACACCTCGTACTGGGAGTGACAAGCTGGAAACCAATTGTTTTGAGGTCAACAGGTCAAGGTCACATGAATCAATTTTCATCCGATTCACTTGAGATCTGTATGTAACATACTGTATGTAAAACCGAAAAACATGGATGGATGGTCAACCCTCGTCGAAGTGAGGTCTTGGTTGACCCATGTGGGCATGTCTATTAATTACGTACTGTTTGAACATGAGTTGGACCGTGTCAGATCAGGTCAGGTATGGGAGCATGCGCCAGAGCAGCGTGTCGCTGCGTCCACTTTCCACCGGTACTCCAAAGGCCTCCATCTGGCCATCCCCATCTCCTTGAGATGCTGATCAACCTGCTGCAACCACGAGGCACGTGGTCAGCCCATTGGCCTCCTCCACTCACGAAACTTCCTCGCTGAGTGAATCTGGTGAGCAGTATCAGCATCAGAAAAACGAGCCACATGTCCATACATCCGCAGCTGATGCTCACAGACTATGCAGGTAACAAATCTCATTTGAGTCTCTCTCAGAAACCGCTCGTTGGACACAAAGTCCGACCAGCGATAGCCAAGGATTCTCCGAAGAGACCTGGTACCAAAGGAATTACGTCTCCGTCTCAGATCCTTGGTCAGAGTCCAAGTCTCCCATCCATGGAGCAAGACTGGAAGGACCAAGGACCTGAAGACTCGGACTTTCGTCCTCCCGCACAGGTACCGGCAGCGCCACACCCCATTCTCTGGTGAATCCATGACTCCCCAGGCCCAACCCAGACGTCTATTGATCTCTGACTCACAGCCAGCAGAGACATGAATATCACCACCAAGGTATGCGAATCTCTCCACGACCTCAACATGCTCACCACAAACCATGTCTGTTTATTTATTACTTATTATTGGACCATGACCATGTCTATTAATTACGGACTATTGCAACATAGATGTTAGACATGTAGACCTTTAGAGCCATAGCTCACACCTTTTAGACCATTTTGGACCTTTTAAGATCTTTTAGACCCCAGACTGCTAAAGACATTTATACCCTTTAGACCCACCCCTTAACCCTTCGACCATTTAGACCTGTAGACCAATTAAACCCTCTTTGGACACCTTAGACCCCACAGATCCCTGAGACCTGTAAGGCCCCGAAGACTGTTTTGAATTCGAACACCCTTTAAGACCCCTCAGTCCCCTAAGACCCTTAAGACTAAAACCCTTTATAACTCAAAGACCCTTTAAGACCCTTCAGACTCCTATGACCCTTTAGACCCCTGAGATGCTTTAAGACCCTCTAGCCCCCTAAGACCCTCAAGACCCCATTGACCCTTCATATCCCCAAGACCCTTTAAGACCGTGAAGTCCCCGAAAGACTTTAGAAACGAAAGGCCCTGTAAACCCTATTAGAATCCTTAGAACCCAAAGACATGACAGACCCTTTGACCTTCTGTCTGAGGGCCTTCTGCAGTAACACTTGAGGGTCAACAGCCATAATCAAAAGGCCCTCCATTGGTAAACCACCTCAGGACCAAACGAAGAGGGTGCAAAATAGAATTAATTAAATTAATTTTCTCTTTTTTTCAGGTTCTGCTCATATTGGTTATTAACATAATGCAAAGTTACATGTGGCACAGAAAAAGTCCCACGTGGCAAAGAGAAAACTGTGTCCATGGCAACAATTTCACCCCCATTATAATCAAAATGGGATGTTTTTGTGATTTTATTATTGCCAAACCCCAGGAGTTTTTCAAAATATATTGAAACTCATGCAGCTTATTGGTACGTATGTGTAGTATACGTGTATAAAATCTGGTTAAAATTAGTCAAAGGTCAAGGTCAATGCAATCCAAAACTTGTAAAACACCTCCTCGGCCAAAATTTATTTGGATTTCGCAAGTATCGTGCAATGCACAACATCTTTCGTGTTTATCTGTTTGTCTGTCTGCTGTGATCAGGATATCTCAAAAAGTGATGGACTCATTTGGTGTGTAACAAGCACAGATCGATTGGATTTTAGTGAAGATCTGGATCCGGATCCAGATACTAGATCTTTCAAAGTTATTTTTCACCAATGAGAGATGGGGCCAAAAAAAACGACACATAGCATGAAATGTCAAAAGGTTTTTGACAGGTTGTGACAAAACTTTGTGGATGAGTTGTGTAGGTGACGAGAACAAACATAGATTTTGGTTCAGGTCCGGATGCAGATCCAGCCTATGAGTGGAATCAAAAACGTAAGCTGTTCAGATTGGCAGAGGTAAATGCGCTCTTCCGAGTGCCGTTCCAGTTTTTTTTTCCCCCTTTTGTGTTGTTTTTCTTCGTTTGAATGCAGCACGAGGCTATGGGGTAACATCTTTAGTGAAGGGTGTGGCTGTGTTGCTGATGGTTAGGGCAGGAATTTTGTAATTTGTTTAGGGTGCCGGCGATAGGTTGCCTACTGTTTGAAGAGGTCACCGTGGGTTCTTTAACATCTACCACCAAATTCTGGCAGGAAATAGCATTTAACGTTCATCCAAGGGACGACACACATTGATGAATCACCCTGCCTCTGAAACACCGAGATGACAGTTTATAGCTGGGTCGGGATTCAAACTCCCAATCTAGATGGCCTAAAAGCAAGTGTGCGTACCTCTAGGCTATCGTGTCAGCCCTTATTTGGTGTTATATGCTGTTATTAGTCCCCTTCCGGTTTCAACGCAAGGGACTAGAAGTTTGTTCTCCGTCCATCTGTCTGTCTGTCTGTCCGTCCGTCTGTCCGTACCACCTGTGGTTTTTCTGACCTTTTTTCCCCATACCCTTCAACATATTCAACTGAAACTCTACATTGCTTTATTATGATAAGTTACAGAAGAAGCTCGAGTTTCAGAGCGTTTCGTCTTTTTTCACAGATACTTCAAGAATATATCACATATTATACATGGGTCAGTGTTTGACTGGCCTGACTCCACCATACTGCTTTTCACCCTTTGGCTAGACAGATGACCTGACTCCAACCCAATAAAATCATGCGCTGCCATTCCATGAAGCAGTGCAGATCGGCAGAGCTCAAGGCTTAGGCCTGGATGTTAGGCCTCAAGGCTGAGGCGTGGGTGTTAGGCCTCAAGGCTTAGGCCTGGGTGTTAGGCCTCAAGGCTTAGGCCTGGGTGTTAGGCCTCAAGGCTTAGGCCTGGGTGTTAGGCCTCAAGGCTGAGGCCTGGGTGTTAGGCCTCAAGGCTTAAGCCTGGGTGTTAGGCCTCAAGGCTGAGGCCTGGGTGTTAGGCTTCAAGGCTTAGGCCTTTTTTTTTCTTTTTTTTTTTTTTTTTTTTTTTTGTATACCTTGGTCGAGGCTCGTATGAGAGCTAACACACAACTCACAGCAAGGAGGCATGAGACAAGAGGGGTGGGAGTGGAAGGGACAAAACATTGGGGAACAGACACAGGTGAACTGTGGAAGGGAGAGGGATGGGGATGGGACGGGGAACATGGCGAGGAGAAGATGGACATTACAGGGACTTTCAGGAAGGAAAGCAGGAGAATTGAAGGAAGTGGGCTTGGGTGGATTATCGGGGGTAGAAAAGATCGAGGATTTGGATGGGGGAAGATAAGAGGTGGTGGTGAACAGCTGTTTTGAAAGCCTGGAGGGAAGAATGGGAAAGAATAGAGTGAGGAAGTTTATTCCAAAGGCGGGAAAAAGAGGAATGAAAGAGTGAAGATGAGCAGTGATTCGTGATTTTGGTAGTTTTACCAGAAGGGGTTGTTGGCGGACCTTGAGCGCCCTGTGGAAATGTGGTTGGGACAAATCGCAGAGAGAGCAGGGGGGCAAGGCTGGAGAGGAGTCGGTAGAAGACAGAAAGACCACCGACCAACCTGCGGTGATTGAGTGAGAGGCCCAAAGACTCAGCTTCATTGCGGGAGATGCCAATGATCTTAAAAGCCCTGGTTTCGACAGCGTGAAGTTGAGAAAGGTGGGAGGCAGGAGCACCAGCCCAGAGGGGAGAGCAGTACTCCATCAGGCTACGGACAAAAGCTTTGTAAGTAGTCAGGAGCTCAAGAGGGCCGAGGAAGGACTTTGCACGACGGAGGATTCCCAGTCGGCGACTGGCTTTTGAGCAAGGTTGGAAATGTGACTTTCCCAGGAAAGGTCATGGCAGATAGTGAGACCCAGAAGCTTGAAAGAAAAGACTTCTTCCAGAGGATTGTTGAGAAAGTGGATGGGGGTTTTGTAAACGGTCCTTTCGAAGAGACATAGTGAGAGTGTGAGATTTGTGTGGATTGAAAGACATGTTCCACGTGTTGGACCAGTTTGTGATTTTATCCAGATCTGCAGTGAGCGAAGAAGCTGCTGCTTGCCGGTCTGAGGGATGACAGATGGTACGGCAGAGGGTGGAGTCGTCGGCAAAGAGAAATAGAGGATTTTCCAGAGAGTCCGAGAGATCATTGATGAAAACCAGAAAAAGAACAGGGCCCAGAACGCTACCTTGAGGAACTCCAGCCTGCACAGGAAGAGGGGATGAAAGAACTCCATTTAGGGCCACACGTTGACTGCGACAGGAGAGGAAGTCTGCGAGCCATGAGTGGAGATGGCCTTGAATACCATGGGAAGAGAGTTTGGTGAGTAGGGCAGGGTGCCAGACTGTGTCAAAAGCACGTGATATGTCCAGGGATACGGCTCGGATTTCCTGTCTGGCATTGAGGACCTCCATCCATTGATGGGAGAGCAGTAGCAGCATATCCAGGGTAGAGTGACCTGGTCTGAAACCAAATTGATGATTGGAAATCAAGCCATTGGAGAAGAGGAAGGATTTCATGTCTGAAGCAATGATGGATTCCATAACCTTGCTGATGATTGGGAGAAGGCTGATTGGTCTGTAGTTACAGGGATCTGTTTTTGCACCTTTTTTATGCAGGGCAGTGATGTTAGCAGATTTCCAAGCAGATGGCAGATGACCTTGGGAAAATGAGAGGGTGAATAGAACAGAGAGAGGGTGAGCAAGAGCAGAAAGAGCAGGCTTTGAGGACACGTGGGCTGATGCCGTCTGGACCGGTTGCAGAATCTGACTCGAGGTTTGAAAGCAAGCTCTCCACCTTGTCAGGAGAAAAGGATACAGAGTCCAGGGACAGTTGGGTGCGACTGGGTAAAGTGGGTAGAGATAGTGATGGGTTTAGGACACAAGATTTAGCTGCAAACACCGAGTTTAGACATTCAGCTTTATCACGTGTGGAATCAGCAGTGCGGCCATTTGAGGTAAGGGAGGGGATGGAGGGGGAACATACACCAGAAACAGATTTGATTAAACGCCACCAGGATTTTGAGGAGGGAGAGATGTTTGAGAGTTCAGACTTGAGATGAGAAAGATGTTGTTTTCTGGCTCTCCTGAGGGGTAGATACACACTTGTTCCGAGCTTTGTGGAAAGAACTGAGATTGCCCTCAGTTGGGTTTGCTTTCCATGAGGCAAAGGCAAGTTGTTTCAGGACAACTGCCTCACCACAAGCTTCAGTAAACCAAGGGCGGGAGGAAGGGTAAGACAACTGAACACGAGAGGGGATAAATCTGTGCATGAGGGAGAGCAAGTTTCTTTGAAAGAATTCCCAGGATGAGTTGATGTTTGAAAGTAGTGATAGGAGACCAGTCTGTAAGTTTGATGGCTGCTCGGAGACCCTGCCAGTCGGCTTGAGTGAAATGCCAGACTCGACGGCGGTGAGGTGGTTCTCTGATGACAGCCAGAGAGATGTCCACTTTAACAAGGACGTGGTCAGAAGAACCAATTGGAGCGAAGGAAGAGCAGCAGATATTGTCAGGGAAATTTGTCAAAATCAGATCCAGAAGAGATGGAGTACCATTGGTTGAGATCCGGGTCGGGAAGTTGACCGATTGAGTCAGTCCCAATGAGTCACAGAAAGCTTTTGCTGATGTCCCATGGCAGGTGAGAGAGGTACCCACACCTAGCCAACTGGCGTGTTGTCACGTGAAGTCGCCACATAAGAGGAAGAGAGAGTTTGGATGAGAAGATAGAAGATGGTCCATGTTTTCGGAGAGTGAGGTGTAGATGGAGTCATCACTGTTCGGTGGACGGTACAGTACACATATAAACATGAGGTGGGAGTGGAGGGGAAGCCGAAGCCAGAGGTATTCCTGGGGGGGTGGGGGAGTGAGAGCAGTGCAGGGAGAGTGAGGAATAGAGTCTTTGATGAAGAGAGCAACACCTCCACCAGGACGAGGCTCAGGTCTGTCATACCGTAAGAGGGAGTAACCAGGGAGTGATACTTGGGAGTCAGACACGTCTTGGGAGAGGAAAGTTTCTGTTAGGCAGATGATGTCTGGTTTGTCAGTGGCAACCTGTATGGAAAGATCTGAAAGGTTTGAGCGAAGGCCCCGGATATTTGAGGTCCACACTTTTAATGAAGAGGTAGGGAGGAGGCTTTGGGTGCAGGAGGTGGAGGGGGCGGGGAGGGTAGGACAAGGGACGAGGGGGGGAGGTAAGGAGGGTTGCTGAAGGAGTGTGGGGTATTGCAGAATAGCGAGGGGAGGGGGCCGAATGAGGAGGAGAAAAGGCTCTGTGGTGCTGGGAGAGAGGGGGACAAGAGACAAGGAAGATGGCAGTTGAGGATTTGAGGAGGTGGAGTGAAGAGATGGAGGTGAGAGGGCAGTGGAGGGAGGCAGGTTGGTGGATGAGAGGGGGGCAACTTAGAGAAGGAAGAGTGAGGGGGATGAAAGGTGGGAGAAAGGTGAGGGGGAATTTTTGAAAGAGGTGAGAGGGAGGCTTGGAGGGAGAAGAGTGGGATGGTTGCTTTGAGAGTGAGAGTGAGGGGTGAGGGGGGTGAGTTGGCACTGAAGTTGGAAAAAAAGAATGGTTGATGGATGGCCTGGGTGTTGGGCCTCAAGGCTTAGGCCTGGGTGTTAGGCCTCAAGGCTGAGGCCTGGGTGTTAGGCCTCAAGGCTTAGGCCTGGGTGTTAGGCCTCAAGGCTGAGGCCTGGGTGTTAGGCTTCAAGGCTTAGGCCTGGGTGTTAGGCCTCAAGGCTTAGGCCTGGGTGTTAGGCCTCAAGGCTTAAGTGGCTGCCTCAGGACCCAAGATCGGGTGAGGAGTTCCCTTGTGATAACTCCAGATCCCGGTTCTGATAAACCCAGTAACAACGTATTGTAAGGTTACAGAGCCAACACAAAATGGGTGGCGATGTCCATGGGTCCGTTAACATTTGAGCTTTCATTCCTTTTCTCCTGCATTGCTGGATCGATTATTTTAAAACTGACCATCAGAGCCACTCATATCAATGTTTAATTAGCAGTTGATGGCTTTCCCATTAAAATATAGACAACATAACGAGCATTGTGGAGCACTCTGTTGATATCCGATGGGCCACAAGTGGAGTATTTCACGAATGATAGTGAGTAAAATGCGACACAAATACTCCACGAGTTGCCAGTCTGATATCAAGTGTGGTACACAACACCAGTTAGGGTTTACATTTATATCACAATCCCTAAAATTGGATATTTTTGGATGGAAATCAGCTTGGAACTTCAGTACAATACTTGCTCGATTGATGACGTCACAGGAGCAATTACACACTCCAAGATGGCCACTACAAGTTTTGTGTTCCACCAGAGGAAATGACCAGCATGTCCATATATATATATATATATATATATATATATATATATATATATATATATATATATATATATATATATATATATATATATATATATCTCACACACACACGCACACACACACGAGCAAATACAACCCATTGCTTCACTGACAGGAATATTAGGGGGGAGGAGGGGAAAGGGAGAGAGAGAGAGAGAGAGAGAGAGAGAGAGAGAGAGAGAGAGAGAGAGAGAGAGAGAGAGAGAGAGAGAGAGAGAGAGAGAGAGAGAGAGAGAGAGAGAGAGAGAGAGAGAGAGAGAGAGAGAGAGAGAGAGAGAGAGAGAGAGAGAGAGAGAGAGAGAGAGAGAGAGAGAGAGAGAGAGAGAGAGAGAGAGAGAGAGAGAGAGAGAGAGAGAGAGAGAGAGAGAGAGAGAGAGAGAGGGTGGGAGAGAGGGGATAGGGGTAGGAGAGAGGAGGATAGGTGTGGGAGAGAGATGGAGAGGGATAGGGGTGAGTGAGAGAGGGAGAGGGGTGGGAGAGAGAGGGATAGGGGTGAGTGAGAGAGGGAGAGGGGTGGGAGAGAGAGGGATAGGGGTGTGAGAGAGGATGGGGTTTGAGAGAGAGGGATAGGGGTGGGAGAGGGAGGGAGTGGGGTGAGGACAGGGAGGGTGTGGGGTGGGAGAGTGAGGGAGAGGGGTGGGGGAGAGTGGAATCGGGGTGGGAGAGAGGAGGATAGGGGTGGGAGAGAGGAGGATAGGGGTGGGAGAGAGGGTAGGGGGAGAGAGGTGGATAGGGTCAGAGTGACAGGGATATGGGTGGGAGTGAGGGGGATAGGGGTGGGAGAGAGGTGGTAGGGGTGGGAGAGAGGTGGTAGGGGTGGAAGAGAGAGAGAGAGGAAAGGGGTGGGATCGGGGTGAGAGGGGCAGAAGGGTGAGAGAGGGAGTGAGGAGGGAGTGAAAGGAGGGAGAGGGGGAGGGTTTTCCAGTAGATGTGATGCCCAACTGAATGTCCATCCGAGAGACGGCACACACATTGATTAATCACCCTGCCTGTGTAACACTGGGATGACAGTTTACAGCTGAGTCGGGATACGTATCCAGGTGAGACAGCTAAGAGCGAGCATGCATACTTCGCGTTTATCCTACCATGATTTGGCGATTCATTGCTTTATGAAAACTGAATTGATCCGAGCAGCAGGTCCGACTTCAAAAAACTAATAATAAAAATAATAATAAAAAAAGCTTTCATTTGGCCAATTGGCACATTCCTTGACACTCTTTCCTCTCTTCGACCTCCGGAGAGTTGTGGGGTGGAGGAGGATAGTGTCAAAGAAGGGAAGGGAAGGCAGCGTGAAGGGGGAGTGGAAGGCAGCGCCGTGGCAGAGGGGAGTAAGCACGGTGGGAGGGGGGAGGATGCGTGGCAGGCGGAGGATGCAGCGATGCGGGGGGTGGGGGGGGTAGTGAATGGGTAGGCGGCATGAGGGGAGGGGAAGGAATGGGAAGGCACTGTGATAGGAGGGGAAGCAAGGCGACGTGAGCTGGAGGCGTACCGCCATTTAGGTAAGGCTTGTTTTTTTTGTGAGGAGCACCCTCTAAATTATCTTCAAAAGGGGTGTTTTAATTAACCCAAACACCCAATTTTTGCTCATACAATTCTTTGGAGTTTTCTTAGTATGCATGCAAAGTTTCAGGCTGCTTGGTTTTATAGTTTTGGAGTTATGGAGGAGACACACACACACACACACACACACGCACACGCACACACATTTTGCCTTTTATTAATATATATATATATATATATATATATATATATATATATATATATACATATATATATATATATATATATACATATATATATATATATATATATATATATATATATATATATATATTTGTAAACATAAATTTCTATGAACCCATTCATTCATCTATCTTTTTGTCTCTTCCTCTTCCTTTTCACAAAGCTTATTCCCCAAAACCTTTTCACTCCTGCACGATTAGTTTATCCAGCCTCCTCTTGTACCCACAGATTCATTTTCTTCGTACTTTCAACCCAAAACATGTTTACCACCCCACCCATGAGGTCTGTCACCGGATATCCAGTTTTGGAATCCTGAGACGTCCATTTTGTTGAGGTTGTGTGCATACGACAATAAGTTCCCCTTCATGTCCATTGTTATATTTCAGGTCAATAAAATACCCTCACGGCTCATTTTACCAAGTAACTATATTAATTTACATGATTTACATGACACATGAGTGAGAAATTTACACGATTGACATGACATGTGAGTGAGAAATTTTCGTGATTTACATGGCATGTGAGTGAGAAATTTACGTGATTTACATGGCATGTGAGTGAGATATTTACATGATTTACATGGCATGTGAGTGAGAAATTTTCGTGATTTACATGGCATGTGAGTGAGAAATTTACGTGATTTACATGGCATGTGAGTGAGAAATTTACGTGATTTACATGGCATGTGAGTGAGATATTTACATGATTTACATGGCATGTGAGTGAGAAATTTACGTGATTTACATGGCATGTGAGTGAGAAATTTACATGCTTTATGTGACACATGAATGAGAAATTTACATGATTTACATGACATGCGACTGAGAAATTTACATGATTTACATGACGTGTGAGTGAGAAATTTACATGATTTAAATGACATGTGAGTGAGAAATTTACATGATTTACATGACACGCGAGGGAGAAATTTACATAGTTTACATGACACATGAGCAAGAAATTTACATGACACATGAGTGAGAAATTTACATGATTTACAGTACATGACACATGGGAAAGAAATTTACAGGATTTATATGATAGAAAAACATCAGTTATTCGATTCTGGTAAATGTCATCCACTGCCAGAGGAATGAACCGACGACGAGATGAATGAGATATTGGGAATGAAAACATTTTGCTTTATTCATTCAACTTAAGAATATTGGATGAAAATAAAAAATATTTAAATGACCGTTTATAATTAAAAGTCTTCATCTCATATTAATATTAATTATTTTAATGGTAAATTATCTTTTTTATGTTTATTTTTTATGATTAAGCAGCTCTGATTTAGTTCTCCATTGTCCCCATTGTCTCCATTGTCTCCATTGTCCCCATTGTCTCCATTGTCTCCATTGTCTCCATTGTCTCCATTGTCACCATTGTCACCATTGCTATTCTTTGACCCACAATGCTAATCCTTCATTTGCTTGTGAGCATCATCAAGTGTAGTTTACCATCCATTAGAGGAACCCATTGATTAATCACACTATCTGTGAAACACCAAGATGGCAGTTTTTCTCTCGGTCGAGATTGGAAGTCAGGCTCGACAGCTCATAGGTGAGTATGCGTACCTCGAGGCTCTCCTGCCAGCCGACTGTAGAGCTATGACAAAGCAATACATCTATATTTTATAATAACTCGAATGAATAATATAAAAGGATCATTGTGGTTTAACAACTGATTGTACCTATACATCAATTTCACTTTCATCATATAATCAACTCTTCCTTTTGAAAGCAACAATTATATAAATAATTTTACAATTGGCTATAAATGTAATATTTTCACCAGTGTGAGGACAGACCACCACTGCACGGTCACTGCGCGGTCATGCCTAAGGCTGAACACCCGGTCCAGGTGTTCCTGTACGCCATTCTCGTCATCGGTGGTATTCTCGGAAACCTGGGACTGTTGTTTGCTGGCTTGTCTGAAAGCCTCAGAATGCACAAACCGAACGATCAACCTCAGCTGGCTTTCGCGTCATCGCCAACGATGCTTCTGATCATGCACCTGGCGTTGGTAAATCTGGTACTCTCACTTTTCCGCAACATCCCCCTCCTTCTCTTGGATGCCGGTGTCTCTTCCTCCGTGCCTGGTCACAGCTGTAAGGTCTTCATGACCCTGTGGGTCATGTTGAGGTCGGCAAACGTTTGGGGGACTCTGTTCTTGAGTCTCCACCAGACCCTGACCATCGGGCGAGGTTCAACTCGTGGTCAGAAGATCTCATTATCGATGGCACGGACCATCATCTCCTCCTTCTGGGGAATCAACTTCCTCACCTCGTTACCTGCTGGGATGTATTCTTCAGCCGGAAAGGAAAATGAAGTTGAGGTGAGTTTGCTCGTTCATCTCTGTGATGTGTTTGTGATTGTGTTCTTCATCGTCATTATTATTTAATTACGATTGTCGGTTCACTCCTCCTTGCACCTCCTTTATAATTGTATCATCATTGGGTGTCTCTCTTTCTGTGGCTGAGAATTACGTCAACACCGGATCAAAGAACTTGCTTTTGACAACAACGTTTTCCTGCATGGTCAACTCTTCTTCGGTGTGTGTGTGTGTGTGTGTGTGTGTGTGTGTGTGTGTGTGTGTGTGTGTGTGTGTGTGTGTGTGTGTGTGTGTGTGTGTGTTTACCTCTACGTTGGTGCAGGTGTAACTCTTCCTCAATGCGGGTTCCTAATCATGACATTGTTTGTGTGCATCAGGAAATGATGTTGGTGGGAAGCACAACGCGTCCTCTCCTGGGTTGCGTCTGGCAATTTCCTCACCCTTTAGGTAGTCTGGCCTACGCCATGATAACCATGGTGGCCCACGAGATATTTCCAATCATTATGATGATGGGCACTAACTCAAGAAGTCTTTACCTCCTTCGGCGGCAGCATTCGCAGGTGTGTGACCTCAGCCATTTTGTCTGCAATTGGCATTGTTTGTTGTTCATACGGTAATTAATTTACTGCTTTGTCAACATCATTGTTATTATGATTGTTATTTTCATTATTGTTATTATTATTACTATTATTATTATTAATTTGGCATTTCGCGTCATCGCCGACAATGCTTCTGATCATGCACCTGGCGTTGGTAAACCTGGTACTCTCGCTTTTCCGCAACATCCCTCTCCTTCTCTTGGGTGCCGGTGTCTCTTGAGTGCCGATGCGTGGCCGTACGTGCAAAAAAATAGAAATAAAAAATAAATAGAAGAAGAATTGTGACGTCAATTGTGACGTCATAGAACCGTGTCCTGTCATTGGTTGGTAAATAAATGGCCATAACTTGGGAACCACTTGTCCGATTAATATCAAACCTTGAAAAGGCACATACTCAGGTCCCCAGCAATATACCTGGCAAGTTTCAATTAGATCGGACCAGTGGTTGTCGAGAAACAGCGGTTACAGACAGACAGACAGACAGACACACAGAGATTGCTGGAATTATAGATTACTAGTGCGGGCCCGTAGGAGCGGGCCCGTAGGTTGTGAAGAATTGTGACGCCCCTTTCTCTTGCCCCCCCTTTCACCCTCCTCTCTCGCCCCCCTCTCTCGCCCCCCTCTCTCGCCCCCCTCTCTCGCCCCCCTCTCTCGCCCCTTCTCTCTCGCCCTCTCTTGAATTGTCACGCCCCTCTCTCTCGCCCCTCCTCTCTCCTCCTCTCTTGAATTGTGACGCCCCTCTCTCTCGCCTATCTATAATTATAGATAATCTATATAACTCTCCTTCCCTCTCTCCCCCCTCTCGCCCCCTCTCTCGCACCTCCTCTCTCCCCCTCTCTTGAATTGTGACGCCCCCTCTCTCTCCCCCTCTCTCCCCCTCTCTCCCCTCTCTCCCCCTCCCTCCCCCCTATAAAACACACAGACATTAATATAAAACCTTGAAAAGGCACATCCGCAGGTCCCCAGCAATATTCCTGGCAAGTTTCAATCAGATCGGACCGTCAATCTTGCAAAAAAAAAAAAAAAAAACAACAACATTAATTGTGACGTCATTCGTGATGTCATAGCACTGTGTCTTGTCATTAGTCGACAGATAAATGGCCGTAACTTGAGAACCGCTCATCCGATTGACATCAAACCTCGAAAAGGCACATCTGCAGGGCCCGGCAATATTCCTGGCAAGTTTCAATCAGATCGGACCGGCGGTCGTCGAGAAAGGGCGGTCGCGGACAAACAAACAGACGGACAGACAGACAGACACACACATACACACAGATTGCTGGAATTATAGATAGATTACTTTATTTTCATTCTAACATAATCGTTCTATTCTGTGATAACTTTAAAACTCCTTAGTCATGATAAACTGCCTTGGAGGGGTTTTCACTCCCTGAGGAGAGCAGATCACTTTGATGACGTCACAGAATCTGTCACGAGATGAGACGGGATATGAATTTACAATATAGAAAGCAAATGGATAGATTTACTTCTTGTGATTAATTAAGTGATGGTCAAAAAATATACATGAGGTGTGGATCTGATACAACCGTGATGAGACAAATGGTGTCTTCCTTTTCTTCCTGTGTCTGAGTTTCTGATAACTGGTTGATAAAATAAATAATTTTGTCACAATGCACGTTGCCATGGTTATGTTGCAGACATCATTGTCTCGGTCACTTCAGCTACGTGCTTCCCGTCTCGTTCTTCTCCTGTGCACCCTCTTCTTGATCTGCTGGCTCTCTCACGTCGCTGCCGTAAACTTCTACAACTTCACCGGCACTGGACAACCGAGAACGATGCCCAGAAGAGGGAACGCAACCGGTGTTTCGATAGAGCTACCCACTCGCACTGCGGTCACCATTCTGATGGGAGGGGCTCAAAATGATCAGCGAGGCGGCCGAAGCATTGCAGGGAGCATGACGGTCACAACGGTGGAGTACGACAAGTTTGATTTCTCGCCCAATTCAACAATGGCCAATGCTCTCCTCGTAATAGCTCGTTTCTCTGCTTCGATATTCCTCCTGGGTTGTCCAATAGTCTTGTTTGCTGGGAATCGAGAGCTCAGGGCTGCGGCCACATCTTTTATGGCATTCTGCTGCCTCAAGTGCATTGGTCGCTGGAATACGGTTGGCGACGGAATGGCACCACGAGCTGATGCAGAAATCCCTTCTGGAGATGTGAAGCCTCTCGGTAATTCATCAGGAAGTAATACTCACGAGTATCGTGCAAACGTCCCGCAAACCCATGGTGGAGGTTCTTCCCTTTCGGTTGTGTCTGCTTAGACCAGCGATCTTCATATGCTCTAGATGTCCTCACACGTGTTTATGAAAATAAATAACACACCGATCACTGGTTTGGTAGATGATATCGATAAGATTTGTTGATATAATTAGCCCTGGATTGTTTTGTGGTGCAAAATTCTGCTCTTCCATTACGGAGTCTACCATGCATTGTTCATGACGTCACAATTTGTGACCGTTTTACCGTTATAAACTTGTCACGTGTTCACAGTCCAATCGTATAATCAACGATCGTGTAGAGATCTTTAATATGGCTGCAATGGAGTCGGTGAAGTTTCATTTTTTTTTGTCCGTGAGTGTCTCCTCCACTTTAGGAAGTTCTGGAAATGTTTTCACTTTCTCGCTTTCTCTTATAAATGGCAGAACAAAATAAATCACATCATGGAAAATGTTTTACTCTCATTAAATTAATCCATCCATCCATTGGGACCATGCTCCATACAGAGCATCAGTGCTGCTGAAGCAGTCTCCTGGGCTATTGGGCACAATTCTGGACAGGTCGCCACACAAACACAGGAGACTTAAATGGCTCAATCATCACAGCAAGCTGGTACTCATTTCACCAAACTCAGAAGGATGACAGGCTGAGTCAACCCCACCTCATATTAATTCAATAGAAAAGCAGGATTTGAACTCAGGACCCCAGAATCCCAAGTCCACCACACCAACCTTAAAGCCAACACCAGGCATAAATTGATCCTGAGAGTTTAAATTAAGACTGTACCACTTTATGACAACTCAGGGATTATTTGTGATGTCACTATATAATACCATTTCCATCGCACGAACTAATTGTGCTGATCGAGCACACTACACATTTTCCTCCACTCGGACTTGTCTCTGAATTGCTGTGACTTTGTGAGCATTGTGACGTCACGGTCACATTTGCACGACATATACCGATTGAACAGACTGTGCACGCTGATCCCTTTCCACCACCGAGGATCACTGAATTGCTGTGACTCTGATACTTTTGTGACGTCATCGCACCATTTCCATTTCAAAAACCGATTGTGCAGACAGCATTTTCCTCCAGTGTGGATCTAAATGGCGTTCTGTGACTTTGCTAGTTTTGTGACGTCATAGCATCATTTCCATGACACGAACCATTTGACCAGACTGAGCACGTTTATGATCTCTGAATTGTTGTGACTTTGATAGTTTTGTGACGTCATCGTACCGTTCGTTTCCATTTGAAAAACCGATTGTGCAGACAGCATTTTCCTCCTGTGTGGATCTAAATGGAGTTCTGTGACTTTGCTAGCTTTGTGAAGTCAAAGCACCATTACCATTGTACAAACCGATTCTACGGAGAGAGCAGACTGCACTTTTTCTCCACTGAGGATCTCTGAATTGCTGTGACTTTGCTAGCTTTGTGACGTCATAGCACCATTTCCATTACACAAAGCATTTGAGCAGACTGAGCACATTGAGGATCTCTGAATTGTTGTGACTTTGCTGGTTTTGTGACGTCATCGAACCATTTCCATTTCAAAAACCGATTGTGCAGACTGAGCATTTTCCTCCAGTGTGGATCTAAATGGCATTTTGTGACTTTGCTAGCTTTGTGACGTAATAGCACTATTTCCATTACACGAACCATTTGCGCAGACAGAGCACACTGAGAATCTCTGAATTGCTGTGACTTTTTGAGCATTGTGAAATCACAGCCCCATTTGCACTATGTTTACTGATTGAACAGACTGAGCATGCTGATCCTTTTCCACCACTGAGGATCTCTGAATTGTTGTCACTGTGCGAGTTTTGTGACGTCATAGAACCATTTCCATTTCACAAACCAATTGAGCACACTAAGCACTTTCCTCCACTGAGGACTTCTGAATTGCTATGACTTTGCTCGCTTTGTGATGTCATAGCACGATTTCAATTGCAAATACCGATTGAGCAGACTGAGCCTTTTCCTCCATTAAGGATCTCAGAATTGCTGTGAGTTTGCTAGCTTAGTGACGTCACAGCACCATTTGCACTGCACATACCAATTGAGCAGACTGACGTCACTGAGCCTTTTCCTTATCTGAGGATCTCTGAATTGCTGTGGCCTTGCATGCTTTGTGATGCCACAGCACCATTTACATTGAATATACCGCTTGAACAGATTGAGCACACTGATCCCTTTCATCCACTGAGAAGCTCTGAATCACTATGACTTTTCTAGGTTTGTGACGTCATAACTCCATTTCCATTGCATATTCCGATTGAGCAGGCTGAGCACACTGAGCCTTTTTCCTCCTCCACTAGATTCATGACATCATCACACCATTTATATTGCAAAAAATATGTTGAATAGACAGAGCACACTGAGCCTTTTCCTCCACTGAGGATCTCTGAATTGCTGTGACTTTTCGAGCTTTGTGACATAACAGCACCATTGGCACTGCACAAACCAATTCACCAGACTAGCTTTGTGACGTCATATCACCATTTCCAATACACAAACTGATTTCACACATAGAGCACACCGAGCCTTTTCCTCTACTCATGATATTTGCATTGCTGTGACTTTGCTCGCTTTGTAACATCATCGCACCATTCCCACTGCACAAATCTTTTGAGCAGACTGAGCAGACTGAGGTGTTTCCCTCCACTGAGGATCTCTGAATTGTTGTGACTTGTCTAGGATCTCTGAGGATCCCAGCTGATGATCCGGGTAGTTGGGAAATCAGTCAATTGCTGATAAGTTAGGGTTGTAACTTCAAATAAAATAGCTTTTGTAAGTACTTACCAGTACATAATATAACTGTGTTTGTGTGTTTATATATGTGTGTTTGTATGTATATGTATATGTGTATGTATGTATTTGTGGGGTATTTATATGTGTGTGTGTGTGTGTGTGTGTGTGTGTGTGTGTGTGTGTGTGTGTGTGTGTGTGTGTGTGTGTGTGTGTGTGTGTGTGTGTGTGTGTGTGTGTTGTTATGTCTGGCTATTAAAATTACAGTGCAATTGCTAGCTTTGTGATGTCATAGTACCATTTCCATCGCACAAACCGATTTGGCTGATGGAGCATGCTGAGCCATTTCCTCCACTGAGGATCTTTGGTGTTCTGTGAGTTTGCTAGCTTTGTGACGTCATCACACCATTTATATTGCAAAAAATATGTTGAATAGACAGAGCACACTGAGCCTTTTCCTCCACTGAGGATCTCTGAATTGCTGTGACTTTTCGAGCTTTGTGACATAACAGCACCATTGGCACTGCACAAACCAATTCACCAGACTAGCTTTGTGACGTCATATCACCATTTCCAATACACAAACTGATTTCGCACACCGAGCCTTTTCCTCTACTCATGATATTTGCATTGCTGTGACTTTGCTCGCTTTGTAACATCATCGCACCATTCCCACTGCACAAATCTTTTGAGCAGACTGAGCAGACTGAGGTGTTTCCCTCCACTGAGGATCTCTGAATTGTTGTGACTTGTCTAGGATCTCTGAGGATCCCAGCTGATGATCCGGGTAGTTGGGAAATCAGTCAATTGCTGATAAGTTAGGGTTGTAACTTCAAATAAAATAGCTTTTGTAAGTACTTACCAGTACATAATATAACTGTGTTTGTGTGTTTATATATGTGTG
The DNA here is from genome assembly GCF_056783735.1 of Eptatretus burgeri. Classification (NCBI taxonomy): domain Eukaryota; kingdom Metazoa; phylum Chordata; class Myxini; order Myxiniformes; family Myxinidae; genus Eptatretus; species Eptatretus burgeri. Next base: position 6,139,956 of record NC_140976.1, on the reverse strand, counting down.
TTTGTATGTATATGTATATGTGTATGTATGTATTTGTGGGGTATTTATATATGTGTGTGTGTGTGTGTGTGTGTGTGTGTGTGTGTGTGTGTGTGTGTGTGTGTGTGTGTGTGTGTGTGTGTGTGTGTGTGTGTTGTTACGTCTGGCTATTAAAATTGCTGTGCAATTGCTAGCTTTGTGATGTCATAGTACCATTTCCATCGCACAAACCGATTTGGCTGATGGAGCATGCTGAGCCATTTCCTCCACTGAGGATCTTTGGTGTTCTGTGAGTTTGCTAGCTTTGTGACGTCATCACACCATTTCCATTACACAAACATATTCAGCTGATAGAGCATGCTGAGCCTTTTCCTCCACGAAGGATATCTGAATTGCTCTGACTTTGCTTGCTTTGTGATGTCATAGCACCATTTTCATTTCACAAACCGATTGTGCAGACTGAGCATTTTCCTCCAGTGTGGATCCAAATGGCGTTCTGTGACTGTGCCTGTTTTCTGATGTCATAGTACTGTTTCCATTGCACAAATCGATGGAGAAAACAGCGTTTTCCTCCAGTGAGGATCTCTGAGTTGCTGTGACTTGGCTTGCTTTGTAACATCACAGCAAAATTTTCATTGCACAAACCGATTGAGCAGACGAGCTTCGTGAAGTTATACACCACATCCATTGCACAAACTGATTGAGCAGACTGAGCACACTGAGCCATTTCCTTCACTTAGGATCTCGAAATTTCTGTGACTTTGCGAACTTTGTGACGTTACAACACCATTTGCAAGGGATATACGGATTGAACACATTGAGCACACTGAGCCTTTATTTCCACTGAGGATCTCGGAATTGCTCTGACATTACTGGCTTTGTGATGTCATAGCACCATTTCCAATGCACAAACCAATTGTGTGGACTGAGCTTTTTCCTCCAGTTATAGTCTTTGGCATTCTGTTACTTTGCTGGATTTGTGATGTCATATCACCATTTCCATTGCACAAATTGATTGAGCAGACTATCATTGTACCATCATAGTACTATTTACATTGCACAAACCAATTGAGCAGATTGAGCACACTGAGCCTTTTCCTTCACTGAGCATCTCTGAATTGCTTTGCGAGCTTTGTGACGTCAAAACACCATTTGCACTGCACAAACCTATTGAGCAGACTAGCTTTGTGACATTATATCTCTATTTCAATTGCAGAAACCAATTGTGCAGACTGAGCACACTGAGCGTTTTCCTCCACTGAGGATCTTTAAATTCCCGTTACTTTGCTCACTTTGTGACATCATCTCACCATTCCCATTGCACAAACCAATTGAGTAGACTGAGCACAATGAGCCTTTTCCTCCACTGAGGATCTCTCAATTGCTGTGACTTTGCGAGCTTTGCGACGTCACAGCACCATGTGCACTGAATATACCGATTAGGAAATTGAGTGCACTGAGCCCTCTCCTCCACTGAGGATCTCTGAATCACTGTGACTTTGCTAGCTTTGTGACAACACAGCATCATTTGCAATGCACAAACCGATTCAGCAGACTAATTTGTGACGTCATATCATCATTTCCAATGCACAAACTGATTACGCAGATGGAGCACACTGAGCCTTTGCCTCCACTTAGTATATTTCGTGTTCTGTGGCTTTGTTAGCTTTGTGATGTCATTGCATAAACCATTTGAGCAGACCGAGCACACTGAGCCGTTTCCACCAATTCGACTCTCTGCATTGCTGTGACCACTAAATTTATGACGTCATACCACCATTTCCATTACACTAACCATTTGAGCAGACTGAGACGCGTACCTCCTCAGTGAGGATCTCTGAATTGTTGTGACTTGGCTAGCTTTGTAACGTCACAGCACCATTTGCACTGCACATACTTATTGAGCAGACTGAACACAGTGACACTTTTCTCCACTGAGAATCTTTGAATATGCTGTGACATTGCTAGCTTTGTGACGTCAGAGCACCATTTTCATTGCACAAACCGATTCTGCCGATAGAGCACAATGAGCCTTTTCCTCCACTAAGCATCTGTGAATGTCTATGACTTTGCTGGCTTTGTGACGTCATAATACCATTTCCATTTCACAAACTAATGGAGTGGATTGAGCCTTTTCTTGCAGTGAGGATCTTTGGCATTCTGTGACTTTGTTGGCTGCTGGTCAGTGGAAAATACTCAGCACACCGTCAGTCGAGTCGACAGGTGCAGTGAAAACCGGCCTCCCGCGACGTCGCCAATAAGTTTCTTGGTTACTGGTGAAGGAAGTGCAAGGGTTCGGGGAACCTGCCAGAACTTACATTAAGATAACAAAAAAAATACATCGTCTTTCACACAATGCTCACCCTGGAAACAACGTTTATTTTCTCTCAATCCTTCTAAACAAGCTTCTGAAGCAATGGTGTTCCGAAGGACACATGATATATAACCGATGTAACGAGATTTTACTTTCATTAACATCTAAAGACATTCAAACGTCGAGGTCCAAGTCACACGTGACCGACACGTAACCATTTGTGCGAATTGATCCCACTCAAAACATTGAGCAGGTAAAGTGCAGAGCCGGAGCAGCAACAATGAAAACTTTAAAATAATCCGGATTATCTGATAATCCGGATTATAGATTAATCCGACAAATCCAATGAGAAGATGTCATGAATCAAACTGTTTGACAAAAGGAATTCAACATCTGTGCACATTCATTTGTGATCATTCATTGCCCTGATTTAATATATTCACACATTACATATATATATATATATATATATATATATATATATATATATATATATATATATATATATATATATATATATATATATATATATATATCATAATTATACAAGTTTATCAACTTTGAGGTTACAATGACATTTCTGCCGTTTTCTGGGGTGTAAGTAAACCCATGGGGGTGTTGTGCTGCTGATTATAAAATAAAGTTCTAAATATATTTCTGAAGTTATCTGAGTTGAATCACGATCCCTCCACTAGTTCACAATTTGTACTTTGTCGTTAAAATTTGTACTTTTCTTCAATTTCTTTGACACACTTGATCAAAATCACGTTTTACTCTCAATTTGCTGCTAATTTATAATTTGACAATCCAAGTTGATATTCGTTTTGTTTGTATTGATTATTCAGACCCATCAATGAACCTCTAGATCGTGAAGGTGACCCAATGGTGGCATCTAAAAGGCGCAATAATTCAGTTTTGCAACCGGTTTATCTTGTATGCAAACAAATGATACACTTAGAAGATTGAGATGAAGGAGGGCAGAAGGTAACTCACTGATAGTGAGACAGTGGGACGCAAAGTGGACTCAACAATAGGAGGAATGAACAGGAGGAGGAGGAGAGAAGGAAGAGGGAATGATTCAATGCTTACTGTTTGAGAAAGTCTGACTATCTGCATTCTCTTCTGGAATCACCAATAAAGCAACACCCCACTTTGTTCAATGTCAACTTTGGTTGAAGTGCACTTCTTGCGGTTTGTAATGCATCTCGATACACCTTGAGCAAATAATTCTGCTGCAAGCTATCTTCTCAAACTCGTTTGATCAATAAACCGGGATCTGAAAATTGGCTTCATCAGAAAGCTGGCACCTTATAGGTAGTGGCTCGATCAACAAACTGCAGGTAGCTCAAACTGGCTCAACCTGCAAATCAGTATCTTGAATTGGCTCCATCACCTCTTTGGCTTTCAAAGTGCCTTGATCAGAAAGCTATAAGCTTGCATACTGACTCCATCAACAAGCTGGCATCTCAAACTGGCCCAATAAGCAAGCTGTCATCCTCAACGGGATCGATCTTCAATGCGCCATCTATGGGTTTCTTAGTAGCATCACAAATCAAAGCTTTGACCGTATCTTTCACCTTAGTGATGGGTTATATATTCAATTCTTCCTACTATAACCCTGTAAAATGTCTTTGATCTCAATCCCATTTCTGACATCATTAATAGTCATTGTCAATTATGCTGTATGTGTTCCATTGGATTTCCTCAATCCCACTTCTGACACCATTAATAATCATTGTCACATGCTGTATGTGGTCTATCAGATTTCCTCAATCCCACTTCTGACACCATTAATAATCATTGTCATATGTTGTATGTGTTCCATCGGATTTCTCACAAACACCAGTTTTATACATTCATTACCTGTTCTTGAACTTCTGTCTTGTCTACATATTCAGAAACATCGTTTCATTGAGGTCTTCAAGACATCCATTGAAAGGCCCTTGGTGCCACATTTTATGATTCCTTTGTAAGTATAAGACCCAGATTTTTTTAGCCCTATCTAGGACAGCATCTTGCTTAATGTAATTAATTCACAATGATACTTGAACTTCATCACCATCATAATACTAAATCTAACCTACAAAGGCACTCACCATCTTGGCTCTGAACATGACAATTCAGTGAAATTAATATCCAACTATGCCCATTTGAAAGTCTACTGTTTGTCTTGTAACTTTGGGGGAAATAAGCTTGGGTCTTGCAAGCATCCCTGCATTTAGTTGGGTGAGAATAGTTTAAAATACTCCTTCATTAACAACTTAGATTACTTCGAAATTGCCTTTGCTTGACTCATCTCACAGATTAGTCAAACGCTGTATTCATCGTTTTAAGCAGTAACTAAATAAATTATGTGATATTAAAATGACCTTTTCCCAAAAGTCACGACCTTGTGTTATCTAAATAGTTAAGTGACAGTAAAAGCGTTTGATAAGAGAGAAGAACCAGCGTCTTTAAGTCACACATTGCTAACCCGGATGTTTGAATGCAAATCCACACTGGCGTTGTCGAGCAGCTGGTGGCAAGACGGGGACTGTTTCTCATTCTCAGTCTCAGCAGGTAGATCAAAGGCATCTGAGGAAGAAGGCGGTGTGGGAACGGGCCGGATCTTATCAAAGTCCCTGAAATTAGCAATGTACTTGCCATTAGCAGCCAGAGAAACAGTCGGGACAAACTCGTAGCCCCAGAGGATCTCGTTCGGTAGGTAGGAAGTCCTCACCTGGCACGCCGCACTCGTAGATTCCACTGTGCCATTGAGAAAAACCACCAGCTCAAAGCAACTATGCTGGAGATTTTCAGCGGTGAGATCGTGCAAAGGGCTTCGATGGTCAATCTCATGACAGAATGTGAGTGGGAGGATGAGGAAAGGGCAGTCTGACGAAGTGTCAACGTGAAAGTTAACGTTGGTCTGGTTCAGTCGAATAGTTTCCCCCTCACGTGTAACATATGTCTGTAAGAGTTTTGCAGTAACCTGACATCCGAGGAGCATGCTTTTCCGCATGTTTGCCACACGTACCATTAGGCAGAGCCGCCCGTTCAAGGTCCCTACAATGGCATGCTTGCTGAATCGAATGGTCTCTGCACGCTTTTTTGGTCGTGCAATTTTTGCCAGGAATGTTCCTGTGACAAAGATCTCGAGGATGGTGGTGAAGACCAGTTGCCCGATGAGAAGAAGTACAGCCAACGGGCATTCCTCCGTAATGCAGCGGAAACCGTAGCCGATGGTGGTCTGTGACTCGAGTGAGAAGAGGAAGGCCCCCATGAAGCTCTCAACATTCATAACGCATGGTGTGTGATTCTTTGGAGGTTCCAACATTGCCAGATCTCCATGCACTAATGCCAGGAGGTACCACAGGATACCAAAGCCAAACCATGTACCAATAAAGGTCGTTCCAAAAAATGCTAACTTGAGTCTCCACTTCATGTCGATGAATGTGGTCCAAAGATCTCGAATGTACAACAATCTTCGACCCTCAATGTTTCCGATCTTAACGTTGCTGCGTCCGTCTTTGGTGACCACACGTTTGCCATGTCGAATCAGAGACTCCGTTTCAGAAGCCAGAGTGATGTCTGGGCCGAGCACAGATTTGTCTTCATTTGTGTCGATGTGGTCGGACATGTTGTCCTGTTGTGATGAACGGAGCTGTGAAAAGAGACATATGCGAAAGGTATAAATCAGTACTGAAGCAGGACAATAAATATAAATACAGGTCATGGTGTCCGGTAGTACGACATATGGAGGTATGGCACTGGGAAAAAATGGCCACCCCATCAAAGGTGTACAAATTAATATTTTGGCTTCTACAGAATTTCAACCAATGGAGCAACATCACCTGGCAGACAAGTTATTACACAATGACATAATGTAAATATTTATTTAATACATGTTTGGCTAATTCATGGGTGGAAATGATAAAAACAATATAAAAGGTTAGTTGCACGAGAAGTGTGTGGGATCGCTTGCTATGGACAGGTGAAATTTCCTTACCGCCAGGTAAGCTTGAATTCTTCCAAAGAAGGAACGTATCATAATGCACTTCTCCATTAATTCACAGTGGTGCAGCTGCCTCATGACGTCACGCAATTGCACACCGATTGCGGCAGGATGGTGGGGGCAATTAAAGCTGTCCAGTCTGGGTTTGATTCCCGACCCGACTCTAAACTGTTTGATTGGTGCTTCGCAGATTGAATACTGCATCGTCCGTCCATTGGGTCGGCATTAAGCCGGGTGTCCCGTCTGTTAGCATTTCTTGGTGGACGTTAAATATCTCACGGTGTCTTTCACAAAGACCCCCATCAACCCCTTTCTGGTGAAACTCCCAAAATCCAGGATCACTGCTCATTTCCACTCCTTTGTTGCACCTTTTTCCCACCTGTGGAATCAACTGCCACATTCTCTTCAATCTCATCCTTCCCTCCAGGTCTTCAAGCTAGCTGTTAATCACCATCTCAGATCAGATCATCCCCAATCAGCCCCCTGAGTGGTCTAAACGTCCGACCTAATCCTTTGCATTGAGCAGCCAGTTGATGGTTCCTTGATTTTTTAAAAAAAATAAAGATCTTCTCAGACGATTCAACCAGTTTGTTGTTAATTTATTAGGTCGGTTGTCTACCTAACGGAATTGCCAGGTGCTGTTGTAATCCTGTTGGCATTTCCAAAAAAAATTTTTTTTGTTTTTTTCTAAAAAAAAAAAATTGTGGGGGCCTAAAACACCTCCCTCCCTAAAACACCTCGAAACACCTAAAAAAAAAACCTCCCTAAAACACCCACTAACGAATGGGGGTCGCGGATCATTTCATATTACCTTTCACATAGCGACAAAGGCAAAGTCACGATAGAGAGATTTAAAAAGAAATCAAACATTTTTCTTCAAAATTTTCAAAAGTTTTATTTTGCCTAAAACACTCCCCGGCACTCATTGATGAACCTCTGGAAGTTTGATGAAAATCCGTTCAGCCATCTCTGGGAAAAAAATGGCGACACATACAAGCATCTATCTTATAGTGCAGAACTGTGAGGACTCATTAATTTTTCTCTACATTTTGCTAATGTTTGTAAGAAAGCTAATGTGTCAACACTTTTGGCCAATCGGTGTGGCCCTTCCAGGGAGCCAATGGATGCCAGACCTCTCGTCGGGTCAAGCCAGATTCGATCTGTGACTTGCAACAGGCACCTTGTAAATCGGTCCGAGCCTGTTTCACGGTCGGGTTGTCGGTGACTAAACCGTCTCCCCCACCAGGTTTTCTGGTGGAGCAGGGTGTATGATATGGACACCCAGCAGGATTAAAAACAAAACCTGTCAGAGGAAGGAGGAGCTCCTGGTGAGCCAAAGGGCATCCAGATCTGGCACCAAACTGTCTGCAGACGTTCTCCTGCAGTTGTGTTACATATTTTTTTTTTCTTTAGGAGGTTGGTGGCAGGACTTGTACTCTGGCTACCATAAAACCCTTCACTCCACAAAACAAAAAATGCAAAGAAATCTGAAAACCCACTCCGTGGAATTGCCACCTGTGCAGCTGCTCTCCGCCGGGCAGCTCACCAACACCGGATGATGGGATTGGGGCAATGCCTTCAGGACCCCCACTCCTTGATTACAGGAGGAAAACCACAGGGTAACCTTCCCGGGTCAGAATGTGGGAGCATGTGTCGGGGAGGAGCTGAGATGTCGTCTACCAGATGGAGGTCTCCTTGGGTTAACCTGAGGCGGTTCCTTTGGGTGGGTGCCTAGAATGTCCTATCTCGAAGAGAGGATGATCAACTGTCTGTTATCATGGTGGGTGGTTACACCTACTATTGGTCTGATTGCTCTGATGGTTACCATGCCCAGGGAGTTGCTGGAGCTGTGTCCAATAAGCTGCCTCCCATGATAATGAGATAACACCGGTCAACGAGCGTATTGTGAGACTAAGGATTCGTCACTCCTTGGGTGTCATTCCACTGGTCTCTCTATCTGCTCCGACTGAGGAGAGTGATCTCACCATAAAATACGCATTCTCTGCCATGCTTGAGTCTGTGGTTGATCATTGCCTGACTTATTCCCAGTTGTTACTAGAGTTCGTCAGGGGTGTGTACTGGCCCCAACACCTTTCAGCACTTGTATGGACAGGATTCTGGGGAGAATGTCGGAGAGATCAAGCTGCGGTGCATCGTTAGAGAATGTCAAGATCTCTGACGTTGATTTCGCAGATGATGCAATCATCTTTGCGGAGACTCTGGATATCCTTTTGGGGGCCCTCGAGATGCTGATTGAGGAGTCGGAGCTGCTGAGATTAAGTGTTTCCTGGGTCTAAACTAAGATCCAGGCTTTCAATGACATCTTGGATGCTGCTATCTTATCTGTACCTGTTTGGGGTGAAGATGTTGAAATCATGGAGAGATTCACGTACCCTCGCAGTGATATCATGTCTCTGCTGGATGTGAGCCAGAGGTCAATAGACATCTGGGTCGGGCCTGGAGAGTCATGGATTCACTGAATCATGGCATGTGTCGCTGTCGGTTCCTGTGCAGGACAAAAGTCTGAGTCTTTAGGTCCTTGGTGCTTCCATCCTTGCTCTACGGATGTGAGACTTGGACTCTCACCAGGGATCTGAGATGGAGACTTAGTTTCTTTGGTACCAGGTCTCTTCGGAGAATCATTGGCTATCGCTGGTGGGATTTTTCTGATGCTGATTCTCTCAGCGATGGAGCCTCGTGGGTGAAGGAGGCTAATGGGCTGATCATGTGCCTTGTGGTTGTAGCAGGTTGATGGGCATCTCAAGGAGATTGGGATGGGCCAGGCATCTGCCTGGGGAATGGCCAGACCGAGGCCCCTGGAGTACCTGCGGAAAGTGGATGCAGTGACGTGCTGCTCCGTCGCATGCTCCCACACCTGGCCTGACCGGAATGGATGTGGTGGATGTTGTGGGTTCCTCTTTAAAAGGAAGCTCGTCATCAGGACATGTGCGAGTTCATGTCCTTACAAAGCAATTCTCATTTCTATTGATGAGTCACTCAACACAACAACATTTAGTGGTGATTTTTGTTTGAACACCACCATCATAACCAGCACACTGCAAGGAATCATCACCACAGGACTATTGATGAACAAACATCTGACAATGAATTAAATGGATTCCTCTACCTCTTGATACACACTCTTGTGTGCAGCCTTGTGGCTGCTGGTTCCATCATTCGTTAGGGACACAGCTGTGCCACTGATGCTGTGCCCCTATACCAGTACACTGGTACTCATTTCGCCAACCTTGGAAGGATGACCGGCTGAGTCAACTCCACCTGGTGTTAATGCAGCACGAAATGATGTTTAACCCAAGTTTTTGATAACTCCTGTTCATCAATGATCATACAACTGTCAATATGTTCGTTTTTTTCGGGCAAGAAGGGTCTCGGTCAACCAATCACGTGATGCGATCTGGGTTTGAGGTGATACGTGTGATGCAAACACATGGAAGCAACACCTGGGGGGGGGGGGCGATAAGGATCGATGCTGATTGTAAGACAACACCGATTTCATGGATGATGAAGGCATAGGACATTTCCGTGCTCAGGAGCGCTGTAGGCCGGATGACAGGCCTGTCATGGTTGGAGCAGGCAATCTTCATGAAACTTTAGTTTAAGAAAAGGAAAGTTTTGAGAAGTGTTTTGGAAGATTGGGGTTGTTCACATTCCTCATGAGGAACATCGAAGCCACTTCGAACCTTGGGTGCTAATTGCTTCCTGCTGGGGAAGAAAAATGCAGAGTGCAGATCTTTAGTCTGACATTTAATTTACCTTTAGAACAATGTTCATAAGTGTGGAACTCAACATGGAGGTCGAGCATTCCATGAAAGGAAAGCTCCTTCGTTTGTCACCATCGCTTCCTCCACTGAAAGCCTTCCCTTTGACCCCACATTTCACCCTCGTGTATTTGTTTGCCATCAATTCAAACTGCTTGAGAGGGTGAAAGGAGATCATATAAATTATATAATGGTGGTTGTTTAGGATGGTCAGGGATGGAAATATCACACGTTGAGGAAATGGAGTTTCCTCATGAAATTGAGGATCTCCACCAGTCTGACCACTCCTCATTTTCATAAATGCCAAGGTGAGCCAATGAAAAAAAGCCAAGAATTCACAAGGTTTCGGAAAAGCGGTGATAATAGAAAACCTAAAGAAAACCAAAACGCCAAGATGAACAATGAATAGTCAAGATCTTGTGAAAAAAGCCAAGGAGTGGTCACACTGATCTCCACGTGAGTCTGCAATGTCGCAGGTGGGTGAGTTGTTCCCATGTATGATCCTGTTGGTTTTACTCCAACAAAGCGAACTGATCACCTGGGATTTGATGACCTCGAGAAGCTTTATCCTCATTGTCCCAGTATTCTTCAGGAAGAATAACCAAACACAGGATCGGCGAGGAGGTCCCTCACCTCTGACAGCTGGCGGACGTGGCTCATTGGCGGACAGCTGGCGGACATGGCTCATTGGCGGACAGCTGGAGGACATGGACAGTGATATTTATCGGTACTTTCGAGTATTTTGAATGGTAGGATTTGTTTGGATTGTTTTCATTTGTATACAGGGTGTCCACAAATTACCGTTCCAAATTCAAAGCGTAATATAAAAATGAAGATTTTTAAAAATTGTCAAGATTTATCAGATCATCTTATCACATTCATCACATCATCATCATCATCATGACTTGGTCTCTATAAACCGGGTAACTCTGCTCATTATTGTGGGGATGCTATTTGCAGTGAATGTGACGTCATGCGTCACAGTGAACTGGAAACGAAAAAAGTTTTAAAAAACTTTGACAAATGTTCTTTGTTTGCGAAATGTTATGTATGTATGTATGTATGTATGTATGTATGTATGTATGTATGTATGTATGTATGTATGTATGTTATCTTACTTGGAACGTCCTTATCATTACTGATTAGTCAATATATCCATTGACGTTTTTACCATGGTTGGTTAACCCTTTGCGTGCTGCATTGTTTATGGCCATATGGTTCCCTGTTGCTTTATAAAAAAAATTTTCATAGGACTGTGAATTTCAAGTGGTATTTGCAAATAAAAAATAAAAAAACCCACAACTTCGGTGTCAAGTTAGACAAATAACTAAAATTCAATCAAACAAAAAATTGTTTCAATTATTTTTTTATCTCGTCGCAAATCTGTAAACACAGCACACAAAGGACTAAAAAAATTTTTTTTTGTGTGTTTTGTGTAATTGTGGTAAAATTTAATGTACGGTAGTTTTGAGTCAAATCATGTAGATTTGTTTGATAGGATAAGTGAACTAATGAGGTGCACAGTGCATGCCTATCAATTCCACATGAGGGTTTGATACCTTTGTGTGCACTCCAATCATTTATAAAATAAATATCAATTACAAATAGGAAAACTAGAGAGTTCATAGAACACCTTACCCTACGCAGTCTTGAGAAAGAGGACAAGGGAAGGGTTGTTTATTTTTAAAACTCTTGCTTATTACATTCCCGAGCACGATCTGTATTGTTACGGATGTGGAAGCCATTTGCACACAGACGGTCTGTAGTCCCCGCAGATCAGTTATTTCGATAAGTATGTGTTTATAGTTAGGGCCCCACCCCCATGTCTAACGGGAATTACATGTGTGCGCTTCGGGTTTCTTTTATAGTCAGGTTTGTTTGTTTTTTTACATCTTGAAGCCGCACAACGCCAACAAATCTTCTTCGCTCATCGCCTCAGCTCCGACACCACCCCTTGTCCAATCAGGAAGCTCATCACCTCAGGGCTGGCTCCACCTTAGCCAGGTGGAGTGTGCTGCCTGACCGATGAGGGGAGGCCACCTGTCGCCCGACAACCCCTCGTCCAATAAGGAGGCGAGTGGGAGGGGAAGAAATCCCTCGGAACTGGCAAGAAGAGTAGAGTGGTTGTCAGGACCAGAATGTACTGCAGTCACCGTGGCCAATTCCTTTGTGGTGGCTCCTCATGGTGGCGAGGTCTGCGGTCCTTTGCGTTGGCTCCTCATGGTGGCTTGGCCTGCGAATGTGGTCTGCGGTCCTTCGCGGTGGCTCATCGTGGTGTTGGAGGCCGAGCAGCCAGGGTCGTGGGCCCGTGGATTTTGGAACGTGGGTTCGAGTCCCACCGTGGTGGTTGAAGTCCGGTGTGACTGCACGAGGCAGAAAGGTACCCGGCCAGGCTCTGGTCCCCCAGCTCGCCTTCCCTCTGGGCTGAGGGGCTGAATAAAGACCCACAGGGTCCATTTCTTTTGGGTGTGTGTGTGTGTGTGTGTGTGTGTGTGTGTGTGTGTGTGTGTGTGTGTTTGTGTGTGTGTCCGTGGGCCCCGTCTGTAAGTAGAAACTGTTAAGTGCCTGTGTTCCTTGTAAATTGCATTTCATTTTATTCGTGATTAAGTCTGCTCTGTGTCTCCCTCCCGATTATTGTAATAACCTCCTGTTAAATGTACCAGCTCGTTTTCTGTGCTTTCTCTCATTGACCCAGCACGGTGCATATTGAGAATTAGGGAGGCCGTTCGTGCCGTAAATTGTTCATTTGGTCTGGCGCGGCTTTAGTAACTTCCGCTCGGGTATGCCGGGTCCGAGTCGGTGATAGCGACTCGGTTCGGACAAAGTCAGCCGAGGGTGTGGCTTCCCCGATAGTTAGACGGTGTGGGTACTTAGGTAAGTTGGAATTAGACAAGTGGACCCTACCTCACGCCGTCATATTATTGGCAACCACGGTCCTCTAAGAGTCTAAGTGACCCGTCGACTCCGGAGTTATCCGGGGTGACGACCTTTCAATTCCGGTGTTCGGTGGGAGACAGCCCGACTACTCCATCTCACGGTCGTCCTCGCCACCGAACTCGGCACCACAACAATACTTCCGAGGAGCCGCCATTTTGTCTGAATCTCGATATTCCTCAACTCTGAGGACGTAAAATGGTGTAATTTTTATCCATGTGCCGCTAAACTGGAGGTTTTAGGAAGCGCCAACAACACTATTTATGTTCGACAGTGTCAAGTATATAATTGAATTGAAATAAAATGAATAAGTTTTGAACATTGTGGAAAAATATCACTTTTCTCCAGAAGTTTACTGCCGTTGATGCCCCGTCTTATGCGCCACTTTATCTAACACGTTACATTAGTTATCCGTGCCTGTTGTGTCCTTCCTTTATGATGTCACAAAAAACAGTCAGTTTCCTGTTTGGAATGACTTTCAATGTCGTTTGCCAGACAGGTTAAAAGAGTAAAAAATATTAACTTCAGGCTTCACTCTTCTTTGCGCGTGTGCGATCAGGACGAGATTATGTACAATTTGCCAAATTCCAAGCTTAAGTACTGATAAACTGGAGGTTCGTGATCCGATTCATGTCCTAGTGTTCAAAATATAACAATCAATTGAATCAAGTACTGTAGTTCCTCGATTACAGACTGACATCTGCAGACAAACAGAGTGAACCAACTGTTTATCACCCCACTTTTTGGTTTGTGCGTGGGATAATGAAATGTTAAATATAAAATGGAATTTGTTTTTGACCTGTTTGTTCAAATCTGAGGACAAAGGACTTGGCTCCCATGTACAATATTGTGTTGAGTTGTCTATCGTCAACTCGTGTTCTTGTCCTGATAGTAATATCTGTACAAGTCTCTCCTAACCCAAACAAAGTTTCTCCATGATAATGAGCATCACACGATGTATAATCCTTCGTTTTGTGACGTATGCGGTGTTTGTACGTCATCACTGGATCCCTCAAGTACAATCAACAGAGTATGAACGGCCGGCTTTGCCTGAAACCTGCACACCCTGCTCAGCATGAGGACTCGTCCAATCCACATGGCACCCTGATCGGCACCATATGGCAATGGAGCAACTTGGAGTGGAATTGCTCCGATTGTCAGGATGTGTACCATTTCGTGTACCATATTGTGCACCGTATCGTGTACCGTATCGGGAACCATATCGTGTACCGTATCGTGTACTATATCGTGTATCGTATCGTATACCGTATTGTGTATCGTATCGTATTCCGTATCGGGTACCATATCGGGTACCATATCATGTTCCGTATCGTGTATCGTATCGTATACCGTTTCGTATTCCATACTCTGTACCATTTTGTGTTCCGTATCATGTATCGTATCGTATACCATATCGTGTAGCATATCATGTTACGTATTGTGTATCGTATCATATTCCATATCGTGTACCATCTTGTGCACCTTATCATGTATCGTATCGTATACCGTATTGGTACCATATCATGTACCGTATCGTGTATCGTATCGTGTACCATATCATGTACCGTATCGTGTATCGTATCGTGTACCATATCATGTTCCATATCATAAACCGTATCGTGTACCATATAGTATACCGTATCGTATTCCATAACGTGTACCGTATCGTGTATAGCATCATATACCGTATTGTATACCGTATTGTGTACCGTATCATATACCGTTTCGTGTATAGTATCGTATACTGTATCGTATACTGTATTGTATACCGTATCATATACCGTTTCGTGTATAGTATCGTATTCCGTATCCTATTCCATATCGTGTACCACCTCGTGTACCATATCATGTATCGTATCGTATACCGTATCGGGTACCATATCGTACACTGTATCGTGTACCCTATCGTGTACCCTATCGTGTACCGTATCGTGTACCGTATCGTGTATCGTATCGTATACCGTATCGTATCGTATTCCGTATCGGGTACCATATCGGGTACCATATCATGTTCCGTATCGTGTATCGTATCGTATACCGTATCGTATTCCATACTGTGTACCATTTTGTGTACCGTATCATGTATCATATCATATACCATATCGTGTATCGTATCGTATACCGTATCGTATCGTATTCCGTATCGGGTACCATATCGGGTACCATATCATGTTCCGTATCGTGTATCGTATCGTATACCGTATCGTATTCCATATTGTGTACCATTTTGTGTACTGTATCATATCATATACCATATCGTGTACCATATCGTATACCGTATCGGGTACCATATCATGTTACGTATTGTGTATTGTATCGTATTCCATATCGTGTACCATCTTGCGTACCTTATCATGTATCGTATCGTATACCGTATTGGTACCATATCATGTACCGTATCGTGTATCGTATCGTGTATCGTATCATGTTCCATATCATAAACCGTATCGTGTACCATATAGTATACCGTATCGTATTCCATATCGTGTACCGTATCGTGTATAGTATCATATACCGTATTGTATACCGTATTGTGTACCGTATCATATACCGTTTCGTGTATAGTATCATATACCGTATCCTATTCCATATTGTGTACCACCTCC
>NC_140976.1:5926850-6111850 GCF_056783735.1 Eptatretus burgeri | reverse complement strand
AAAAAACACTAAATTCGAAAAGAATATATTTTGCATTTTCTAATTTTGATCTTGTGTTGATAAATTAGAGTGGTGTTGATGTGGCACAGGCATGATGGGCTGAATGGCCTCCACCTGTGTTTGATTTCCTGATGTTTACTTGTTTATGTTATACTACCTCTCGGTGACCCCCAGATGCTGCGGCGATAATCCGGAATTGAAACTCAATGGATCATTCGCACAAGGTTCAATGGCCTTGGCTACCTGAATCAACTGAGGATTCATCTCGAGATATAACAAACATAAAGCTCGTGGAAAGTCCTTCTTCCTGGAAATTATTCGGAAACCCAGTCCGTCGAGTTGGCCCAGTCACCTCTGTCAGGCCAGTCAGTTGAGTCAGCTCGGACAGTCTAGTTAACTTTGTCAGCCTAGTGACTAAGCTGTTGCACATATACACGTCTGCATGTCTCGGCTCGGCTCTAGTCAGTCTAATCAACTTTTTTAGTCGAGTCAGGTCAGTCAGTTGAGTCAGGCCGGTCAGACAAGTCAGTCCGATCAGTCCAGTCAACTCTGTCAGCCTAGTCAGTCTAATCAACTCTGTTATTCGAGTCAGTCTAGTCAACTATGTCAGCCCAGTCAGTCTAGTTAACTCTGTTAGTTTTCTCAGCCTGGTCATTCTAGTCAACTCTGTTGGACTAATCAGTCTCGCCAGCCTAGTGTTATTGTGGAATTTGAATAAGGTATCTGTCTCAAGAATGAAAATTTTATCGTGGATAATATCAATGAGCCCAAAGTAGGAAGCAAGAAGCAAGACCATGCAGTCCCTCACATGCAATAAGAGGAACCATACTTTAAAGATTAATTACCAATATAACGAGTCCCATGTAAATATCACATTATTTTATATTCACTAAAATGGCGACATTTCTTCATTGTGTCCTAGTGTGCTTCACCAGCAACCTGATCTCAATGATGCCGAGTCGAGGAGACAACTTTCAAAAGGGGGCGAGAAATCGGGCTGCCAAGCACACCTATTATGACATCATATTCTGTTCTGGGATGATGCCTTAGGGACATCTTCAGGTATGATATACAGATGGATTGTGGTATAAAATAATTATACAGCTCGGTTTATTAAGGGAGGGTTGGGGGTCACACAGCACACCCAGTGTGTGTGTGTGTGTGTGTGTGTGAGAGAGAGAGAGACATGTGAAAGGGGGGGGGGTGGCATTTTCATACCTTTGGAATATAGGGGACACATGTGTTCAAATAACCATACAACGTTTAATATTATTTCGTATTATATTCAAGCTGGTGTCAAAATATTCATCTTTGAATGCTCTTACTGCGTAGACCTTCCTGAGTTGATCTTTTATTCATTTTTTTTCATGTAATAAACCATGTTTAATTGAATAACATGTATATTATTGTGTAACGATGATATTTTGACACTTTCAATGCAATGGAATGATTAAAACTTTTGGAAGTCATTCATCCAACAAATTCTCTCATCGATCTATAATTCCAGCAATCTGTGTGTGTGTGTGTGTGTGTGTGTGTGTGTGTGTGTGTGTGTGTGTGTGTGTGTGTGTGTGTGTGTGTGTGTGTGTGTGTGTGTGTTTGTGACCACTGTTTCTTGACAACCGCTGGTCCGATCTAATTGAAACTTGCCAGCTATATTGCTGGGGCCCTGAGAATGTGCCTTTTCAAGGTTTTATATTAATCCGACAAGTGCCTCCCAAGTTATGGCCATTTATTTACCAAACCAATGACAAGACACGTTGTTGCGTGGGCGTGGCCGATGGGGAAGGGAAGCTCAGCCGCGTTCGCCATTACAGGTTACAACGTACGGGCTTCCGGAGAGTGATGACTTCGTGTATTCTAATAATTTCTCGATTTCTTATGCGCATTTATAGATAAACACAATGCCCCAAGTTATGATCGTTTTCATATTAGACGGTGTATAAGTTTGGGTAACATCAGTGTTAGCTGGTATTCTCCGAAGCAGGAAGTAAATTTTTTTTTGCACGTTTTTTTTTCGTGTATTCTAATAATTTCTCGATTAGTTATGCGCATTTATAGATAAACACAATGCCCGAAGTTATGATGGTTTTCATATTAGACGGTGCATAAATTTGGGAAACATCAGAGTTAGCTGGTATGCTCCGAAGCAGGAAGTAAATTATTTTTTTGCATGTTTTTTTTCTCCTCTTTCCTCGTCTCTTTGTGTTTTTCCTTGCGATGACATTGGGAAAAGGCAAAATACGTTGGCGCTAATTGAATAATTAGCCATTAAAAATAAATTGCGAATAATCGTAACTGCCATATGCGAACTTCCGGACAGTGAGGACTTCACTTCCGGATAGTGATGATTACTGTATTCTTTCTCGATTCTTTCTTTCTCGATTTCTGTACTTTCTCGATTTCTTTCTCGATTTTCTTAAACCCAATACCCCAATCCAGTCAGTGACGATTACTGTATTCTTTCTCGATTTTTTTCTTGATTTATCGACTTACTGTATTCTTTCTTTCTCGATTTCTATACTTTCTCGATTTTCTTAAAAACAATGCCCCAATACAATCGTCGTTTACGACAGTGAAGGAACGAAGCTGCGCGTCGTGCACGAGCAATGGAATCTGACGAAGCACGAGCTGCTCGCTTGACACGCGACGCAACGCGCATGACAAGGCATCGTGCAGCTCAAACGGATGAAGAACGAACTGCTCGCTTGGCAGACAACACTGAACGCGAGACAAGGCGTCATGCAGCTCAAACGGATGAAGAACGAACTGCTCGCTTGGCAGACAACACTGAACGCGAGACAAGGCGTCGTGCAGCTCAAACGGATGAACGAACTGCTCGCTTGGCAGACAACACTGAACGTGAGGTAAGGCGTCGTGCGGCTGAAACAGATGAAGAACGAACTGCTCGCTTGGCAGACAACACTGGACGCAAAGCAAGGCGTCGTGCAGAAGAAACGGATGAAGAACGAACTGCTCGCTTGGCAGACAACACTGGATATGAGGCAAGGCGCCGTGCAGAAGAAACGAGTACGGGCACGCACGTATGGGCATGTGGGAGCGAAGGAACGGCCTGTGCGGTTGCTTCTGGCACGCGGTTTGAAATTTTTTTGTTTTGTTTTTTTTTGCACGTACGGCCATGCACCTACGGGCATGCACTAGTTTAATGAATTGTATGTGCATGCGCACGTGCAAACACACGCATTCACATATACACATACACATTCAAAAACACACATACACACATACATACACACATACACTCACACACATACACTCACACACATACACTCACACACATACACTCACACACATACACTCACACACATACACTCACACACATACACTCACACACATACACTCACACACATACACACATACATACACATACACGCACACACATACACATACACGCACACACATACACTCACACACATATACATACACACATACATACATACATACACACATACACGTGTACACACACACACACACACACACACACACACACACACACACATATTGTGAGAAAAACCATGTTCTCACCAAATTTAGTGTCCCACCCACCACGTCACGTGACCTTTTTCAGGCTCCCAGGGATTGGTGGGCTGTTCGGCACGTGGTGGGTGTACCGCGTCAGAGCTGGGGCGCCATTGCTGGCAACAGACGTGGCTCTAAGATCGCGAGTGGAAACATATATCGAGCACTCCAAATCGCATGTTTTAAAAGCGATTTTTCAAGTGATTTTCAAGACTCTCGACAGCACAGTCGCGCTGATCGTTGATAGCTCCGTCAAAAGGAATGAGCTAAATCGGGACGAGTGTGATCGTTATTCCCGGATATCGTCGAGCGGAGCTGGGAGTTGTACAACCTGTTTTTGGAACTCCATTGTTGCGAAGAGTTCTGGCAGGTTGTTGTGCTGTGTATTAAATTCTGTTACCAGCCATTTTTGAGATCGAGCCAATAAAATATCGTGCCTACCCTGAGAGGCTGATTTGAAACTCAGTGGTGTGTTTTGTTGTTCTCTTTGTCCACACGTGGACTGCTTGAAGCTCGGATATAACGTCAGTATTCTGTGCTGGATGATATTAAACCGGCAGGATCGCGACAAATAGGGGCTCGTCCGGGATCCATTCAAGTAAGAGACATTCAAACTGAGACAGGAATTCCGCAGTGGGCCGCCATCTTCCTTCATCTGATCATCGTTCCCTCACCAGCAAACGCCATCTTGGAGGAACCTTCTCACCAGCAGACGCCATCTTGGAGGAACCTTCTCACCAGCAGACGCCATCTTGGAGGAACCTTCTCACCAGCAGATTGATTTCGGGAACCTTCTCGAAGGAAGGTGCAGCCGAAAACGGGGCGGGGCAAAGGGCGGAGCCATCCCCTACAAAAGGGACGAACAAGTTGGGTCCCTTCGGAGTTCAGTTGGGTCGGTTCGGAGTTCAGTTGGGTCGGTTCGGAGTTCAGTTGGGTCGCTTCGGAGTTCAGTTGGGTCGGTTTGGAGTTCAGTTTTGGTTGGTTCAGAGTTGGTTTGAGTTCAGAGTGAGCCTTCTGGTTCTTCGCGAGCTCGTTGTTCCTGCCCTGTTCTGTGATCCTCGCGTGAGCCCTGTAACCCCGTGCGCGAGCGCAGGAAGTAGCGCTGAACGAGCCCTGTCCGTTCCCCCCAAAACCCCGTCCAAGCTGTCCGGTGGATGAAGCGAGCTACGTGCGGGACGAGCTCGGTGCGCCACGCCAGGAGGAAACAAAGGAGGGACTCGAGGCTGCGTTCCCCCAAGGCTGGACGACGCGCACAGGGAAGTCGCAACTTCCTTTTCTTTTGGGGTTTTGTGTAAATGTCTGTGGGTGGCGCCAGTCTTGTAAGTAGAAACTGTGTAAGTGTTGCCGTGTGTAAATAATCCCCTTTTATTTGGTTTTAACTCTTTCCTTGCTCTTGTTGCATTTTGACTGTATGTTTGTATATACGTGCTTGCTTTGTGTCTGTGTGTGTGAATAAAGTGCTGCTTGTTGAACTGTTTTCCCGCTTCGCTTCGTCTTTTCCTTTTATTGAATCTCCATCTTGCATCACGTAAGGGATTGATAGTGGGTTTAAAACGCCCAGTAATTAATCGGAACCGTCAAGGCCAACGATAACTCCGCTCGGTTATCCCTGTAATACAGAACGAACCGCTTAAGCGGTTCGTGTCCGGAGTCAGCCTGTGGCGTGGTACGATCGCCCGGTCGACCACTCGCGCAAGTACTTAGGTAGGTCGAATTTGGCGAGAAACCCTATCCTGCGCGGGTGGGCAATTGGCACGATCGTGGTGAGGTTAAACCCCCATCCGTGACTGGCTCCGGGCGGTAGTTCCCGGAGGGTCATGACTGAATTGTCCGTTCCAGTGGGCGAGGCGGCCACCATTTGAGTCAAGCGGCCGATTGCACGCCGGGTGGGCCAGAATTCACAACAATATATATATATATATATATATATATATATATATATATATATATAAATATATATACTAGATCATTAATAATATGATACATTTGAATTGTAATAAAACTTTTTATGAAAGGGTGTGTGGAAGGTGGGAGGGGGGGCTTGCTTATAGAATTTCATTTTCAATCGTTTTTACAAGGGGTATGTATTTCCATATGACTATTGATAGGTTATTACTTATTAGCAGATAGCACACGTCGCTTCATTGATGGGAATACTGGGAGGGGGACAGAGGTGGGAGAGAGAGATGGGGGAAAGGGGAGGTGAGAGAGAGAGAGAGAGAGAGAGAGAGAGAGAGAGAGAGAGAGAGAGAGAGAGAGAGAGAGAGAGAGAGAGAGAGAGAGAGAGAGAGAGAGAGAGAGAGAGAGAGAGAGAGAGAGAGAGAGAGAGAGAGAGAGAGAGAGAGAGAGAGAGAGAGAGAGAGAGAGAGAGAGAGAGAGAGAGAGAGAGAGAGAGAGAGAGAGAGAGAGAGAGAGAGAGAGAGAGGAAAATAGATCAGTGTGAGGGAGTGAGGAGTGGTGGGGAGCGAGGAGGGGTGGGGGAACGGAAGGCAGCATGAGCGGAGGGTAAGAGAAGGCAGTGTGAGGGGAAGGGAAGGCAGCATACCGGGGTGTTACTGGGTGGATAATACTTTCTATCGTCAATTGTGAAACCGAACTTCTTTCTGTTTCAGACTTTCGTTTCTTTGAATCCACATTCAGAACCGTCACTAATGCATAATCTCCCTGGTATTTGATTTTTTTTCTTTTAAATGTTTTCACATATTTGACGTATTACAGTGATGAGCAATGTCTGTTGAACAAAGTGAGCATGCATCTCACAGACTGTCTTTTTTAAACTTTCTGAAATAGTTCCAAACCGCACTTCTGGACCTTTTGAAAGACGTGTTGTCAACACTTCAAAAGTCGATGTATTGCCTACCTGTCCGTCGTCAAAGCAATCAGCAACTCCAAAATTCCTTGCTATTCATTTGAAAGGAATACGCCCATGGGGCATGTTTAGTTTGCATGTGACTTTCTTTTGCTTCTTGCAAAGAGGGTGCCCGAGGTTAGGAATCGAAAGCACGATTATTTATTTGTTAGACATGATCAGAAGTGAAGTGATCCTGTGCACAGAATCCTTGAGGGTAGTGACGTGGCCTTTGGTGAAGGAAAGCTCATGACGTCACACAGCCAAATGATTTCAGTGACACCTTGCATATCAGCTAAAGGTCTATCAGTCTGTGTGTCAATCCTTGTGAGTGTCTTGGAAGGGAACGAAATATTACGTTTTAAAAAATTGATCGTACCTTCCATCCAATACCTTCCATCTTCCATCCAATATCCAATCCAATACCATCCAATATCCATCCAATACCATCCATCCAATACCTTCCAATAATCGTACCTTCCATCCAATCCATCCAAGCAAAGGACAGAACTGGATTTGGCGGTGGTAAGATATTGACAGTTGTGGAGGATTAAGGATTGTAAAGCAGTGGTGGGAGAGCATGTAAACCACCCAGCACAAGCCGATGGTGTTTGTGAAATGGATGAAGAAAAGGAGGTAGGTTAAGAGCTGTTGTCGGAAGATTATTAGGTCGGGAAGTGTGGGGGAAATGTTGTCGGGGAGGATGAGGGCCAGGTTTGAGCAACTAAGCGAAGAAGCAGAAGGTTTGGAGGAGGAATGGAAGAACTTTGGATAGGTGTTTATGGGATTTGCAGAAATTTTGTGTGGAAGAGTACATCTCAAGGGATAGAAACCAGGTATGATGGATGGAGGACGTGGTGAACACAGTTGCTGAAAATAATTTGGTTTGGAAGAGGATAGAGAAGATCAAGGACAGAGGAAAGCAACAAGATGTGGGGTTGCTGCACCTGCATGGGCGTAATAAGAAAGCAGCAAGGAGAGCTGTGGATAAGGTGAGGAATGACATGGAGCGTCAGGTCAGGTATGGGAGCATGTGCCGGAGCAGCGCGTCGCTGTGTCCACTTTTCGCCGATACTCCAGGGCCTCCGTCTGGCCATCCCCCAGGCAGATGCCTGGCCCATCCCCATCTCCTTGAGATGCTGATCAACCTGCTGTGCAACCACGAGGAATGTGGTCGGCCCATTGGCTTCTTCCACTCACGAGGCTCCCTCGCTGAGAGAATCTAGTGAGCAGGATCAGGGTTAGAAAAACGAGCCACATGTCCATACAGCCGCAGCTGATGCTCATAGATTATTATATGCAGGTAACAAACCTCATTTGAGTCTCTCTCAACAACCGCTCATTGGACACAAAGTCCAATCAGCAATAGCCAACGATTCTCCAAACAGACCTGGTACCAAAGGAATTGAGTCTCCATCTCAGATCCCTGGTCAGAGTCCAAGTCTCACATCTGTAGAGCAAGACGGGAAGCACCAAGGACTCTGAAGACTCGGACTTTCATCCTCCGGCAGAAGTACCGACAGCACCACACCCCATGATCCAATGAATCTATGACACCCCAGGCCTGACCCAGATGTCTTTTGACCTCTGGCTCACAGCTTGCACTGACATGAATATCACTGCCAAGGTAAGTGAATCTCTCTGTGACGTCAACATCTTTACCACAAACAGGTACAGACAAGATAGCAGTTTCCAAGATGTCATTGAAAGCCTGGATCTTAGTTTTGACACAGGAAACCTGTAATCCCATTGGCTCCGACTACTCATTCAGCACCTCCAAGGCCCACAAAAGGATATCTCGAGTCTACAAAAATATGACTGCACCATCTGCGAAATCAAGGTCAGAGATCTTAACATTCCCAAACGATGTACCGCAGCTTGATCTCTCCGACATCCTCCCCAGATTCCAATCGATACAAGCACTGAAAAGTGTGGCGGCCAGTACACACCCCTGACGAACTCCAGTAACAACTGGAAAAAAGTCAGACATGGTACCACCATATCTCACAGCTCTCTCAGAACCAGAGTATAGTTCAAACATCAGATTCATCAGTTTTGATGGCACTCCATGAAAACAAAGAATCCCCCAGAGGGCATCCCGATTCACTGAACCAAACACTTTGCAGAGAACAACATTGGCTGCAAGCAGCCCCTGCTAAAACTCTCGTCTGTATTTGGTGAGGAATCTTAGTGCAAGGATACGGTCAATCATTGACCTCTTTGGTGTAAAGCCTGATTGCTCTGGGTGCTGGTGCTCAAGCAGATGGTGGTGAACCCTTTCAAGAATTATCTGAACAAAGACCTTGCCCGGCACTGAGGGCAGCATCGGCCCTCGGTTGTTGTTACAGTCCTGGCGATCACCCTTCCCTTTCCAGAGAGAGACAACAAGGCCCCTCTTCCAGTCAGTTGTCATGATTCCAGTGTTCCAGGCATAGCACAGAATTGCATGCAACGACACGAGTGCAGCATTTCCACCAGCCTTGAGAAGTTCTGCATGGATGCCACAGATCCCAGGAGCTTTACCCCCATTTCAAACAGTTCACCACAGCCTGTATTTCCACAAACGAAGGTGGATCACAGTTGATTGGAGTGTCAGCATTAGGGATAGTAACACCCCTGATATCCAACTAAACAGCTGGTGGATCAGCCTGGTACAGCCGCTCAAAGGAACCGGCCCAGCGGGCCTTCACTTCGGAGTCCTCTCTCAAGAGCCTACCACCCTCCGCTCTGACGGCAGCACACCAAGGGACGGGCTTTGAGAAACGCAATGCATTAATTCCCCTGTAAGCAGGATGAGAATCACTTCACCACAGATGATGCTCGACCCCCTCACAGATTCCTCACACATTGGCCTCCTTGCCTGCTCACAGTGCATGTACAGTTTTGTGCCTCAGCACCCTGAACAACTCAACTCTGCCATTAAGCCTGGCTCTGCGACTCTGGTCAATGGTATCTAGTGTCCCTTGAGAGACAAAATTCTTCTTCGCCCTTTGGTGAGTTCCAAGACATCTACCGGAAACATCAAGGACGGAGGTCTTGAAGTCACTCCACAACTCTGCAGGACCCCCCAAAGCACCCAGACCCCCCAGATCTCCACTCAGCCTGTTTGCAACCTCCTCAGCTACCTTCTCATCCTTGAGCTTGCCAACATCCAGCCTAGGCTGGGATGGTACCACTCTTCCAGATTTAAGGTGCAACTTAAGATTTGCTACTACAAGCCTGTGGTCGGTATTGAGGAACTGAGCACTCCGATAGACCCTGCAGTTCTGGATCATCCTCCAGCGACCATCATCGAGCACATGGTCAATCTTTGCCACACCACCAGCGTTGGAATACCAAGTCGAGTGATTATCCTGTGGGCACTGAAACTGTGAACCAGCCACCCTCAGTCCATGACTTCAAGGAACTTACTGCTATTCTGGTTCACAGAACCAGACCCATGGGGACCAACACATGTCTCATAACCATCCCTATCAGTTCCAGTCGATGCATTGAAATCCCCCAAGACTAGAAGAGTATCTTGCCTGGGACACTGATCAACGACAGACTCGAGCGTGGCATAGAATGCGTCCGAAATGGTGAGATCACTCGCCTCAGTCAGAGCATATACAGAGACCAGGGAAATGACACCCTAGGAGTGACGAATCCTTCGTCTCATAATACGCTCAGTGACTGGTTTTACTCAATTATCATTGGAGTCAGCTCGTTGAACACGGCTACAACAACTCATTGGGCATGGCAACCATCAGAGAGACCAGACCAACAGTCAGTGTTACGACCCGCCATGATCTCACCACTTTCCGATCTCCGAACCTCAATGAGTGCTGCAATACTGATGTTTAAATGCTTGAGCTCAGATGATAACAGAGATGGGTGATCATCCTCTCTTGGAGATAGGACATTCCAGGCACCCACCCGAAGGGACCGCCTCACGGTAACCCATGGAAACCGCCGTCTGGTGGACGACACCTCAGCACCTCCCCAACACAGACTACCACAATCTGACCCAGGAAGGTTACCCTGCGGTTTTCCTCCTATCATCAAAGATTGGGGGTTCCGAAGGCTTTGCCCCAATGTCATCATCCGGTGAGCTTCCCTGCAGAGGGAAGCTGTACAAGAGGTACTCCCACGGAGTGGGTTTTCAATTTTCTTTGCGTTTTTCTTGTGTTTTGCAGAGTGAACTGCTTCACGGTGACTGCAGTGCAAATCCTGCCACCGACATCCTAATAAAAAGTAACTCAACTGCAGGAGGAGGTCTGCAGACACAGTTGGGCACCAGATATGGATGGCTGTTGGCTCACAAGGAGCTCCTCTGCCCTTTGACAGGTTTTCTTTGTAATCCTGCTGGTTGTCCATATCCAAATACCCTCCTCACCAGGAAACCTGGTGGGGGAGACGGTTTAGTCGCCGCCATCCCGACCATGAAACATGTTAGTACAGGTTTACACGGTACCTGTAGCAAGTCACAAATCCAGTCTGGCCTGACCTGCCAATATTGCCTTCTGGCCTGATATTATTTTGGACACCTATCCAACCAAGATATTCTAGTTTTGTATTTTTAAGTGATTTTTTTGAAATTTGTAGAATTTGTTTTTCACTTGGAAGTTGCGCATTACGATGTGGAAATAAAGGTGGGAAAAGGCTGATTTACAGTAATTCAATTCCAGGCAAAAATGCAACAAAAGGTGAAAAATCTGAAAGGGGTTGTACACTTTCTATCGGAACTGTGTGTTTCTCCTGCAGATTCTTCAGAGAATAATTTATTGACTTCATTTGATTATTTATTTCAGAATCATAAAAAAATGCATAATAATGTATAAACAATATTATGAAATTGGTGTAACCAGCGGAAGTTTGACCGGAAAGAACATTTTTTGCTGGCTTTGCAGAATACCAAGACGAAAGTGGTGTAACCAGAGGAAGTGTCGCTGGAAAGAACATTTTATGCTGGCTTTGCAGAATTTTCTCAAAAGTTATTTTGTTTCACACTTATGATAACCATGATGCATAAAGATTATAATTTTAAAACATTTGCAAAAAAACGTTTTTTGAAACTTGAAGTGAATTTCAATCATTCCGACTCTATTTGAAAACTATCATTTAAGGATCAGATTTCTTTAAGTTTTGAGTATGACAGGTCAGAGTCCATCAAAAACGATGAAAGGCATTGATGGGAGTTGGGGGGGGGGGGGGAATAACAGGATTCGAAATTTGAATCCAAGGAAGCAACACACTCATTCCAAAGCAGTGAGTGGAATAAGTACTTGTCAAATTCAATGAACAAGGCTAATCTTCCTGAATTTCTGGCAGAGAGTTGGTGTGAAGTTGCAAACGAGAATCCACCACAATGTCATCAATTAGTTCTTGCTGAAGGGAGAGGAGGGGGTCAGGACTGGGACAATCACAGTGAGCATCATGAGAGGAAATTCTGAGGACCTTAATTATCTGGAAAAAGATCATGAGGAAGGCGATACTCGGTTCCTTCTACATGCCAAGCATGCAGTGGCTGATCACCAGAGAATCATTCTGCAATCACTTGACACATGTTCTGATTCTGTGTGTCCATTTTAGTAGCAGAGAGCCTATGGTTGGAGACAGGTATAAATGACAAGCGCTGATTCATCCCAATCCACGAAGTTGCTGGCAGACTTGGAATTGATTATTGTACTGCACTTCTTAGTCTCCATGTTCTAACAGGGTGTGAAACAATGACTGCGTTGTATGGAGTTGGAAAGAATACGTTGTTTGAAGCCTTAAAGAAGAGTTTAGACCACCAGCAAGCACTCATCCACCACCTGGGTGATCATTCAGTCGCATCAAAGGAAGTGCTGCAATCATCGGAGAAGTTCACTCGCTCCATGTGTACAACTACAAGCAAGGCAGGTGTCTGCTGATGATGTTGCAAGCAACTGCTGATGATGTTGAACCTGCCCCCTACAACTGACAGGTTACGTGAGCACGTAAAGAGAGCTAACGACCAGGCGTTAGTTTGTAAGAAATCTGTTCAACAGTTCCAGAAATATCCATCACCAACAGAGTGGTTGGGAAAAGAATGGCATGGTTTTGGAAGCTACCCTGATGACAAGACTACCTTCCCCAACAGGTCTCATTGAATTAGTGTCGTGAAATCACGATGCAGGTGAACTGAGCGATGCCAATGTGAGGCAAACGCCATTCTGTGTCCCAAGGTGTGTTCCTGCATGGCAACTGAGCAGCGCAGTTAACAGTTACAAAGTTACAACAGTTACAAAGCAGAAAAATTCAGTGACTGATTTTGATGACGAGGAGGAATAAGTATTACGTGAAGATGTCCATAGTGATATCGATCGGTATATTTCTGATTTAGTGATATCGATCGGTATATTTCTGATTTAGTCATTTCAATCGGTATATTGCTGATTTAGTGATATTGATCGGTATATTGCTGATTTAGTGATATCGATCGGTGTATTGGTGATTTCGTGATATCGATCGGTATATTGCTGATTTAGTGATATTGATCGGTATATTGCTGATTTAGTGATATCGATCGGTATATTGCTGATTTAGTGATATCAATCGGTATATTGCTGATTTAGTGATATCGATCTGTGTATCGGTGATTTAGTGATATTGATCGGTATGTTGCTGATTTAGTGATATTGATCGGTATATTGCTGATTTAGTGATATCGATCGGTATATTGCTGCTTTAGTGATATCGATCGGTATATTGCTGATTTAGTGATATCGATCGGTGTATTGGTGATTTAGTGATATTGATCAGTATATTTCTGATTTAGTGATATCGATCGGTGTATTGTTGATTTACTGATATTGATCGGTATATTGCTGATTTAGTGATATTGATCGGTATTTTGCTGATTTAGTGATATCGATCGGTGTATTGGTGATTTAGTGATATTGATCAGTATATTGCTTATTTAGTGATATTGATCGGTATATTGCTGATTTAGTGATAGAGATCGGTATATTGCTGATTTAGTGATATCGATCGGTATATTGCTGATTTAGTGATTTTGATCGCTGTATTGGTGATTTAGTGATATAGATCGGTATATTTCTGATTTAGTGATATCGATCGGTATATTTCTGATTTTGTGATATTGATCGGTATATTGCTGATTTAGTGATATGGATCGGTATATTGCTGATTTAGTGATATCGATCGGTATATTGCTGATTTAGTGATATTGATTGGTGTATTGGTGATTTAGTGATATTGATCGGTATATTGCTGATTTAGTGATATTGATTGGTATATTGCTGATTTAGTGATATCGATTGGTATATTGCTGATTTAGTGATATTGATCGGTATATTGCTGATTTAGTGATATTGATCGGTATATTGCTGATTTAGTGATATCGATCGGTGTATTGGTGATTTAGTGATATCGATCGGTGTATTTCTGATTTAGTGATATTGATCGGTGTATTGGTGATTTCATGATATAGATTGGTATATTGCTGATTTAGTGATATAGATCGGTATATTGCTGATTTAGTGATATCAATCGGTATATTGCTGATTTAGTGATAGTGATCGGTACATTGCCGTTTCCTTGGTACAGAGTACTGTATTTGTATATTCAAATTTATTGTTTCAATATCAGTTGTTACAAAAGTACTTGAAAGTGTTTCATTGATAGTGTTGTATTGAATGTGCAGAGACGTGCATGTTTTACAGGATATATATGTTATTTAGCATGGCTATCTGAAATAGTTCACATAAATAAGTGATTCTGTGAATGCTAGCTACAAAAGGGTCATCCACAGAAGAATATTTTGACACCTGTTTGAACAGAATCGGGAAGATAATAAAAGTTTTGTGGTCATTTGATGACATGTACTCTTATTTAAAATGCATCAAAAATGGCGTTTTTCAAGCATGAGCCCCCCCCCCCAACTCACTCCCCTTTATAAAAAGTTTTATGATGATTCAAATGTATTAAATTAATAATACATGATTATATGCTTCAGATTCTAGGGTGTGCGTGTGCGTGTGCGTGTGCACGTGTGCACAGTCAAATTATACCACATGCAATTCGTTAAGTGAGAGAATTTGTTGGATGAATGACTGGATGGATGGATGATGAATGACAAAATATAATCGTTACATAATAATATACATGTTATTCAATTAAACATGGTCTATTATATATTTTTTTAAATGATTAAAAGATCGACTCAGAGAGGACGAGACAGGAAGAGCATTCAAAGGTGAATATTTTGACACCAGTTTGAATTTAATATGATAGATAATAACATTTTATGGTCATTTGAACACATGTGTACTCTCTTATTCCAAATGTGTTAAAATGGCTTTTTCTGAGCATAAGTATGTTTGAAAATGCCCCCCCCACACACACACATACACACATACACACATACACACATACACACATACACACATACACACACACACACACACACACACACACACACACACACACACACACACACATACACACATACACACATACACACATACACACATACACACATACACACATACACACATACACACATATACACATACACATACACATACACATACACATACACATACACATACACATACACACACTGGGTGTGCAATGTGACCCCCCCTCCTCCCTTCATAAACCAAGTTGTACAATTCTTTTGGACCACAATCCAACTGTACATCATACCTGAAGATGTCCCTAAGGCATCACACCTAAACAGAATATGATCTCCAACCTTCTATGTACTGGTTGTGCTGCGTGACCAAATCTTTACCCCTTCATCTCCTCGACCAAGCCAGAAAATCCGTGTTACATTTACTTTATTGTGTTACCTATACTGTCTGATAAAGCAGATTTCTGTGGTTAGATTGAAAAATTCTGGGAAAAGTGGAAAGTTTCTTGGAAGAAAGTTTCTTGGAAGGGAATTTTCTGTGAAAGTTGGGAAACTTATGGGAAAATGGTTTTGGAAAAGTGGATGTTTTCTGGGAAACAAGGATAATTTGTTGGGAAAGTGTGAAATTTTCCAGAAAAAGAAATTCCTTGAATGGTGAAAAATTGGGGTCAAAGGTGGATATCATCTCAGAAAAGTTATAATTTTCTGGGGAAAGGTGGAAATTTTCTTGGGAGGAAAAAAAACAAGGAAAAGTAGGAAATTTCCCCAAAAAGATGAAGCATTCTAGGGATGACAGAAATGTATGATCAAAGATGGACATTTTCTGGGAGAAGTTGGAAATTTTTTGGGAGAAGTTTAAATATTTCTCAGAAAAGTTGGACATTATTTGGATAAGTTGGATAATAATTGGGAAATTTCTGTAGAGAGGTTGAAAAACTTTCAGAAAAGTGGATAAATTCTGCGAAAAAGTGGAAAATATCATTATCCTTTTGCTTTTTCATTGTTTTCTACAGTAAGGACATTTGTAGGGGTGTGAATAGACAACATGATGTAAACAGCATTTGTCCAAGGCAACATGAAGTGACAGCAAACGTTTGGAATTCTGAGTCCAAGGTTCAGGTGTTCTATTAAATATTCATCAAACATAACTTCCATCTAACTCCACTTTATATTTGTTACTCTTCGAATTATAATACATAAATGAAACAGGGGATATTGAGTTCTCCAGCTCGTCTTCTCCCTGCATCACAGCCTCACTCACCTTATACGCCAACATCGTCCTGTTTCTCGATGGAACATAAACGCTCTCCTCACCTAACCGAGTGTTTGCACTCTATGTTCCTTGCTCTCCGTCCCTTTTTCACTCCTTCCCCTCCCATTATTTCCTGTCCAACACGGTAATCAGTATGCGGATAACGGCTGTGCCAAGATCGGGCCAGGAGCCGCCGAGACGAACAGTGTTTCAAGATGGGTACAAACGGAGAATTGTCCAACTCGGCCCTGTGTCAGACAAGTCATCAAGCAGTCGGTTTTGTCCACCCCTCTCCGGGCAATCCATCAGGTGGCCATAGCTCAATGCGGACACTGTCTTGGGCCAACACCGTCTGGGATTTGTCTTTCAAAATGACATCATAATGTTTGCAAACTTTCTGAAAGTTTTGCGCAATGTTAAGAAAAGTTTCTTCTCCCTCTCTGTGTGATGGTGTCTCTCCGGCAGGCAGGTCATTTTCAGGGTGAAAGAAGGACATGCTTTCTCAAACGGACAAAAACAATCTGAATACAGTGTTGACAAACTGGCATTTATTTTTTTGAAGTTAAAACTTACAAGTTATGATTATAACAGCCCTGATTAGCAGCAGTTTGAACTATCATCCGATCTTGGTGCATCTTCCCTGGAAGCCCCCATGCACCACCATAAAGAGGATCCACAGAAGGCTTTTGCGGACCTGAACGTGGCTCCAGGTACACGCGGTTGGAATGAGAACAAGCCCTGAGAATGGCATCGGGCAAGGCGGAGTCTGACACTGCGGCTTGAGCTGCAAATGGACTCATCGTAGATTTATGAAACACTGGAAGATTTGTTGGAGATCCTTTGTTGGAGTACAAATGATCATAGTTTATTCCATTATCCACTACGAGGTCTCGTCGATATCAAAGTAGTCCGTAAAACGAACAGATTATAGCCCTGAGAGACTGCAACTCGATACTGAGTGTGACTGATGTGTCAGTGGAGAACATGTGACGTCATTCATGACCATCAAAAGGCGTTCACTCTCTGTAGTTGACAATGTGATCCTTCTCCCACCTTTTCATCCACGTCAGGTAGTTTGGATTTTCTGAAATTGACTTTGAAACTTGAATGATACAAATATGATTACTTATTCCTCTTTTTACAAAACAATAACAGCAACTTCACGGATAATGTTTGTCGGTATAATGACGTCACGAGTATCCATCAATGAAAACCAGGTCGGACAATAAGCTGGACCATTATGGTGTTTTAAATGTTCAAACATAATGATGCAACAAATCCTCGAGAATATACTAATTAGGTTTGCACTCGAAAATAAAATAAAAAACATTTTTTTTTTAAATTCTCCTTATTGACAAAGTTGCATATGTGATGTCATGAATGACCATTTGTGGTATAAAGTTAAATCCGTTTTATTTGACGTGGGAGGGGGAGTGGCAGTGGAGGGAACTGATCAGGCTAATCAATATTATATTCGTAAATGATCAATCATTTTGTCAATAATAGTTCAATCTTTGAAAAAAGGCATGCAGTGATTGAACGATGAAGTCTTTTATACCAAATACTGATATCTGTGACATTGTCAAGCTCAATAGTCTTTATTACCCTCACTGGAGGAGAGGGTATTGTATTTGGGTCCATTTGATATTTGCAAAATCGAAGATTTTTCTAAGTATTTATGTTGCTCAGTCGATTTTGTTATTACTTGGCCCCCCAAAAATTGTTTTTGACAAGTATGTTGATCACCTCCATTTGTTACTTACGAAATCTGATGACTTCCGTCATCTGTTTGTGTGTTGGTTTGTTTGTTTGTGTTTGTTTGTTTGTAGGCACGATAACTCGAGAACGGAAGAAGCTACCAATGTCAAATTACACCACGTGATTCAGGAGGGTGATGGCTAGTGCTGATTAGATTTTGGTCAAAATCGGTCAAAAGTCAAGGTCACAGTGAGGTCAAACATTCGATTTTGATGGTTTGGTACAGAATCATCGTAGAAACTTCTGGTTTGCGTTGCTACCTTCTCTAGAGACAGCTTTGATGAGACAAGGTCAGAGGTCAAGTTGACGATTTCGTAAGTACCAGTCTATGACTGCTTGTTTGATTGTTTGTCTGTCTGTCTGTTTGTTTGTCTGCACAGAACTTTTGTGTTTTTCCCTGCAACCGCTTGTTGGATTGAGACGTAATTTTCACCATTGGTGCGACTACTCATGTAGAATGTTTTAATGATAATTATGATGTCCTATGTCACGTGGTGTGGCAGCCATATTGGTAAAAACAGAAAAACTTTGGACCTCTGTATCTCCGAAACCACACCAAGGAAAAAATTGAAACTTGGCACATAGTAAGTCCTCCTAATGGTGAATGAGCATGATTTTTTTTTTTATAACGTCATACATGCCCTCGTTATGACGTCATAATTTCATGTAGAACACTACATCCAATCAGTATTAAAATCTCTGAGGGTCATCTAGGGATAAAATGCTCCACAGAAAATGAATTCATGACGTCATCTGTTACGTGATTTGGCAGACGTATTGTTTTAAAATAAGAAAAACCTTCAAAAATCTTCTCTGAAGTGACTGAACAAATCAAGGCAAAACTCTACACGTATGACCGCCTATCCATGAGGAACAAAAGAGTGACACATAAGACATCATCAGACACATGGTTTGTCAGGCATATTGGATTTACCTTAAAACCTATGAAAATCTTATTTTTCAAAATGGCTGGACAGATCGAGGGGAAACGTCACACAAATGTTCCCCAAGCCTTGGGGATACCAGGATATTCATGAATAATTGATGTCATATGGTCTGGCAGCCATATTGGATTGAGGAAACATCTTCAAAAAATATATTTTGAACTGCTTAACCATCCATCAAGGCCATACTCTGTATGGAGTCACCTGGGCTATTTGGCACAATCCTGGACAGGTTGTCACTCTGATGTAGGATACTTGAATGGCTCAAGCATCCCAGTAAGCTGGTACTCAATTTGCTGACCTTGGAAGGATGACAGGCTGAGTCAACCCCACCTGGTATTAATTCAATGGTAAAGCAGGATTAAAATTCAGGATCCTCAGACCCCAAGCCCACCATCCCTCCTTCCCTCCATCAGGACCATACTCTGTCCAGAGCAATTGTGCTGCCGAAGCAGTCTCCTTGGTGATTGGGCACCATTCTGGACAGGTCACCACTCTAACACAGGATACCAGCATGCTGCTACTCATTTTGCCAACCTCAGAAGGATGACAGGCAGAGTCAACCCCACCCGGTGTTAATTCAACAGCTGAGTGGGATTTGAACTCAGAATCCTAGGATCCCAAGCCCACCTTCCTAACCATTAAGTGAACTGCAGTCATACTGCTTAATCAATCGATGTGAAACTTCACAATTATGATCCAGTAATGATGTGGAATACATGTTTGAAATTTCAACCTGATCTGACACGTGGTCCAGCAGCCAGAAATATTTAAATTTTTTGATCTGGGTTCTTTTTTATTTTTTAAATTTTTTGAATATGGCTTACTTGGCTGTAACTGGATGGGTTTGAGGGTGGAGAAGTAGCAGCTGAACTGTGAATCCTATCCAGGTTCCTCCTGATGACTTCATGTTTGCTCTTTGCTTGTTCGGGTTCCTTCTGATTACTCCAATGCAGGACTCGTACCTATTTGGACTTCCATTTGATTTGAATTGAATTTACTTTAATCCCATTCTGAATTCATTTGAATCATAATAATAAACGTCATGGTTCAGGGTCAGGTTGCATCAAAATGTGTCGTCTTGGTACCCGGTCATCACTGCCAGCAGTTATAAAGTGTCAGTTCTAGTTATGTCTATTGTTAATTAATTAACACACCCGTACACAAACACCACACAAAACACACCACATAAAACCACGCAAACACCACATGAAATAAGTCCTGGGGAGGGTCTGCAATCTCTGCTTACTCTTTTTCTTGTTATTCGAGTTTGTTTTAAAGATTGATAACATTTATTATTCGAGTTTCTTTTTAAGATTGATAACCTTTAATATACGAGTTTCTTTTTAAGATTGATAACCTTTAATATACGAGTTTCTTTTTAAGATTGATAACCTTTAATATTCGAGTTTCTTTTTAAGATTGATAACCTTTATTATTCGAGTTTCTTTTTAAGATTGATAACCTTTATTATTCGAGTTTCTTTTTAAGATTGATAACCTTTAATATTCGAGTTTCTTTTTAAGATTGATAACCTTTATTATTCGAGTTTCTTTTTAAGATTGATAACCTTTATTATTCGAGTTTCTTTTTAAGAATGATAACCTTTATTATTCGAGTTTCTTTTTAAGATTGATAACCTTTATTATAAGACTTGGTTTTAATGATTTATATTCTTTATTATGAGAAATGGTTTTAAAGATTGATAACTTTTATTATTAGCCCCCATTCGACTTGGTCCGAAACGGGGGGGGGGTTATGGGGATTGGGTCTCTTGCGTCCATCTGTCCATCCGTCCGTAGCCATATCTCGGACATGTATGGACCAATTTTGTTCAAACTTGGCAGAAAGTCAACACATGATGGTATATACGTTATGTTTTTTCACGATTCTATCAAAGATGGCCGACTGGTAGACTGGCGGCCATTTTAGTTGGGAAAAAAACACAACAACCCGGTATTGAACTCTTTCATGAAAAACGTTTTTTGAGTTTTCTATCCTAAAAAAAACCTTTCTCAAATCATCCCAAATGAAGGGGGACAGACAAATACACAAATACACACATACACACTGTGTCTGATGTAGGCAGATTGGTTTTAAAGATTGACAACCTTTATTATTAGAGTTGATTGTAAAGATTGATAATTTTTATTATCACAGTTTGTTTGAAAGATTGATAACCATTATTGTCAGTTTGTGTTGACAACCTATGTTATGATAGGTTTCAAAGTTTGATCACTTTTATTATTAGAGTGGTTTTCTACATTGATAACCTTTATTATTTGAGATTGTTTTAAAGCTGAATAACATTTAATAGCTAGATAACTGGATTTTAGGCTATGTTAAGATTGTTACGAAAGCAGTGGTGGATCTGACCTGTGTTTGTGACCAATTATACACAGTGCCACAGATTGATAACCATTATTATTCGAGTTTGTTTTGTTTCATTCAGAACAATTATTTTCACTCAGTCCTGTTTGAACGTGTTAGTTTTTCCTAGCAAAACTTTTACTTCCATCCAGAGATGAAGGATGGAGAGGTTCATGCCATGGATTAAGACCAGAGGGTTTGAACATACAATACATAAACTTGGATCTCAATATGAGTAGCTTGAGGTTCGTTGGCTAGTGTTTACATCTCTTATTATATACGTTGAAATGTCAGCAAAGTTGAGTTTGAACCCCAAATTTAAATCCCAGGTATTTATTCTTGCTGAACCAACTCAGCAATTGAGACCCAGATCACTGCTTAAGTTCGTGGCTCTTTGTCAGCAGAATAATGAAATCTCATCGGGCGTGTATTTACAGCACAATAAGTTCCTTGTTTGAAACTTGAAACTCGATACAGTGTTCATGACAACCCTTCGGGGAATAAAGCCTTCCAAACAGCTATGGTTAGAGATGGTTTTAAGTAAAGTTTCACATTGTGTAAAACTGGTGTGGAATATCAAACAGAAGTTCAAAGCAACAACGTGTGTGTGTGTGTGTGTGTGTGTGTGTGTGTGTGTGTGTGTGTGTGTGTGTGTGTGTGTGTGTGTGTGTGTGTGTGTGTGTACATACACAGGTACACACACAGCCAGCACATCTAGTTTAATTTTCAGTACAATGTCCATTTAACATCAACACTTTGTAATATTATTTATTAGTTATTACGTGATCTTCTAAATATAATTACATTTTAAAAGTTTAACCGAAACGTCTCCTAATCAAACTTTCAAGAATGCCGGTGTTGGCTAAATGGTTCAGGTGGCTGCCTTACGATCTTAGGGTCTTAAGTTTGAGCCCAGTCATGCTGTTAAATAACACCAGGTGGGTTGATTCAGCCTGTCATCCTTCCAAGGTCGACAAAATGAGTACCAGCTTACTGAAAACATGGAACACTGCATCAGCGACACAGCTGCGCTCCCAGCAATAATGCAACCAGCAACCGTAGACTGCATAAGAGTGATAATAATAAATCCTGTCAAGACCCTCAATAGTTGTGATGCAGGTATTTTATTCATACATGATATACCACACAATTCATACCCATTCCTGTTTCATTTTGGGGTGAAAGTTATCTAAAACCCACTTAGGGCCACCCGACTGTCCCCATTGCCCTCCACACTCCCTCCACATTGTCCTCCCATGCCCTCCACTTACGGCTCTGGGCTCCTCTTGCTCAGTCACCTTATCTTTCAGCTCTTCTCTTGTGTAGAACCTTCCGCTACCGTTTAACTTGTTTCTCTCTCTCTCTCTCTCTCTCTCTCTCTCTCTCTCTCTCTCTCTCTCTCTCTCTCTCTCTCTCTCTCTCTCTCTCTCTCTCTCTCTCTCTCTCTCTCTCTCTCTCTCTCTCTCTCTCTCTCTCTCTCTCTCTCTCTCTCTCGATGCTCCTCGATGCTCCTCGATGCTCCTCGATGCTCCTCGATGCTCCTCATTCTCCTCCTCTCCCTCCTTACCCCTCCCCCCCTTTTCCCCTCCAAAGCACCCCTCCTATACTTCTTGGATAAATGCCACTAATTCTCTCACCCTCACCTTTTTTTGTTTTCCTTCTGCTGTTTAAAGTCCAACTCACCTGGAATTCCATCTCACCTGCCTGCTCTTTCTGTAAAAACGCTCGCCGTGCACTGTCCATTGGGGATAACAAAGTCATGAGATGAAGCTAGGATCAGGGAATATGTGATGGAAGGTACAATACAGGTGTACCTTATTATACAGATGTACATTATTATACAGGTAAGCCTGGTATTGGCGCAGTGGTTAGGGCAGTGGCTTGGGATCCAAAAGGTCCTGAGTTCAAGCCCCGTTGGGCCACTGAATTAATACACCAGGGGGTTGACTCAGCCTGTCATCCTTCCGAGGTCGGCGAAATGAGTACCAGTATACTGGGCCGGTGTATACTCTGGTTAAAATAGGTGTACCATATCCCTGTGTCGTAAGAGGTGACCAGGGTTGCGTCAGGAAGGGCATCCGGTGTAAAACGTGCCAAATCACGATGCGGATCATACGGATGATCCGCTGTGGCGACCCCTAACGGGAGCAGCTGAAAGAAGAAGAAGAAGACATTATTATACAGGTACATTATTTTCACTTTCGATGAGTTATTGAGTCTGGATATGAAGAGCGGAATGACCA
The DNA here is from genome assembly GCF_056783735.1 of Eptatretus burgeri. Classification (NCBI taxonomy): domain Eukaryota; kingdom Metazoa; phylum Chordata; class Myxini; order Myxiniformes; family Myxinidae; genus Eptatretus; species Eptatretus burgeri. The sequence goes on along the minus strand of NC_140976.1, from coordinate 6,088,515 downwards.
CGTCATGTAATAACATCGCCATGGTTCAAATACTGGATTTATGTCACAGAGAATCCTAAATGCTGCACTTAGGGTACAGCTGATCCGAAATGCCTCATATATGGTGCAGTGGATCCTAAATACCTAACCTATGGAATAGCCGATACGAAATGTCTCATTTATGGTCCAGCTGTTCCAAAATACTGCATGTGTCCAGTGGATCCTAAATGCTTCATCTATAGTCACAAATTCCTCATCAATAACCAACTAATCCTTTTTTTGGCATCCACTTGTTGTGGTGACATGATGCTTTCAACTGGCTATGACTATGGTGCATCACTACTACAACTGAGACCAGATAATCGGTTATCGTAAATGTTCCTTTAATGGTCCAGCTGATATAAAATGCTGCACATTCAGTACATCTGATCCAAAATGGTACATTTATGGTACAGTTGACTTTAAATGATACAGATATGGTACACCTGATTGTAAATGATGCATATATGGTACACCTGATTGTAAATGATACATATATGGTACACATGATTGTAAATGATACATATATGGTACACCTGATTGTAAATGATGCATATATGGTACACCTGATTGTAAAGGATGCATATATGGTACACATGATTGTAAAGGATACATATTTGGTACATCTGATTGTAAATGATGCATATATGGTACACATGATTGTAAATGATACATATATGGTACACATGATTGCAAAGGATACATATTTGGTACATCTGATTGTAAATGATGCATATATGGTACACATGATTGTAAATGATGCATATTTGGTACACATGATTGTAAATGATACATATATGGTACACATGTTTGTAAATGATACATATATGGTACACATGATTGTAAAGGATACATATTTGGTACACATGATTGTAAATTATACATATTTGGTACACATGATTGTAAATGATACATATATGGTACACATGATTGTAAATTATACATATATGGTACACATGATTGTAAATGATACATATATGGTACACATGATTGTAAATTATACATATTTGGTACACATGATTGTAAATGATACATATTTGGTACACATGATTGTAAATTATACATATATGGTACACATGATTGTAAATGATACATATATGGTACACATGATTGTAAATTATACATATTTGGTACACATGATTGTAAATGATACATATATGGTACACATAATTGTAAATTATACATATTTGGTACACATGATTGTAAATTATACATATTTGGTACACATGATTGTAAATGATACATATTTGGTACACATGATTGTAAATGATACATATATGGTACACATGATTGTAAATGATACATATATGGTACACATGATTGTAAATTATACATATTTGGTACACATGATTGTAAATGATACATATATGGTAAACCTGATTGTAAATGATGCATATATTGTACACATGATTGTAAATGATACATATTTGGTACACATGATTGTAAATAATACATATATGGTAAACCTGATTGTAAATGATGCATATATTGTACACATGATTGTGAATGATGCATATTTGGTACACATGATTGTAAATGATACATATATGGTACACATGATTGTAAATGATACATATATGGTACACATGATTGTAAATGATACATATATGGTACACATGATTGTAAATGATGCATATATGGTACACATGATTGTAAATGATACATATATGGTACACATGATTGTAAATGATACATATTTGGTACATGTGATTGTAAATGATGCATATATGGTACACATGATTGTAAATGATACATATATGGTACACATGATTGTAAATGATACATATATGGTACACATGATTGTAAATGATGCATATTTGGTACACATGATTGTAAATGACACATATATGGTACACATGATTGTAAATGATACATATTTGGTACACATGATTGTAAATGATACATATATGGTACACATGATTGTAAATGATACATATATGGTACACATGATTGTAAATGATACATATATGGTACACATGATTGTAAATGATGCATATATGGTACACATGATTGTAAATGATACATATATGGTACACATGATTGTAAATGATACATATTTGGTACATGTGATTGTAAATGATGCATATATGGTACACATGATTGTAAATGATACATATATGGTACACATGATTGTAAATGATACATATATGGTACACATGATTGTAAATGATGCATATTTGGTACACATGATTGTAAATGACACATATATGGTACACATGATTGTAAATGATACATATTTGGTACACATGATTGTAAATGATACATATATGGTAAACCTGATTGTAAATGATGCATATTTGGTACACATGATTGTAAATGATGCATATTTGGTACACATGATTGTAAATGATACATATATGGTAAACCTGATTGTAAATGATACATATATGGTACACATGATTGTAAATGATGCATATTTGGTACACATGATTGTAAATGATACATATATGGTAAACCTGATTGTAAATGATACATATTTGATACACATGATTGTAAATGATACATATTTGGTACAGATGATTGTAAATGATGCATATTTGGTACACATGATTGTAAATGATACATATATGGTACACATGATTGTAAATGATACATATTTGGTACACATTATTGTAAATTATACATATATGGTACACATGATTGTAAATGATACATATATGGTACACATGATTGTAAATTATACATATTTGGTACACATGATTGTAAATGATACATATTTGGTACACATGATTGTAAATTATACATATATGGTACACATGATTGTAAATGATACATATATGGTACACATGATTGTAAATTATACATATTTGGTACACATGATTGTAAATGATACATATATGGTACACATAATTGTAAATTATACATATTTGGTACACATGATTGTAAATGATACATATTTGGTACACCTGATTGTAAAGGATGCATATATGGTACACATGATTGTAAAGGATACATATTTGGTACATCTGATTGTAAATGATGCATATATGGTACACATGATTGTAAATGATACATATATGGTACACATGATTGCAAAGGATACATATTTGGTACATCTGATTGTAAATGATGCATATATGGTACACATGATTGTAAATGATGCATATTTGGTACACATGATTGTAAATGATACATATATGGTACACATGTTTGTAAATGATACATATATGGTACACATGATTGTAAATGATACATATATGGTACACATGATTGTAAATGATACATATTTGGGACACATGATTGTAAATGATACATATATGGTACACATGATTGTAAATTATACATATATGGTACACATGATTGTAAATGATACATATATGGTACACATGATTGTAAATTATACATATTTGGTACACATGATTGTAAATGATACATATTTGGTACACATGATTGTAAATTATACATATATGGTACACATGATTGTAAATGATACATATATGGTACACATGATTGTAAATTATACATATTTGGTACACATGATTGTAAATGATACATATTTGGTACACATGATTGTAAATTATACATATTTGGTACACATGATTGTAAATGATACATATTTGGTACACATGATTGTAAATGATACATATATGGTAAACCTGATTGTAAATGATACATATATGGTACACATGATTGTAAATTATACATATTTGGTACACATGATTGTAAATGATACATATATGGTAAACCTGATTGTAAATGATGCATATATTGTACACATGATTGTAAATGATACATATTTGGTACACATGATTGTAAATAATACATATATGGTAAACCTGATTGTAAATGATGCATATATTGTACACATGATTGTGAATGATGCATATTTGGTACACATGATTGTAAATGATACATATATGGTACACATGATTGTAAATGATACATATATGGTACACATGATTGTAAATGATGCATATATGGTACACATGATTGTAAATGATACATATATGGTACACATGATTGTAAATGATACATATTTGGTACATGTGATTGTAAATGATGCATATATGGTACACATGATTGTAAATGATACATATATGGTACACATGATTGTAAATGATGCATATTTGGTACACATGATTGTAAATGATGCATATTTGGTACACATGATTGTAAATGATACATATATGGTAAACCTGATTGTAAATGATACATATATGGTACACATGATTGTAAATGATGCATATTTGGTACACATGATTGTAAATGATACATATATGGTAAACCTGATTGTAAATTATACATATTTGATACACATGATTGTAAATGATACATATTTGGTACAGATGATTGTAAATGATGCATATTTGGTACACATGATTGTAAATGATACATATATGGTACACATGATTGTAAATGATACATATATGGTACACATGATTGTAAATGATGCATATATGGTACACATGATTGTAAATGATACATATATGGTACACATGATTGTAAATGATACATATTTGGTACATGCGATTGTAAATGATGCATATATGGTACACATGATTGTAAATGATACATATATGGTACACATGATTGTAAATGATACATATATGGTACACATGATTGTAAATGATGCATATTTGGTACACATGATTGTAAATGATACATATATGGTAAACCTGATTGTAAATGATACATATATGGTACACATGATTGTAAATGATGTAAATTTGGTACACATGATTGTAAATGATACATATATGGTAAACCTGATTGTAAATGATACATATTTGATACACATGATTGTAAATGATACATATTTGGTACAGATGATTGTAAATGATGCATATTTGGTACACATGATTGTAAATGATACATATTTGGTACACATTATTGTAAATTATACATATATGGTACACATGATTGTAAATGATACATATATGGTACACATGATTGTAAATTATACATATTTGGTACACATGATTGTAAATGATACATATTTGGTACACATGATTGTAAATTATACATATATGGTACACATGATTGTAAATGATACATATTTGGTACATGTGATTGTAAATGATGCATATATGGTACACATGATTGTAAATGATACATATATGGTACACATGATTGTAAATGATACATATATGGTACACATGATTGTAAATGATGCATATTTGGTACACATGATTGTAAATGATACATATATGGTAAACCTGATTGTAAATGATACATATATGGTACACATGATTGTAAATGATGTAAATTTGGTACACATGATTGTAAATGATACATATATGGTAAACCTGATTGTAAATGATACATATTTGATACACATGATTGTAAATGATACATATTTGGTACAGATGATTGTAAATGATGCATATTTGGTACACATGATTGTAAATGATACATATTTGGTACACATTATTGTAAATTATACATATATGGTACACATGATTGTAAATGATACATATATGGTACACATGATTGTAAATTATACATATTTGGTACACATGATTGTAAATGATACATATTTGGTACACATGATTGTAAATTATACATATATGGTACACATGATTGTAAATGATACATATATGGTACACATGATTGTAAATTATACATATTTGGTACACATGATTGTAAATGATACATATATGGTACACATGATTGTAAATTATACATATTTGGTACACATGATTGTAAATGATACATATTTGGTACACATGATTGTAAATGATACATATATGGTAAACCTGATTGTAAATGATACATATATGGTACACATGATTGTAAATGATACATATATGGTACACATGATTGTAAATGATACATATATGGTACACATGATTGTAAATGATGCATATTTGGTACACATGATTGTAAATGATACATATATGGTACACATGATTGTAAATGATACATATTTGGTACACATGATTGTAAATGATACATATATGGTAAACCTGATTGTAAATGATGCATATTTGGTACACATGATTGTAAATGATGCATATTTGGTACACATGATTGTAAATGATACATATATGGTAAACCTGATTGTAAATGATACATATATGGTACACATGATTGTAAATGATGCATATTTGGTACACATGATTGTAAATGATACATATATGGTAAACCTGATTGTAAATGATACATATATGGTACACATGATTGTAAATGATACATATATGGTACACATGATTGTAAATGATACATATATGGTACACATGATTGTAAATGATACATATTTGGGACACATGATTGTAAATGATACATATTTGGGACACATGATTGTAAATGATACATATTTGGTACACATGATTGTAAATGATACATATTTGGTACACATGAATGTAAATGATACATATTTGGTACACATGATTGTAAATGATGCATATTTGATACAAATGATTGTACATGATACATATTTGGTACATCTGATTGTAAATGATGCATATTTGGTACACATGATTGTAAATTATACATATATGGTACACATGATTGTAAATGATACATATATGGTACACATGATTGTAAATTATACATATTTGGTACACATGATTGTAAATTATACATATTTGGTTCACATGATTGTAAATTATGCATGTTTGGTACAGATGATTGTAAATGATACATATATGCTTCACCTGATTGTAAATGATACATAAATGGTACACATGAGTGTAAATGGGACATATTTGGTACACATGATTTTAAATGATGCATATTTGGTTCACCTGATTGTAAATGATACATATTTGGTTCACATGATTGTAAATGATACATATTTGGTTCACATGATTGTAAATGATGCATGTTTGGTTCACATGATTGTAAATGATACATATTTGGTTCACATGATTGGAAATGATACATATTTGGTACACATGATTGGAAATGATACATATATGGTACACATGATTGGAAATGATACATATATGGTACACATGATTGTAAATTATACATATATGGTACACATGATTGTAAATGATACATATTTGGTACAAATGATTGTAAATGATACATATTTGGTACAGATGATTGTAAATGATACATATTTGGTGCACATGATTGTAAATGATGCATATATGGTACACATGATTGTAAATGATGCATATTTGGTTCACATGATTGTAAATGATACATATTTGGTGCAGATGATTGTAAATGATACATATTTGGTACAAATGATTGTAAATGATACATATTTGGTACAGATGATTGTAAATGATACATATTTGGTACACATGATTGTAAATGATACATATATGGTACACATGATTGTAAATGATGCATATATGGTACAGATGATTGTAAATGATACATATATGGTACAAATGATTGTAAATGATACATATTTGGTGCAGATGATTGTAAATGATACATATTTGGTACACATGATTGTAAATGATGCATATTTGGTACACATGATTGTAACTGATACATATATGGTAAACCTGATTGTAAATGATACATATTTGATACACATGATTGTAAATGATACATATTTGGTACAGATGATTGTAAATGATGCATATTTGGTACACATGATTGTAAATGATACATATATGGTACACATGTTTGTAAATGATACATATATGGTACACATGATTGTAAATGATACATAGTTGGTTCACATGATTGTAAATGATACATATATGGTACACATGATTGTAAATGATACATATATGGTACACATGATTGTAAATGATACATATATGGTACACATGATTGTAAATGATACATATTTGGTACGCATGATTGTAAATGATACATATTTGGTACAGATGATTGTAAATGATACATATATGGTTCACCTGATTGAAAATGATACATATTTGGTACACATGATTGTAAATGATACATATTTGGTACAGATGATTGTAAATGATACATACTTGGTTCACATGATTGTAAATGATGCATACTTGGTTCACATGATTGTAAATGATACATATATGGTTCACCTGATTGAAAATGATACATATTTGGTACACATGATTGTAAATGATACATATTTGGTACACATGATTGTAAATGATACATATATGGTTCACCTGATTGAAAATGATACATATTTGGTACACATGATTGTAAATGATACATATTTGGTACGCATGATTGTAAATGATACATATTTGGTACAGATGATTGTAAATGATACATATTTGGTTCACATGATTGTAAATGATACATACTTGGTTCACATGATTGTAAATGATACATATATGGTTCACCTGATTGTAAATGATACATATTTGATACACATGATTGTAAATGATACATATTTGGTACACATGATTGTAAATGATACATATTTGGTACACATGATTGTAAATGATACATATTTGGTTCACCTGATTGTAAATGATACATATTTGGTACACATGATTGTAAATGATACATATTTGGTTCACATGATTGTAAATGATACATATATGGTTCACCTGATTGAAAATGATACATATTTGGTACGCATGATTGTAAATGATGCATATTTGTTTCACATGATTGTAAATGATACATATATGGTTCACCTGATTGAAAATGATACATATTTGGTACACATGATTGTAAATGATACATATTTGGTACACATGATTGTAAATGATACATATTTGGTACACATGAGGTGAGGAGATGAGGTGGATAGCAGAGGGGGTGGTGATCAGATTCAGGAAAGTATTGATACTTGCATAGATTGGGCAAAAGATTGGCAGATGGAATTAAACTGAGCAAATAAGTGTAATGTGTTGAGGATGGGGAAGAACAATGAAAATAGAGATTACATGATGTAATGGGGTAATTTTGGAGTGTGTCACACAGGAGAAGGATCTGGGGGTGGTAATAGATACGGGAGGTAAGCAGGCAGCATAGTGCCAGGCAGCTAGAGGTAATCAAATAGGGTTTTAGGTTGTATAAGGAGGGGGATCAATTATAAATCAAAAGAGGTGGTGTAAACATTGTACAGGAATTTATTGAGGGTCACATCTGGAATATTGTGTGCAGTTTTGGTCACCACAGTTCAGGAAGGACAAAGACGCCATAGAGAGGGTTCAGCACAGGGCATCTAAATTGATTCCGGGCCGAGCGAGACTCAGCTATGAGGAGCGGCTGAAGGAGACGGAGCTTTATACACTAGAAAGGAGGAGGTTACGAGGAGATATGATGGAGATGTTTAAGATAATGAAAGGTAGAGATAAAATAAGTGAAGATGAATTATTCAGCAGAGTCGACAGTGATCGGACCAGGGGCCATAGCTTGAGAGTAAAGAAGAGGAGAGTTAAGATGGTCGTAAGGTAGGGGACTCTTACTCAAAGATTAGTTAATCTTCTTCTTCTTCTTGCATATGGCAGCTTTGCTGCAAGGGTAGCTATAATTTCTTGGAAGCGCGACTGTGTCGCTGATGCAGTGCCCCTCTACCAGCGCACACTGGTACTCATTTTGCCGACCTCGGAAGGATGACAAGCTGAATCAACCCCCTGGTGTGTTTATTCAGCGGCCAACGGGGATTGAACTCAGGACCTCTTGGATCCCAAGCCGCTTCCCTAACCACTGCGCCAACACCAGGATATATATATATATATATATATATATATATATATATATATATATATATATATATATATATATATATATATATATATATATATATATATATATATATATATATATATATATATATATATATATATATATATATATATATATATATATATATATATATATATATATATATATATATATATATATATATATATATATATATATATATATATATATATATATATATATATATATATATATATATATATATATATATATATATATATATATATATATATATATATATATATTACAAAAACTATTTTAAAAACCCACAAAAACACTTTATATCTATCTATAATTCCAGCAATGTGTGTGTGTGTGTGTCTGTCTCTCTGACTGTCTGTGACCGCTGTATCTCGACAACCACTAATGTGATCTAATTGAAACTTGCCAGGTATATTGCTGGGTACCTGAGTATGTGCCTTTTCAAGGTTTGATATTAATCAGACGAGTGGTTCCCAAGTTATGGCCATTTATTTACCAAACCAATGACAGGACACGGTGCTATGACGTCACAATTGATGTCACAATTCTTCTTTTATTATTTTTATTTTTTTATTTTTGCACGTACGGCCACGCGAGAGCGAAGGAACGGCCTGCGTGGTTGTTGTTTCTGGCACACGGTTTGAAAGGTTTTATTTTTTGCACGTACAGCCACGTACGTACGGGCACGCACTGGTATATATAAGTATAAAAAACATAAACATTTTGGATTTTCTTATTTTGATCTGGTGTTGATATATTGTTGTGGTGTTGATATGGCACAGACATGATGGGCTGAATGTCCTCCAACCCGTGTCTGATTTCCTTGTGTTTCCTAGAATTTCCGAAAACACGTTTACGACGTCTTGCGCAGCGATAATCGACCTCTTCTTGACCAATTTCTATGAAGAGCATCATTTGGAAAATCAAAGGTTGGTGGGTAAGGATGGGGGAGAGGCGGGTTGGGAGGGGGTGGGGTTTTTTTTTTTTTTTTTGTATACCTTGGTCGAGGCTCGTATGAGAGCTAACACACAACTCACAGCAAGGAGGCATGAGACAAGAGGGGCGGGAGTGGAAGGGACAAAACAGTGGGGAACAGACACAGGTGAACTGTGGAAGGGTTGAGGGGGTGCTCCCTTGAGTTTAAAGAAGGTTTTAAGGAATATTCAAATCTGCAACGATCCTCCAATGAAGGATGTCCTTAATGGGAAAGTTGAGTAAATATTTAATTAAATCCTCAAGTCCTTCCTTCACTGCACCTGTAGTATTCCTGTAGTATTCCTGTAGTATTCCTGTAGTATTCCAGTACTATACCTGTACTATACCTGTACTATGTGCATCACGTCACAATCCAGTAACGTCCATCCCTCATTCTGTCCGGCATCATGGAATGAACTTTTCCATCATGATGTCCTTGTCCTCACATGATGTCACCGCAAGGAGCCAACCCTCGGACAATGGTCCAGAACATAACACCACCACCGGGAGCCTGCATCAACCCATGCATGGTGTGCTTTCTGTGTTTGGCACATTTACCAATAACTTTGATTGAATCAGAAACGTCACTTAGCACAACAAGAAGATCGGTGTCACACTCGCTGTGTCACACCGAGCAGCACACCGGCTGAGTGAACAATAAGGATCTCACAAACCATTGTCTTCCTGTGAAAGTGAGAGCCTGTGAGTCGCTTTGACCCATTCCCATCGAGTTTGTTTTCCAGAATGTGTTTCTACACAACTACTGATAACACCCATATTTACCTCGTTTCGATCAAAGGGAAGCACCTCTGCTGGAGGTGTAAGATCCCCGACAACTCCTTTTTTTTACTCTTAATCCCCACACCCTCTCCACCCCCTTCCCCATCAACCCCACCACCTGTGTCCTTGTGCTTTCAGATTTGGTCATTTGATATTTTGAACTTTGAAGACGTTAAACTATTTAACATCAATATGTCAGTTGTTCGTGAACGAGGGCACACTTTGGTCGTCATTTTAAACTGTAAAATTGATCCTTCTCTTTTAATACCTCTTGCACCGAAGGGGGACACAGGTGATGTTTTCACCCCCTTTGTCTGTTTGTTTGTTTGTTTGTTTGTCTGTCTGTCTGTCTGTCTGTCTGCGTGCGGGATATCTCAAAACGTTAGGGACGGATTCGGACGAAACTCGGTGGATGAGTTCGGTCGGTAACAAGAACAAGCCGATTTGATTTGGGTTCAGATCCGGATCCAGATCCGGCCTATCAGTGGGACACAAAGTGTGAACTGTTTAACGTGGTGAAGGTAAAGCTGAACGTGCAATGTGATGAATCGTTAAATGACATTAGCAAACACCAAAGAGCAGTCAATTGGGAATATCTTTATTGTGATGTCACAAGATCATGTATAATTGGTACGCAATGAAGGGAAACTAGTCAAAGCAAAGAACGAGCCAAACATGGCTATGTCACAGTGATGATGTCACCTTGGAACCTTGCAGAACATGATGGAGACCATATGGAAGTACTGGAGAGTTATGTACAATCATCACGGGGGGGATTAAAAGAAATGAGTTAACAAATGCAGGTGAAGATCCAATAATATACCAATAGCGGAAGGAAGTGCCAAAATGAGACCTTTCTACAGATTGAGGGGCTGAAGCGGCGTGCCGTCTGGCCAAAGCAGTGTGTGTGGCCATAAAAAAAAATCCCTGTTTCCCAACCATTCGATCGTTAAAAAGGTCTTACGCAGATCTTGATATCTGTTCTACTCCTGGGTCGGGATTTCAGCAAGTTCTTCCACGTGCTCCTCAATGGATTCAGCAAAGTCCTGGATGGAAGTCAAGCTGTTCTGGATGGCATTGCTGGTGGAGACAAAAAAAAAAGGCTGATGTTAGGAAGTAAACATCTCAAGATGTTTCTGAAGCTATTCGATTCCCTGAGCACAGAACTCATGGGACAGAGATGCTTTCGAGAGGATCTGGATTAGAGATTGTGCTTTGGGATCACTCTCATTGTGGACAATAGATTCGTTTTATAACTAGTGAAGTGGCACAGCATTTTAGTCTAACCACACTCAGCCCCTAACATATTCATTCGTTAACAAAAATCCTGGAACCGTTTTCTGCTCTGCACACTCACCTGACTCTTCGTCCCTCCTGGGATTCACGGATCTGCTGGGCGAGTTCCTGGCCGTGCTTGGCCATGTCTTCGGTGTATTTGCGCACTTCAGCCAAGCGCAGTGCGATCATCTCTGGAACCTTCTCCAGCTCTGGCTTGGCCTGCTCCTCCAGCTCCTTCAACCACCTATTCAGCTCTTGCAAGGCATTCTCCCCAACACGTCTTGCCTCGCTTGCTGCTACTTCGGCCATTTTCCTTGCCCTCTCTCGTGCTGGCTCGGCTTGTTCTTGAACTTCCTTGAGCCAGGCCGATGCCAGGGATTTGGCTTCCTTTGCCATTTCCTCAGCGTAGGTTGATGCATCATCGGTGAGCTCAGTGGCAAACACTTTCAGATGATCTACAGCTGGTTCGTAGTTGTCGGCCGCGACCTGTGCAAGCGTCTCGCCGTATTGGCGTGCCTTGACGGCGACCGACTCGGCATAGACCTTGGTCTTGTGGGCGATGGGGCTGAGGTACCCCTCGGCAGAGTCGAGGAAGGGCTGCAGTGCCTTGGAGAGCTCCTGCAGGTGGCTCTCAGGAGGAGTTTCATCAAAGAAGATGTTCGCTGTGGCACCTGTGTGTAACACGGACGAAGACACCAGTTGCAGATTGTCGAAGCTAATGTACAACACGACATAGATACAAGCTCTTCATGAGAACATGCAATCATGAAACTAGAAACAACAACGCAAAAATCTCGTGGAGAAGTGAATCGGAAAAAATGACTAGCCAAATACAGTTTGAGTCCATGTCATTCAAAACCAGGACATGCACCTCCAAGCAGCACAGTACAACCACACAAATAAGGGGCATCCTACTGTAATCATTATGACAGTGTTATCATTGCTACTATGTGCACTGGGTAAGGTTATACAGTGGAGTGGCACTCAAATGGGAGTGGGATTGATGATGGACAAGGCACATGATACCGTGCCTCTAAACCCTGAACTTTAGGAACCATCAGTGTCTAATGACACTGAAGACCTCCACCTCAATCTCTCATAATTGTTGGGATTTCACGCCGTAGCAGGTTGTAAGTTCACCGAGCCATTACTCGTGGAAAAAACTGCATGATCTATGAGGTGAGGGTCCTGGTCATGGCAGTGCTGGACATTTTGTTCATGTGCATGTTGGACTGAGCAGGTGTCGGTTTGGGTCAGCGATCAGTTTGCCACCCGCAGGTGTACAATGGTCTCCGAGGGTTTCTGTTTTTCCACCGAAGCAGTGCTCTCGGTACAGGTTCGGAGAGGAAATTGGAGTTTGGTCAAGGTTCCCTAACCTCGCCTACTCTTTGTCGAAACACACCGGAAGATCTTTATTTTTTAGTCAGGTGTGTCAATGCTGGCTGGCGGGTCTTCCGGCTTAAAGTCCTTCTGATGGACTGTGCACACATCAATGCCTCTCCTTGCATGCAAAACACTGAGCCGACAGTTTACGTAGTCGGGAATGGAACCCAGACTAGACAACCCCGTGCACAGGTACCTGTCGGACAGTACTTTGGAGGGAATTTTTTTTTTTAAATCAATCTTCACTCATTGCTGATAGAGCAGGTTGAGTAGAGCTCGTATGGATTCTTACCAGCCAGCAGGATGAAGCAGAGCACTGAAATTGCTTGCAGTTGCATGGTTGTTTTGTACTGCAGGTGTTTAAATTTCACAAATCTGTGCACACATACAAACACACACAACCATTAGTTTGACTCAAACAACTATTCTCAACAAACTCTAATAACAGGCATCAAGCACAGAGCAACGTTCTCAGGCTTGCAGCCTGGCTCAGAGATAAATTCAGGACACCAAACCCATGGCTTGAAGAACCATCACCGAAGCACTCACCTGAAGGTGTTCAATCTCCGTCTGACTTGCCTCACGACCAACAGGCCCTTATATACATGTACAAGGCTGCCACGCGCTGCACGAGCTAAAGTTCCAAGTTTGTGACACGTTGTAAGTGGTGACGCCAACAAACGGCCATAAAAGAAATCACCGTGTGACACGTCTTTGTTTTTGCTGTGCTTTGTTACCTAATAGGGCAACGGGTCAAGGTCGAAGCTCAACCGACAACCCTGCTGTTTGCACAAACCCAGTTGAGAAATCTTGGTCGTCGGTTCACCATCGCAACTCGCTTGATTTGGTGACTTTACCTGCGAGGAAAGGTTGATGTAACCAAGATGGACCATGAAAGGAGTACGAGTGTTCATTCAGGAATATGGCCGAGCACTAGACCCCCCCCCCCCCCCACACACACACAACCCTGGATTGTGAGAATGGATGAGATGAAGGAGTGGATGAGGGGAATAGGTTCCACCGAAGGAATGGTCTATCTTCAACGACCATTTGACCAATGTGTGGTGCTGGTACATTAATTAATTTTATTCCGTGTCTTATAAGGTTCTTGGAGGAACTTTGTACACGTAGCACAAGTCGGACAAAGACGTTTGGAAATAGTCAAAAACTTACACTTAAATGACCACGTCTCTATGGAGGACAAGAAGCAAATTGACATGGTATACGGGATTTCAACATGGGAATGTACGGGTATTCATGAAATCGAGGTCGAGGCTCATGGAGAAGCGAAAGGATGAGGAGCTTTCGATCCTAACCCTGATCGGATTTCCCTGGTTTAATTTGCTAAGTAAATAGTAACAATCAGTCGGCGAACAAATAAACATGATTGAAACAATTAATAAACAAATAACTTCTATCAACGACTCATAAAATAACCAGCTCGCAAACTAGTTACAATTACGTAGGGATAATAGGTAATTGATTATACGAGCTTTACTCCTCGTTATTCATGATGTGTATAATGTACATTACAGTTGTCGATTAATAATAATAATAATAAACAAGCTCAAATGAGCTAAGATCCTCGTCCTCTTAATGATGACGTCATAAAAACGAATATGACGTCATTGCGATGAATTATCTGTGCTAATGCCCGGCTTGATTCCCACAAACAAAATTCAAACAGCTTGCCTAGTTTCGGAGATAATGGTATGGTGATTTCAATTAGCGGCGATATTATGACGTCAACATTTTTTAAATCCTCGTGGAGGATCTCAAGGTCTGACTCACGTTGTTGTTCTTGTGGACTTTTTTGTTTCACAGCCTACAGTTTTCATCGAAACTTCCTGAAACTTGGCATATTTATGTAGAAATACCCTGCGCAGACATTAACCATCTCCGATTTTGGAAATTCTTCCGAGAAAAAAAGTTGACCCCCCCCCCCTTATAATAGCAATTGTGAATTAGCTCAGGTGTAACCAATCACCTGCAAAATCACACACCAAGTTAATTGGCCTCCACATGTGTTAAATTGTGGTGACTGATTATTTCAGAATAAAATCCGCTGTTCCTGGAGGTTTCCTCTGCTGGGAAGTGCATTTCACAGCAAAGACTCAACCATGAGTACCAAGGAGACCTCCGGGATAAAGTTGAGACCTCCGGCAGACCTTTCAAAAGACCTCCGGGATAAAGTTTTGAAAAGGCACAGATCAGGGAACCACTGCCTTGTTTGTACAGGGCATCAGCACGGGGCCAATCCACAGCAACAACATACATATATTTCCATAAAGTACGTACTATTTAAAATGTTAGATCCTCTATGAAGTAGATACAGTATCAATGCAATGTGAGCACATCTACGGTGATTGCGGTAGGGTGCATGGAGACTGTAGTATAGGGCACGGAGACTGGCTTGGAGGGCACGGAGACTGCGGTGGTGGGCACATAAATTGCAGCGGTGGGCACGACAACTCCTGCAGAGGCTGTGCAGATGTTGCAAACTCATAATTATATGAAATTTAGACATTGGAGAGCTCGTGCCAGAATGGATGGTGCCACCTCCTTTACTGACAGCAAATGCAGTGTCAATGACGATACAAACACTGATAAGGTTTTCAATGATGAAGGTGTCGGGATAAAAGAGGTGCATAAACAAAGCAGGCATTACACCACCTCTCCCCCTAATCAGTACTCTCGCCGATGGAATTGGATAGACAACAGCGCTCCACCAATGATATGTTCTTTGTTGTGCCAGAGTCCACCAAAGATGGTGTAGACTGTAAAGGAACGCATCGAAGATGACCTCAATTTCCTCGCTAGATGCTTTATGGTAATGATATCAGAAAATGAGAGAATTGATTTCAAGGGGGTCTCGGACTTAGGAAGCGTCCTACAATCCCGGGGCTCAGTCCGAGGCCTTTGAAGGTTGTATTCAACATAAACGCTGAGCGTGAACTATTTCTCAGCCGGGCCAGTTGCCTTCAAGGAATGTCTGTCAGTCTTCAACCAAATCTAATGGTTAAAGAGCAACTAAAGTGAAAGAAGCTCGTCAGGCAGCTTAAGGAACGTTAAAAAACACACGAGGCAGGCCTCATCATCCGTAGCCTGGAGATCATCACCAAGAGGTTGAGGCTATGGAGGGCAGCAGTGGTGATGACTCAATCTGGCTGGCAAATGTGCCCTGGAAGATCACCGTAATGTACACCAACGCACATAGTCTGTTTAACAAAATTGATGAGTTGCGAATGTTGGTTGCTCAACGTATACCAGATGTGTTAGGTGTTATGGAAACATGGCTAACTGATGACATTAAGAAAGCAGATAGAGCCATTCCTGGCTACTACATGCTTGGGAGGGATCATACAATTTGGGCTGGGGGTTGTGGTGTTTTTCTCTTTATAGTCAGCATGTACATCTACAGCATGTTAGGCTCCTCACACCCATTGCGGACACTGAGACCCTTTGGTGTAACCTCAATGTCCATGGCACGTCCAAACTACTGATTGGTCTTGTCCACAGGCCACCAGACAACACGGTTCAGCAGGATAACAACCTTGTGAGGGAGGTATTGAGCCGCATTGCCAATGTCCATCACTTGCTGCTGATGGTGACTTCAATGCCCCCCACATCAGTTGGGAACAGCTCACGACGAACTCCTCCCAGAATGCTTTCTCCAGTCGGTAATGAAATCTCCCATACCTGCCCTGACCTGACCTTCGGGAGGCACAGAAACAGCATGAGAACCACCTCGTGGAACAGGCTGCAAAGGTCCAAAGGCAACTCTTTGCCTACTTCCATGGAAAATAGAGCCCACGAGAGGGGATAGGTGTACTCAATGACAGAGGAACCTTATTCCTGATAGACATGGAGAAAGCCCAATGCCTTGTGAATCATTATTCCACAGTGTTTACTCAGGAACATCCAGATCCCATTCCTGGTCTTCCTATCTGCCAGAGGAGGGCAAACATTGACCACACTCTGCATACTGTCCTCATCACGGAATGTGGAGTCACAAAACAGTTGCATGCTCTTGATCACAACAAATCAGCTGGGCCCGATGGTCTGCACAACAAAGTTCAAAAGGAACTTGCGGCTGAGCTGGTGCCACCGATGTGTAGGCTGTTCAACTTCTTGCTTTCCACTGGGAGTCTCCTGAGGGATTGAAAAGAGGCACACATATCGCCCATCTTCAAAAAGGGTGATACACAGGATCCAGTAAATTACCGGCCAGTCAGCCTTACCTCATTAGTGTGCAAGGTTTTTGAGCACTTGTTAAAGCAATAACTCATAGTGCACCAGCCTGCTGTCCTGCTTCAGCCAGCACAGGGATTATTGGGTGGTCGCTCGAGTACCGTTATTCTCAGGTTTTCCGTCTGTCTGTTTGTATGTAATGGACAGCTCTGGAGGCCAGAGGATTCACCGATTTTGATGAAACTTGACAGGTAGGTTCATACCAGGATTTAGTTGTATGCCTTTGAGCACCGTTGCTATGGACGCCACCGCTGCCCAGCAACGGGACTTTGAAATTTTGGAAAAATCCCCCCCCAAAAAACATCGAAAATCAAAAATCGGCTTCTGCACTTTTATGCGTGCTATAATCAACGTCTTTGTCAAAAAATTTCAGCCCGATCCTTCAAAAACTGTATGACTCGTATGCAATTATATAGCGACCACCCATGTCGCCGACCGGCTTGTATTATGTTTGTTATCATTATTGCTATTTGATGCCACTATTCTTATTATTGTAGTACATATTATTAATGTTAATTAATATATGCTTTGTTGCAATGTTATCATTGTTTATGTAATATATTTTGTAATTAGAATGCCATGCTGTGGTCGAAGGAGGTATTAAGCTGCTTTCTATACCATAACATGGTGTGCGTTTAAAACATGGGAATTCTAACGGATCTTTGTAGTATCGTCGAGAATAAAAGTGTCTAGAGGATCGACAGAATCTTAGGGGTCTTTGGGTCTTCTGGGTCCTCAGGGACTTTTGGGTTCTCAGGAACTTTTTTGAACTTTTGGGTCCTCAGGGCCTTTTTGGGAATTTGGGGTCCTTGGTGACTTTTGGCACCTCAGGGACTTTTTGTGGATTTTTGGTACCTCGGTGACTTTTTGGTACCTTTGGGTCCTCGAGGACTTTTTGGGACCTTGGGAACTTTTTTGGACTTTTGAATCCTCGGGGACTTCTGGAGCTTTTGGCTCCTCATGAACTTTTGGGTCTTGAGAGTCTTTAGGGGTATTCAGGGTCTTCAGAGTTCGAAGGGGTCTCAGCAGTTAAGACAAAAAGTATACCCCCCCCACCACACACATACACACACACACACACACACACACACACACACACACACACACACACACACACACACACACACACACACACACACACACAGAACTCTTCCATTTATAGTGGATGGTTGTTCCTAAAAAGACAGTGTGTGTGTGTGTGTGTGTGTGTGTGTGTGTGTGTGTGTGTGTGTGTGTGTGTGTGTGTGTGTGTGTGTGTGTGTGTGTGTGTGTGTGTGTGTGTGTGTGTGTGTGTGTGAGATCGGTTCTTCTTGGGCAGGTGTATGTTGAAAAAGTGAGGGCCGTTTATGGCCGACTAATGTAAAGCCTGAATTTTAAATCAGCCACAGAAAACAAATAATAATAATAATAATCAGCAATCTCCTTTATATCCAATCACATTTGAAACCTTCCTTCATGGAAGGACGTGGGGGACCACCGAGAAGTTTGGAATCTCAATTTGGAACTGTCTTTACCTGTCGAACATCGCAACGTAAACCTGTTTTAGCCTGTTGAACATCTCAACGTGGACCTGTCTTTACATGTCGAACATCTCAATATGGACCTGTCTTAGCCTGTCGAACATCTCAACGTGGACCTGTCTTAGCCTGTCGAACATCTCAACGTGGACCTGTCTTAGCCTGTCGAACATCTCAACGTGGACCTGTTTTAACCTGTCGAACATCTCAACGTGGACCTTTCTTAGCCTGTGGAACATCTCAACGTGGACCTGTCTTAGCCTGTCGAACATCTCAACGTGGACCTGTTTTAACCTGTGGAACATCTCAACGTGGACCTTTCTTAGCCTGTCAAACATCTCAACGTGGACCTGTTTTAACCTGTCGAACATCTCAACGTGGACCTTTCTTAGCCTGTGGAACATCTCAACGTGGACCTGTCTTAGCCTGTCGAACATCTCAACGTGGACCTGTCTTAGCCTGTCGAACATCTCAACGTGGACCTGTCTTAGCCTGTCGAACATCTCAACGTGGACCTGTCTTAGCCTGTCGAACATCTCAACGTGGACCTGTCTTAGCCTGTCGAACATCTCAACGTGGACCTGTCTTAGCCTGTCGAACATCTCAACGTGGACCTTTCTTAGCCTGTCAAACATCTCAACGTGGACCTGTTTTAACCTGTCGAACATCTCAACGTGGACCTTTCTTAGCCTGTCGAACATCTCAACGTGTACCTGTCTCAGCCTGTCGAACGTCTCATCGTGTACCTGTACAACTCCATTCCGACGATTTTAGTTTTGTGTCCATGGTGTTCGAGCACAATGTCCTCTCAGCAAATATACCTGTCTCTCTTGTCCACTTGTCCACACCTTCCATCCGTGCTCGACTCAATATTCTGTCTTTTCTCCGAAAAGTAAACAATCTTCGCCAAAAGTGAAAGTTCGCTGACTCCTCGAACACACCTGTTTACACTTCACTCCAAGGAACCTTTGGACGTTGGATTGTGACACGTGGCCACGTGGACTGACCCTTGTTTCACGGGACACGTGGCGCGCGCAGTAAGACCTGGAACTATAAAATAATGTAACAGAGAAACACAATTAGACAATGATTAATAATTGTCCGAACACAAGCTCGATCGTCCTTTGTACCGGTGTTTTCGTCTCCTCTTCATTGCTCAGACATTCTTGAAGTGTTCACAAGTGTTTTTCAGGAAAGGGAACATCGGGGTACTTTTCCCTCCGAAACCCTGTTTGGGATCAGGGATTCAAACCGATCCGATGTTTACTAAATAATGAAAATACAGGCAAGCCGAAAAACGAGGGAAATGCTATTATTTAATTATTAAAAAGTTATTATCTGCCTTATCGGATAAGAGGATTAAACAAGTAGTCAATACTGCTCAGTCAAAAAATTCAATAATAATCGGGGAAAGGTTTATATGCGGTGTTTGGCGGCCATGTCAGTGTAGGTCGCAGCTGTCAAATTAGCAGGTGCCTCTTGATTTGCGGTTTATTTGACGTGTTGCGTTCTCTCTTTTTGTTTCCCTTGAGAGTTTATGGTGTTGAAACCATTAATATGTTTAATTCCAAACGCGATTTGATCGGAGAAAAACGAAGGAAGGAAAGTAACTTCCGTTTGTGCTCGTGAGGGGAAAACCTCGTGTGGAGAAATGCGGCTGTTCGTGTCGTTGTTTATTAGTCATGGCCGGACGACGAGGAAAATGGGACTCGGACTCGCCAGTCGGACGGACATGCTCAGGAACCTGCTCACTGCGCTCGTCCGTCATGAGAGGATTTTGACGACGACGGGACGAGCGGACGAACTCCGACCTTACGCAGAGAAGGTTTGTTTGCACCTGTCTGTCTATTTCTGTCTGCTCGCCTTTTCGGTGTCTTCATGGAGACGAGTTTATTGTGTCCTGTTCCTTGTTCCTGTTCTCAGATCATAGATTATGGCAAACTGGGCGATCAGAATTCAAGAGCAATGAAGATCGCCGACTTTTGGCTCACGGTGAGTACTGGTGATGTACGCAGCGGAGGTGCTGGTGTTAGTGTTGTTCATCGTGGTGGCAGAGGTGTTGGTGTTGATCATCGTGGTGGCAGAGGTGTTGGTGTTCGTGTTGTTCATCGTGGTGGCAGAGGTGTTCGTGTTGTTCATCGTGGTGGCAGAGGTGTTCGTGTTGTTCATCGTGGTGGCAGAGGTGTTGGTGTTGATCATCGTGGTGGCAGAGGTGTTGGTGTTAGTGTTGATCATCGTGGTGGCAGAGGTGTTGGTGTTAGTGTTGACCATCGTGGTGGCAGAGGTTTTGGTGTTGACCATGGTGGTGGGAGAGGTGTTAGTATTGATCATCGTGGTGGCAGAGGTGTTAGTGTTGTTCATCGTGGTGGCAGAGGTTTTGGTGTTGACCATGGTGGTGGCAGAGGTGTTCGTGTTGACCATGGTGGTGGCGGAGGTGTTAGTGTTGTTCATCGTGGTGGCAGAGGTGTTAGTGTTGTTCATCGTGGTGGCACAGGTGTTGGTGTTGATCATCGTGGTGGCAGAGGTGTTCGTGTTAACTATCATGGCGGCTGAAGTGTTGGTGTTGACCACCATTGTAGCGGAGGTGTTGGTGTTGACCATGGTGGAGGTGTTGGTGTTGAACATCGTGGTGGCAGAGGTGTTCGTGTTAACCATCATGGCGGCTGAAGTGTTGGTGTTGACCATGGTGGAGGTGTTGGTGTTGAACATGGTGGAGGTGTTGGTGTTGACCATGGTGGAGGTGTTGGTGTTGAACATCGTGGTGGCAGAGGTGTTGGTGTTGACCATCATGGCGGCTGAAGTGTTGGTGTTGACCATGGTGGAGGTGTTGGTGTTGACCATGGTGGAGGTGTTGGTGTTGACCATGGTGGAGGTGTTGGTGTTGACCATGGTGGAGGTGTTGGTGTTGACCATGGTGGAGGTGTTGGTGTTGACCATGGTGGAGGTGTTGGTGTTGACCATGGTGGAGGTGTTGGTGTTGACCATGGTGGAGGTGTTGGTGTTGAACATCGTGGTGGCAGAGGTGTTGGTGTTGACCACCATTGTAGCGGAGGTGTTGGTGTTGACCATGGTGGAGGTGTTGGTGTTGAACATCGTGGTGGAGATGTTTTTATTTTTTTTGTATACTTTGTCGAGGCTCGTGTGAGAGCTAACACACAATGCACATCAAGGGGGGCATGAGACAGGAGGGGAGGGAGTGGGAACGACAAAATAGTGGGGAACAGAGACATTAGGAGATCTGTGAGAGGGATGGGATGGGATGGGGAACATGGGGAATAGAAGATGGACATTGCAGGGTATTGAAGCAAGTGTGCTTGGGTGGATTATCGGGGGTAGAAAAGATCGAGGATCTGGATGGAGGATGATAAGACGTGGTGGTGAACAGCTGTTTTGAAGGCCTGGAGGGAAGAATGGGATTGAACAGAGTGTGGGAGTTTATTCCAAAGGTGGGGAAAAAGAGGGATGAAAGCGTGAAGGTGAACAGTGATTTGTGATTTTGGTAGTTTTATCAGAAGGGGGTTGCTGGCGGACCTTGAGCGCCCTGTGGAAATGTGGTGGGGTCAAATCGCAGAGAGAGCACGGGGAGGGTGGGGGGGATGGGGGGCGAGACTGGAGAGGAGTCGGTAGAAGACAGAAAGACCACCGACCAACCTGCGGTGATTGAGCGAGAGACCCAAAGACTCAGCTTCATTGTGGGAGATGCCAATGATCCGAAATGCCTTGGTTTCTACAGCGTGAAGCCGAGAAAGGTGGGAGGCAGGAGCACCAGCCCAGAGGGGAGAGCAGTACTCCATCAGGCTGCGGACAAATGCTTTGTAAGTGGTCAGGAGCTCAGGTGGGCCGAGTAAGGACTTTGCACGACGGAGGATTCCCAGTCGGCGACTGGCTTTGGAGGCGAGGTTTGAAATGTGGCTTTCCCACGAAAGGTCATGGCAGATAGTGAGATCCAGAAGCTTGAAAGAAAGGACTTCTTCCAGAGGATTGTTGAGAAAGTGGATGGGGGGGGGTCTAAACGGTCCATTTGGAGAGACATAGTGAGAGTGTGAGATTTGTCTGGATTGAAAGACATGTTCCACGTGTTGGACCAGTTTGTGATTTTACCCAGATCTGCAGTGAGCGAAGAAGCTGCTGCTTGCCGGTCTGAGGGATGACCGATGGTACGGCAGAGGGTGGAGTCGTCAGCAAAGAGAAATAGAGGATTTTCCAGAGAGTCCGAGAGATCATTGATGAAAACCAGAAAAAGAACAGGGCCCAGAACGCTACCTTGAGGAACTCCAGCCTGCACAGGAAGAGGGGATGAAAGAACTCCATTTAGGGCCACACGTTGACTGTGACAGGAGAGGAAGTCTGCGAGCCATGAGTGGAGATGGCCTTGAATACCATGGGAAGAGAGTTTGGTGAGTAGGGCAGGGTGCCAGACTGTGTCAAAAGCACGTGATATGTCCAGGGATACGGCTCGGATTTCCTGTCTGGCATTGAGGACCTCCATCCATTGTTGGGAGAGCAGAAGCAGCATATCCAGGGGAGAGTGACATGGTCTGAAGCCAAATTGATGATTGGAAATCAAGCCATTGGAGAAGAGGAAGGATTTGATGTCTGAAGTGATGATGGATTCCATCATCTTGCTGATGTTTGGGAGAAGGCTGATTGGTCTGTAGTTACAGGGATGTTTTTGCACCTTTTTATGCAGGGCAGTGATGTTAGCAGATTTCCAAGCAGATGGCAGATGACCTTGGGCAAATGAGAGGGTGAATAGAACAGAGAGAGGGTGAGCAAGAGCAGAAGAGCAGGCTTTGAGGACACGTGGGCTGATGCCGTCTGGACCGGTTGCAGAATCTGACTCGAGGTTTGAAAGCAAGCTCTCCACCTTGTCAGGAGAAAAGGACACAGAGTCCAGGGACAGTTGGGTGCGACTGGGTAAAGTGGGTAGAGATAGTGATGGGTTTAGGACACAAGATTTAGCTGCAAACACCGAGTTTAGACATTCAGCTTTATCACGTGTGGAATCAGCAGTGCGGCCATTTGAGGTAAGGGAGGGGATGGAGGGGGAACATACACCAGAAACAGATTTGATTAGATGCCACCAGGATTTTGAGGAGGGAGAGAGGTTTGAGAGTTTAGACTTGAGATGAGAAAGATGTTGTTTGGTGGCCATCTCATTTCTGAGATGAGAAAGATGTGTTGGTGTTGACCATCGTGGCGGCGGAGGTGTTGGTGTTGACCATCGTGCTGGCGGAGGTGTTGGTGTTAACACTCGTGGTCGTAGTGATAGATCATACTGGCGGTGCTGCTGACTATGGTGGTTGTGGTTGTGATAATGGTTTGTTGTTTTATCATATGCACCCTCTGGCTGCTGGTTGCATCATTGCTGGGAGTGTGGCTTGGCACTGTTGCAGTACTGCCTGTTTCCAGTAAGCTGGTACTCGTTTTGATGACCTCTGAAGGATGACAGGCTGAGTCAACCCACCTGTTGTTATTTCGCGGCACGACAGAGGCTCAAACTCAAGTCAAGACACTGAGATCTTAAGCCAACCACCTTAACCGTTTAGTCATCACCAGATTGTGAAGATGGTGATGATCGTCATGGCTGTGGTGGTTTTGGTTATAATTGTGACAGTGCTGGTGGTGATTATGATCCTAATGGTAGTAGTGATGGTGGTGGTGGTGGTAATGTCGATTATGGTCGTGGTGATAGTGATCATGATTTATTTGTTTGTTTGTTTATTTATTTATGGGAAGAGTCGTAGTCGTGTTTGAAGACAACTTCCAATGAGGATAATGCTTCTTGATTTGTTTGTTTATTTGAAATGGAGGATCTTTGTCATTTTGTGGTTGGAGTTTCGGTCTCTGCACCTCAAACCCACACGAGACAAGAATGTCCAATAAATGAAATATGATTTTTGACCATTCACATGATTGCAGATGGGATAGCTGGCTTAACGTCCTTGTCGCATGATGGTGTGCTCCACAATGCCTCCCCTCTTGCTTTGTGATATTTGTAGTCTGATCATATTGTGTGGGATATTTAATGTGGTATTGGGTGATCTGGGTGGCATCTTCTGAGCCAATGATGGAGCTCATTTTTACAGCGCGGCGACATCTCGC
Source organism: Eptatretus burgeri (assembly GCF_056783735.1). Lineage (NCBI taxonomy): Eukaryota > Metazoa > Chordata > Myxini > Myxiniformes > Myxinidae > Eptatretus > Eptatretus burgeri. The sequence goes on along the minus strand of NC_140976.1, from coordinate 6,062,665 downwards.
TGTTATATAATTGGCTATTCTGTCCTGTGTCTTCTGTCACACTTATGGCTGTGTACGTCCCTTTGATCTGAGGGCTATAAATAGAAATTTGTCCAATTCACATCATACACGCTAATTCACCGTGTCTACATTTAAATTTTATAACTGCAAAATAGTTTCATCATTCTTAACCTTTTACTGCCCCCAGCCGCGCGATATCGAAGTATTCGCTTCTTGGTGTTTTTGTTTTCTCAACACTTCAGGGTGTTTTTATTTATTTATTTATTTATTTATTCTTCTTAACACTGTCATCTATTTTACATCAATTTTTATTTTCCTCAATCCTCCTGTGTGGGCCTTCTTTGGTGTTTGGTAATCTATATATTTGTCCATGCACCTTGTTCATGTTTCTGTGCAGGAGAAAGACCTCGTCCCGAAGTTGTTCCGCGTTCTAGCCCCGCGCTTTGCCGAGAGTTCCGGCCCATACCTGCGAGTGGTGCGTGTACCGAACAGCACAAACCTTGACAAAGCACCGACCTCCGCGATCGAGTATCTCGGGAACCCACTTCCCCCCCTGCCGATCAAGCGAAGGGCGCCCGACGACACCTTGCTGAACACGCTCATCCGGGGTCTTCGTGAAGAAATGCAAGACAAAATCAAGTTGCAGCCGAAGGCAAAGGAACCGAATCTCAAGTTGGAATCCGGGTCAGATTCCACCCTGAACTGCGAGCCTGTGTCGAGCTCTGCGGCCCCTGCAGCTCCTCCGATTCCCCGCTAGGGTTAAAATCCGGTTCGTTTTTCCATTGATTGCACCGACGCCTCGGACTCGTACTCGAGCCTCGATGCGTCTTACCTGGACAGAGTAATGTCGCATGTGGTACAAGAATGGAAAGGTTTCATTCTGCGTCCTTCATCGTAATGCAGTTTTACGATTGACCTCACGTGCCTCGTGTTGCATTGTTTTTGTTCTGAACCACAACTCGGGGTTTTAAATCCCCTCTTTAGCCACTGTCTTGCATCCCTTATCCTTTTGTTGTGTGCTGATTTGGTCAAAGGGAAACTCAGCTCACCCGATCATTGTATTGAAAAAATTTATTATTGGATTAAACCGACGAATCGGTAAATTCCACTTTTTTGAGTGAGTTTCCCCAAGAAATCCTTTGTGTAAAGTTAAATCTGTGCAGCGATTTTTTTTTTTTTTTTTTTATTTTTTTTTTTTCCTTCCTTTTTTTGACCAAATTTGCTCCGATCCCGTCTTTGTGGATGCATCATGGTGCTCCGTGGAAGATCGAGGCACGCGACGATGATAAGTTCAGTGGCCACCACCAGGGTATTGTATGGATCGGTTTACTTGGGCACGAGTTGATCGAGGCAATGGCGTTTCCTTCGTGGTGCAAATAAAACATTTGGTCAGAGTTCGAAGTTCAACTTTAATTCGCTTCCTCTGTTCTTTCCTGTTCTTGCCAGCACAGAGAATCTGAGTGATGGATAAAAACATTTTTAATTTCCAACTGGAAGGCCCTGCTTCACTGGAAACGTGTATGGGCAATGACTTCCTAACGGGATAAGTACCTTGCGTGAGTCAACAATGGAATGTTTCCCTAAGTCTTTCATGAACCGGTTGGCCAGGTCTGACATTGGATTAAAAGCGATTTGGGTAGGAATCCTGTTTGCTGACACAACTAGTGTCGGCAGACGGGACACTCGGCGTAACATTAAACTGCTTACCTTTGCCTCGCCATCTATGCGAAACACCAGTGACAGTTTATTTCTGAGTCGGGATTCAAACCCCGGCTCAGAGGCGAGGGTGCATACCTTTTAGGCTATCCTACCAGCCATGAGGTACAAATAGGTATATCCAAAATATAAATGATGCAGATAATTATCTTTTCATGTAGAAAGTGCACAGCTTGTTTTCCCACCTGTACACCTGTTTCTGTCATTGACGGACCGCCAATAAGCTATTCTCACACAACATCCATGCGGTTAACATAGGCCAGGGTTTTTTTTTTTTTTCATTATCGATTATCGAAAGATGGCCGTTCTGGCCCGCTCAAGGTCCACAATGACTGAACCGAGATTGAGCTTTTGTACTTGGAAAGAAATGTTGTCGAGATTGTTGAGACATTTACGATCGGTACGGTGAACACAGAATGTTCAGGACAACGCCCTTTGACCTCGGAGAATTGAGTGCCGACCCGTGCGATACATTCCGAAGGTGACACGACCATGTTTTCCGTTCGACACGCCGAGGGTCGTTCACGAAGCATGTTGCGCGTGCCTGATTGACTTTCGATCTCCGGGTTTAGTTTACCCTGAAGTATCACATCGAGTATACCCACCCAGATGCGTCACCATCATGTGCAAATGGAATTCTCAATGAGGATGTGTTGGAGGATTCTCTGTTCGTGTTCATCATATTGCAAGTTTTGGATATTGTGGTTGTGGGAAGTCTGGTTGGTTGTGCTGGTGATAAGTGGTTTTTTTTTTTTTAATGATCGTAAAGATGATTTTATCATTATTTTAATTATTTTTATTCACAAACTGGATTTGCACCGTTTTCTTTGTGGAAGATGATTTTGCAGAATGGTTGAATGTGGAACCACTTGCCCTCTTCATTCACTCTCAAACTCAAAACTTTCCATTCCTTTGTATTGACAATCCTCCAGTCAGAGTAGAAGAAGAAGAACACGAATTCTTTGGTGTTATTCAAAGCGGCACAAAGGATTATCTGCATCCGGGAGCAGGGGGCTTGGGATGTGGAGATGCTTGAGAAGTACAAGTTGGGATCCAGGAGACCCAGGGTGTGTGGACCATGTAAGGGTGGGGGATGGAAGGGAGAGGAAAGCTTTCAAGCTTCGAAGCCAAGTTAAAAATCGTTTAATTGGAACGGGTTCCACGGTGAGGAACACAGGATCCAGAGAAACCGAGTCGCCATGGACCCGTTGCGTTCACCACTCAGCCTGTGTCACATCGTTCTGTTGTTCCTGAGGATGAGCTCTTTGCTGGTTTGGGGCTATTCCGGTGGTGCCGATCTCAGTGCCTGTCCACTGATGTCCCCAGCACATGACCCAACGAGCCCAAGGAGGTCGAAAACGCCCTGGCTCAACATCGTCCCTGGACAGCAGGTGTACAACCCAGGAGATAATGTTTCAGGTGGGTAATGTGATTCTGGTGTGAAATGACACATTAAATGCACAAATTTTAGGTTGTGATAAATAATTTGGGTGCCTCATCCGAGATGAACGAACAATACTTGGACGTCTGAGACCGTTTTGGTTTTCAGTGTCTCGTCGCATCCTTAAGATCCCATTGGGCCTGGATTCCCAGTGCTGTTTTATACCGGAGGATAAACCATACGTTCCGAGTTTTCCATCAGTCCGTTTCTGCCATTTTTGGTAATCAATGTACAACTCACCTCTCCACAAATTACCTTCTCAATATCTATTTTCTCCAATCAGTGACCATTCGTAGTTCCCGGAACTTCATGGGCTTCATGCTGCAAGCCCGAACCACAGCCGTTAGCCTGACTGTGGATTCTGACGTGGCAGTCAAGGGTCGGCCAGTCGGCTGGTTTATTCACATACCTCCTGGTGCACATCTCCTCGAGTGTCACGGTCCCGGAGACACTGCCACTCACACGGACAAGTCACTGAAGCGTGTGCTGATGTTCGTGTGGCGAGCTCCCGCGAGGAACGTCGGGGATATACGGTTCACGTAAGCCTGTCAATTGTCCTCTGGCTTTGTGAGTAGGTCTGACTTGTCGGAAGCAAAGACCTGTAACTTGGCATGTGTTATAGCCTGAGCTTACTGTTGGTTGCATCGTGTCGCTCCACAGGGCGACCATCGTACAGTCATACTTTGTGTTTTGGATCGGCCTCGAGTCCATCGCTCTCTCTCCTCGATCACCAACATCAGGTTTTTCAACTTCTGCTGCAACGATACCTTCAGCTTCTGGGTACGACCACATTTCTGCAGGTCATTTGGATCGAAGCACAACCGACGGACTCATAAATGTTGGGTCCACTTTTATCAACTCTACCGTCATCGGGTTCCAAGACCACCTTCCTGGAGGACATTCCAGCACTACTGTCCATTTTGATCAGAGTCATCTCAGAATGTCTGACCTCATGCTCCAAACTGTGAGGCCCCAGATGAGCCTCTTGCCAGCTATTTTACAAGCCACAAAATCTTCACCAGCTATGTCTGACATAAAAACCACACAACTTGGTGTCGCAACTCCAGTCCTTCATTTATCACCCACACCCAATAATATGGAGGCGCTCAATCCATCTTGGGCTTCTGGAGGACTTCCTTCCTTCCAACATCCAGTTGATAAGACTCAAAACTTGGATTTGCAAATGCAGACACCGCTTGCTCCAAAACCCCATGAGATGTTTGGTGAAATGCCATTTGAGATGATTACCAATGTTTGGGGGGACCTTTCTACTGGCTTCACATCACAACCGTCGACCATTGCTGAACCACAGGCCTCAGTGGACGCACGATTAACAAGTCCTCGAACACAAGACCTATTCATGAGGACACAAGAACCGACAGTCCAATCTTCATTTGGGAAGCCTTCCACTACTACATCTCACAGTGTTGTTGACTGTAATACACCCCTTTTCTCCAAAGAATCTTCATTGCATCCCAAAAAGGGGCTACGATTGACCCAAGGAGGTATCAAACATCATTTCCCTCCGCTCTCTCCTCAGCGTTCCGAGACCCAGCAGTCCCAAGATCTGGGAGAAGTGGAAGCCCCAGGAACCCCGTCCAATAAGCGCAAGCAAGATGAGAATGGTAAACCGATGGCATTTGGATCGAGTGTGACCACAGCACCGGTGCTGGTTCTGCTCGCCAGTTTGTTGTTGATGATTGTATGGCGCGTTGTGGTGGCCCGTTGTGAGAGACCGAGACGTGAACAAGCACCTGAGCGGTGAGTCCCAGAACTTATGGAAATTGTACAGCGGTCATCACCTGCATATTACCACCCTCGTAATCCTCACCCAATCTGGTCGTGCGATCTTGTCAGAAGAAACGTTCACCTACTTGGTGCACAGTTGTCTGTTGTGAATGAGCTGGTCGATTTCATGAAAACACGATCGGTTGATCACCTCGATTCAGAAACTTTCGAAATCCCAGTTAAGTATCACACCAGGTGTCAGACGATCTCCAGATGGCTGACGTTTCTGGTATGTGATGCACATCGGTCCTGGTGGTTGGTTGGATGTTGAGCTCGTCTGGTGTTTATTTAGCAATTGGAATGGTTTATTTGATTCTGATTATTAAAGATTAACTTTTTGATTAAGAATCAAATATCACAAATAAAGAGATGATGACCCTTTGTGTTTGATTTTCTGTTTCATGTTGTTGCTGTTGATAAGGAACATTGAAAGTTGAACAGAAACAATTATGTAGGCAGACCTGCGAAAGGATTTCATTTTTCCACCTTTTGAGATTCTTCTTTCTCTGGTGACGTGTAAACACTGTGTCCGGGAGGAGGCGCCAAGAGATGGTGGACCCGACATCCAAAAGAAGGTGATGGTCTGGTAAAACATCATTTGGTCCATCGTACTGTATCTGTATCCACCGTCAAGGAGATAAATTCTCTTGCAGGTCAAGCCACCGGCACACAATGGCCTTATGTTTATGGATACATGGTGGGATCTTTCAAGTTCTCACGCAAGTTCCCCACGGGTGGAACCCACTCTTTCCACTCCAAATCCCATTTTTTTTTTCAAATATCTCTCCGTCTTCCCCAGCACATGTGAAATCCCATGTGCAACTTTTGTGTGTCATTTGTTCATCATCATGGTTGTGTTCTGCTGGTTCCCTTCTTTTTACTGTGGATTTGGGTCTCTGTCTCGGTCTCGGTCTCAACAGTTACTCCCCAGGCTCAAAAGCATTGCAGTGTACAAGCTCCCAGAGGTCCGTCAGCAGGGAAGTGCAGTGCAAACACAATCAAACGTCAGACCAAAGAAAGAACCCGAAAAAGTGAAGAGTAAAGATGCAGTCATCAAAAGGAACCTGGATACGATTCGGGTTTCATCCGCGACTCCCCAACCCTGAAACACATCTGGCAAAGCCAAGTGAGCCTTGCAGAAAAATTTATGCAAGAATTCACTTCTCCTCAGAGAGATCGAAAATGAAAGAAGAAAAAGCAAGAATTAGAATGAATAAAGAGAATTGTGAAAAAATGAGAAAGTAGTATGAAAGGAACAAAGAGCAAAGATGTCGGGAAGAACTTGGACAGATCGATTTCAACAGTTACTCCCCAGGCTCAAACACATCAACGTGTACAAGCTACTTTGGCATAGTTTTTTTTTCTTTTTTATATGTTCCTTGCTATCATTTCTATTTTAAGTTTGTTTTCAGCAACCGTTGCCTCTCTCTCGGTCTTTGTCCTCTGCTTTATATTTTTTGGATTCTCTTTATAATAGCTTTGGGCTTCTATTTCCATACATAAACTACTAAATTAGTCCCATTTACTTTTCAGTTGTTCTCTCTTTCATCCGTCTTTGTGTTCATGGTGGTACATGGTCTGTGTCTGCAGTGCCTGCTTTATTAGCTCACCTGGAACACAATTCCAGGAAGCTTGTAGGATGGCCCATCCATCCACACACACTTACAACCTCTTCTCTGGTTTTTTTTTTTTTTTTGGTGACACATGATTTTTGGTCACCACACATGATCTTGGTGACACTTGACCACAACCTTCATCACCTGCTATGTACCAAAGTTTGTTCATGGCACTAACAAAAAAAAAATCAAATTCAGCCCAAGGGGCTCAAACAGGTGATTGCCCCCCCCCCCAAATAGGCATTTGCTGTCTTCTCAGAAACTACACACACAATTCTGATGAAACTTGACCCCAACCTTCACAGCCTATGATGTTCCAAAGGTTGTTCACAACATTAAAAAAGTCAGTGTCTGAGAGGGGTCTACGGAGAGAGTTTACAGGGGTGGGGGGGGGGTTGCCACCCAAAAGGGGTATTTACTTTCTTCTCAGAAACTACACACAAAATATTAATGAAACATGACCATAACATTCATCACCCGTGACGTAACAAACGTTGTTCACGGCATAAAGAAAATCAGGGTCTGAGGGGTTTCCCACCAAAATAGGTATTTGCTTTCTTCTCACTTACTGCATTTGTGTTGCTCAATTACTCATTTGTGATGAGTCCATTCATATTTACCCTGTGCACATGAAGCAAAAATGTGGTTCACGTCTGTCTGTTCGTCCGTCCATCTTTCTGTCCACAAACGTCAGTTTGTGATTGAGGAACAACTTGATCTCAAGTGAATTTGATTTTGAACACAAATCAGAAAAAGAACCTGCTGCTTTACAGCACTTTGGCTCTGAATTTGTCTGTCACATATGTGTGGAGAGAGATTAAAAATTTTTTAAAAAAATTACTCAGCCTGTCTGGCAGTGAAACAAAATTGAAAATCATTCCAAACAAGAAACTTACTCTTTTATAAGATGTCATAAAGGACATAGACACAAAGAACGAATGTAACATGTTTCAGAAGGTGGTGGAAAAGACGCTGCATCAATGGCGGTAAACTGCCTGGGGACGTCTGCCCTGAACGAGGTTCCGTTTGCATACACTGTGCCTGGATGAGTCTCTTCCTGAAGGAGCTGTCAAATGCCTGTGCCTGCACAATTCACTGCCTGACTCGAGTGAACACGAGAGTCCAAGGGCAGCAACCACACAAGAACTGTTGAACCTGGCGTTTCCAACCACTTCACACCACATGGACACTCCCTATATCCCCCAATACCCCCACTGATCCTGTCCTCCACATGGAACAGACCCGGGCCGACCTGTTGATGTATGGCGAGTCAGGATTTGCAACCAGACACCACCCTTCCTCTAATCTTATCATATTTGTGTCTACTTTCCCAGATGAAGGATGGCACACCTGTCTCTCGTGTCTTGAAATAAGTAAGATTGGAAAAAAGGGCTTACATGCTGAAGGTAACTTATTTTTTTGAGCATTTCATCCCTGTACAGGAAACTCTCCAATATCGCGGGGGTGAGGTTCTTGGTAAATGCCACGATAGTTGAAACTGCGATATTGAAAACCAAGGCCAATGGGAAAAGGCGGGTTTGGTTCCTGGACTTCGAGAAAATATCGAGGAAGATCGACGATAGCCAGAAATAAACACATTAGTATTGAAACAAGGAAAAAAAAGATAAAATGTCAAAGCCCCTGTTTTATAATTTTTCTGGACAGAGTTAAAGGGCAAGCTCATAATTATTTACAACGAAAATGGCTGCCAGTTTACTAGTCGGTCATCTTTGATCAGATCGCAAAATAAGGTTAGGTGCAAGTGTATGCCATCATGTACTGCTCTTGAGCTGAGTTTGAACAAAATCGGATCATGCATGTCTGAGAAATGATTGGGAAGACATTTAAGTAACAAAATTGCCATCAGTCGGCTATCTTGGATCTGATCGCAAAAAAGCAAGCTCAAATGAGCTAAGATCCTCGTCCTATTAATGACGTCATAAAACGAATATGACGTCATTGTGATGTATCAGGTTTCCGATAAATTATCTCTGCTCATGCCCGGCTTGATTCCCGCAAGCAAAATTCAAACAGCTTGCCTAGTTTCGGAGATAATGGAATAGGCCATTTCCATTAGCGGCGATATTATGACGTCAACTTTTTTTCTGGGAAGAATTTCCAAAATCGGAGATGGTTACTGCCTGCAAGTGGGCTGTCTGCATATACGTGGCAAGTTTCACGAAGATCCGATGAAAACTCTGGGTTGTGAAACAAAAAGTCAAAAAATAGGAATGACGTCATAAAAATTGATATGACGTCATTGTGATGCATCATATGTGCGGTAATTCATCTCTGCTCAAGGGGCTGTCACACCTTGACGATTTAGCCAACCTATGCCGATTTATGAAAAATTTGCCTAATACGCTGGCACATGTCTAACACGTTATGGGTAGGTTTGTATACGTTAAGAGCACGCTGAAAAACACTGCCATAAGTCGTTGTACACTGGCTTTAATCGTTGAACTTTGTGGTTTTTCTCAAATTTTCGAATGCTTAAAATTTTACGACGTACTCGGCGTTTGGCTCACACGTTCCGCTACGCTGGCCATAAGGTTTAGGTACGTTATGCGATCGTTGACACACGTTATTTATATGTTACTCATATGTGGAAACGCGTTGAGGTAACATTTGTATACCTGAAACTTATTCAAAAACTATAGGTAACGTTTTATAAGCACGCTACACGAACATTGTTCACAGCTCGCAACGCACTATTAGAAAGTTTCTCATACATCGAAACACATCAAAGAAATGTTTAGGGAACCCGTGACTTATTTATAATCTATGAGTAACGTGCTTGGGAATTAGTTGTAGATCATGTCCTACGAACAAATAAGTATGTAGACGTATTTGACGTCTTCAACCATGACCACAGAACTTACTGAACGTGTTTCTAACAAACAGCTGACATAGAATGACGTATTCGCAGCGATTAGGGGAATTGGTATTGTTGCGGATTCGCGCCCGCCGGCGTGCGAACGGCCACGTAACTCGAATCGCGGCACGTTGCCCACCGGACGGACAATCCCGTCGTGACCCTCTCGGACTAACGCCGGGAACTAGTCACGGGTGGACCTTTCGGCCTCACCACGATCGTGCCAATCGGCCCCCGCGTGGGATAGGGTTGCTCGCCAAATTCGACCTACCTAAGTACCCACACGGAGGGTAGACCGGGCGATCGCACCTCGCCGCAGGTCGACTTCGGACACGGGCCACTTTAAGCGACCCGTTCCGTACTATCGGGATAACCGAGCGGTGTTATAGTCGGCCTCGACGGTTCGATTAATTATCGGGCGTTTTAGCCCACGACCAACCCTTTACGTGAAGTAAGATGGAGATTCAATAAAGGAAAAGACGAAGCGAAGTGGGAAAACAGTTCAACATAAAGCACATTTATTTCACGATGAACGGAAAGCACACATATACAATTACACCAAAAGCAAATGTAAAAGAAGAAGAAACACAATATTACACAAAAAGCAAATATAAAAGAGAAACACAATGCAGAGCTATCCGACTACCGAGCACACGGCAACACTTATACAATTTTACTTCACAGACGGCGCCGACAACACATATACCCAAAGCAAAAGAAAAGGACCACCCTCAAGGATGAGGGGGGTAGGCGGGCCTGGGGCCGAGACCGCGTCGGGCCTACCCGTCTGATGATGAGACGCAAAGTGGCGGTGGCGCCCCGACTGCGCGGGCCTCGCGGACGGTGTCTGGTAGGGGGGTGGGAAAGGTGCCCCCTTGTCGCACTATCTCAGCGCGGGGGGAAACAGGAGGGGGGTTGTTGATGCTCGGGGGATGGAGGATATCTCCCTGTCTCGGGTCCCGCGACGAGCGTCTCCACCACGACCTCGGTCGCGCCGCCGGCCTCTCCCTCCGCAGTTCCCCGAATCCGACGCGAGCACCCCCTCAACCGCCTTCGCCGCCGCCGCCTCTCCACAGCTTCGTCCGATCGCCCTCTCCGTCTCCTCTCCTGACTCGTCCCAACTCTTCACTGGCTCCGCGAACTCCCCACTCTTAACTGCGAACTGACGAACGCGGCTCCTTATATGCCCCGTGGCTTCGCTCCTTCACCTTTGACCCTTTACCTCCGACCCTTCACCTCTAACTGGCTCCCCATTGGACCGAGGAAAAGTGGGCGTGAATGCTTTTTGATCCATGAATTTGCATATAGCGACCACGCTCCAACGTCCTGGAGGCGGGGCCAAATCGCCCCACGCTTACTGATAGGACGGAACAGAAGTGGGCGTGAGTCGTTTTTGATCCGTTTTCTTCGGAAAGTCTGTGATGTTTCTGAACACGCTGCTCGGTGCGCGCCCTGCACGAGTCCAGTATCGGTGCCCACAAGTGGCGCAAGAATGGTGGTGATGCGATGGTGGCGAGTTGTGACGGTAAAGGTCGTGGCTGTTGTTGTGAAGCGGCGTTGTGGTTGGTGGTTGTTGTGCGATGGCTGTTGAGACGTGGTTGGTGGTGGTAGTAATGGCGGCTGGTCCAAAATAAAGATAGTAAAAGAAAAACGGCTATCTAAAAGGGTCGCAGCCCGCATAAATGACATATATTCCCTCTAAACAACGGGTTTGGGCCTAACTACACATATACTTACAGAGATATCTCACCTAAGGGCCCTGAATGGTGGTTTGTGAATTTCGTCAACCACAACAGTATATAAAAAAGGGCTTCGCAGGAAGACCCCGTCTTTTTTTTAGACCGTGGTGAGTACATGTCGATGTCATTCCGAGAGATGGAGGATACGGCAAGGCTGAGACGACAATACCTACCTGTCCTCGAACATCAACATGACCTCATCGAGTTGACGCTGCACCAGTTGCGTGCCAAGAGAGCCGGGAGAAGAAGACGTGAACGGAGGAGAAGGAACTGGGTCAGACCAAGGATCGGGAGGCGACGCCATTACGGCATATATGACCAGCTCCTGGTGGAACTCCGGAACGAGGACCATGCATCCTTCATCAACTTCCTGCGAATGCCCCCAGCGATGTTCGACGAGCTGCGAGCCAGAGTGGGTCCAAGGATAACCAAGCATTATTATTAAACCATTTCAATAGTCCAGTGGAAGCGATTTAACTCTTTCAATGGAAACGATTTCAATTGCCGAGCACCAGCGTCCAAAAACAATAGGCGAGTGACAGCCGTTTATTAAAATAGTTTAGTGGCAGTCAATGGATAGCAAACGTCACGTAATCGTAAACGATGCGCTCCCACGTTATGCATGCGCTAGACTATCGTTGGGCATTGGTTGTGGACGCCTAAAACACGATAAGCAAGCGTTGGTATAACTAATCTATAAGTTATCAAAGCGTTCTGTGTTGATTACTAGTACATTATGCATTTGTCAAAGTCTTTTTTCATAATTTCAATAGTAAAACAAAGAAATATTTCATCTTCGGAATGAGGAAAAAAAATTAGCCCTTACAGAACATCGAACAATGGTGCAAAGTATTCTCCTATTCGTTGACGCAACGAGGATCCATCATCCCCCACAGCCTCCACATCACGCTCACATACTACTACTGACAGACATACAGCTACTACCAATGCTACTACTACTATTATTACTGTCACGCACACCTACTACTAGTAATAGTACTGCTACTATTGATACTACCGGAGTTCACATCTACTCACCATGGAGTCTGGAACAATGATGGGTTTTTATTGTGAACCCCATTTGTATATACCAATTCCCCTAAACGCTACCAATACGCCAGTACACGGTAGATGTAAGTTAGAAACACTTTCAGTAAGTTCTATGGTTGTCCGGAAGACGTCAATTTAATTTGTCTACATACGACAATGTGCGTTTTACATACATTACAAAAAGGTTCATAGCATGTTACTCAAAGGTTAAAGGCACGTTTTACTTAGGTTCAAAACATGCTACTCATCGGTTAAACGCACATTACTCTTACGTTCATAGCACGCTAGTGATTGGTTCAAGGCCAGTTATACATAATTTCAATGCACGTTACTCATAGTTTCCAAGCACGTTAAACATAGGCTAAGCTGACGCTACTCATTTGTTCAAAGCACGTTACTCATCGGTTAGAAATTTGGTTTCAAGTATGTTGGCCATTACCTTGACGTGCTTCGACTTATAAGTAACCTACAAGTAACGTGTGTTCACCTTGTTTAAACGATCACGGAACATGCTCAGAACAGATGCCAACGCATGCGAAACGTGTGACCCTTACGTCGAGTACGTCTTAAAATTTTCAGCATGCTTGAAATTTCACGACGTATCAAACGGACGAGGTAATATGCCAGCGTACTTCAATGATTTCGAGCATACTCTAAACGTATACACAACTTACCTATAGCATATTCGACGTGTACCTGGCGTTGTAAACACATTTTTCATAGAATGGCATACGCTGGCAAAATCGTCAAGGTGTGACTGCGATGTTGACACTTCAAATTCTCAGGCAGTTTTGATTTCAATCGGCGTCCGGCAAGTTCTTAACTGGCTACGCCACGAGTTCGCCGGCGATACGTATACCGCGCAAAGGGTAAGTTAAACTATCGTTTGTCATAAGTTTTGAACGCCGACCACAAGGTAAGCATTCGTTGGTAAAAGTTATGTATAACACAACGAAACGTTCTGTGCCCGTTACTAATATGTTATGCAAACGACCAACACGTTATGAATACGCCAAAAACTTAAAAAAAAAAAAACATCAAAATTTCAGCGTACTCCAACATTTTACATACAATTTTATACGTTGCCATTGCGGGCTAAAACATCAAGGTGTGACAGGGCCCTAATGCCCTGTTCGATTCCCATAAACAGAATTCAAAAAGCTTGCCGAGTTTCGGAGATAATTTTTTCAGCGATTTCCATTAGCGGAAATATTTTGACGTCATAACTTTTTTCTCGGAGGAATTTTCAAAATCCGAGATGGTTACTGTCTGTGCAGGGTATTTTTACATGTATACGCCAAGTTTCAGGAAGTTTCGATGAAAACTGTAGGCTGTGAAACAAATAAGCCAGGAGGATTCCAAGTACAACCTGGATGTTAAGCCAGGAGGATTCCAATTACAACCTGGGGATTAAGCCAGGAGGATTCCAAGTACAACAAGGAGATTAAGCCAGGTAGATTCTGAGAGAACATTTCTGTTCAATATCAAGCACAAGCAGTGCTTCAAGGTACGAGTTAGAAGCATGGAAGCAGGGCTTTTATATCTCGTCTCGTTCATGCGACGTCATTGAATATACGAGGAGCGATTTAGGGAGGAGGGGGGTTCTAGTGAAATTTACAAGGTATTCTGCTATATTCTGTGATACTTTGTCTCTGATAGAAAAAAGATTTGTATGTATTGATTTAGGTTATACAATACGATTGATTTAATGCTGCAGATTAATCACTAATTCTCATTTGTTGGATAAAATAACTAGGAAGAATTTTTCAAAATCGGAGATGGTTATTGCCTGCGCGTGGGCTTTCTGCATATACGTGGCAAGTTTCACGAAGATCCGATGAAAATTCTGGGTTGTGAAACAAAAAATAGGAATGATGTCATAGAAATTGATATGACATCATAGTGATAAATCACATATGCAGTAATTCATCTCTGCTAATGCCCTGTTCCATCCCCACAAACAGAATTCAAAAATCTTGCTGAGTTTTGGAGATAATTTTTTAGGCGATTTCCATTAATGGAGATATTTTGACGTCATAACTTTTTTTTCTTGGAGGAATTTTCAAAATCGGAGATGGTTACTCTCGGCGCAGGTCCATGGACCGGTCCAGATGGGAGATGGGTGTGGCGAGCCTTCTGCGCCATGTAGAGCGACTTTGGTTACCGCGTCGGGTTTGCGCGACGGCTCGTACGGGGTCCCTGGCGCACTTCGCGCACGGCCTGCACGCGCTTGTCTGCGCAAAATCGATCCGGCGCGAGAACGTTCCACGTCGGACCCAAGCCGGCCGCGTGGACGGCGAGTGTTGTTGGAATTTGGAACGGACGGATCCACATGCGGGCGCGTGTGCTAAGCTCCACGTGCTGCATGCCGCGTGTTCTGTTCGCGGAGCGGGTTTCCGAGATGATACGCTCGGGCTGGCCTGCACGGGAAACCGCGCAGGTTCGGTGCGCGAGTGATGTCATCGGGGATCTCGCAGCGCATTAGGTTATTTATTTTTGAGACATGTATGAAAAAAATGTCGCACTCAGGGATCCGAAGGTAAAATGTACTGGGGGAAAACTTACACATGCTGGTCACACAAAAATTTGACGACTCGGGACGAGTCTGTAAAAAGGGGAGGGGGTAGTGTGATGAATCTGGAACCCATAAGCACTCAATATACAGGTCCTATAGAACAGTTATATCGGTAAGTATGTGTATTTAGTTAGGGTCCCCGGCCCTCGTTTAATGGGTGAATAAATGTACATGCGCTGTGAGTTATTTTAATAGTTAGGATTTTTACATCACTCACAACAACAACGACGGCTACTACATCTCAAACTACAACAACAACGCCATCTTCGCTTTCACAGCGACAACCCTCTGCTCCCGGCATTCTCCGCGCGCTCGCTGGTATGCGGGCGTGTTCGGAATTCGTTCGGGGATGGAATTCCATTCCCAAATATGGTCATGAACTGGCTCGCTTGGCCGCGCCCGAGAGGGATAAAAAGGAACGGAGAGCAAAGAATCGTGTGGATCTGCTGGAGCTCGAGTGAGAGAGGAAGAATTCCCGCCCATTCAAAACGCCTCTCGAGGCTGGGCGAAAAGCATCTCGTCGCTGGCGTGCTCTGGTTCCCGGTTCCTCTCATCTCGTGGCTGGCATGGTCTGCGTCTGGCTGCCCTTGGTCTGTTCGTTCCGACTGGTGCTCCGGGAAGGTGCGGACATCGAGCTGCGTGCTCGCGGCCAGGTAGCCAGCTGTCGTCACTCCCAGCCGGACTATCCTCCTCGGCTGGAGAGTCGAATAAAGACCATTTTGGGTCCGTTTCTTTTGGGTGTGCGTCTGTCTGTGGGCCTGTCTTTAAGTTGGAATTAAGTGCTTGTGTGTAAATTTGCATTCTCTATTAGTTGTGATAACTCGGCTCTTACGTGCTTCCCTCCTTCCCCACCTTCTGTTAATAAATACCCTATTTGTTAAATGTATCAGCTCGTTTTTGTGTTTCTTTCATTGGCTGAGCATGGCGCGTGTTGGTGAATTACAAAGGCTGTTGCCGCTGTAAATGTACTTTGGACCGACGGGACTTCGGCAACCATCCGCTTGGGTTGCACACGGGTCGGGCATGCGAACGGCTCAACTCGTATGAGTTCCATCATGGGTGTGAATACTCGGTAGGTCGCCACGTGGATCTCTCGGTATTTTGAAGATTGGCAAATAACCCTGTACCACGTGGTAGAATTATTGATGATTCATGGTCCGGTAAGGGACCCGTACCCTCGGAGTTTTCCGGACGGTACGATCTAGATTCCGGGAGTTCACCAGAGTCGACCGTGCTGCTCCACCTAGCGGTCGTGCTCGCAGCCGATACCCAGTCCACAACAATATTGCGTGATATCTCAAAAGGTTATATTATGGATGGATTCACACAAAACTTGGTGGACAAGTTGGGTGTATGACGAGGCCAAATTTATTAAATTTTGTTGAAGATTCGCATCTGGATACAAGAATTTTTTGAAGTAATTCTTCACCATCGAGAGATACGGCCAAAATGAGACGGGATATAGCACAATATCTCAAAAGAAGTTATGGATGGATTCACACGAAACTTGGTGTTCGGGTTAGGTGTATGACGAGGACGAACCGATTTTATTTTTGTGAAGATCTGATAATTTTTCAAGTGATTCCTTACCAATGAGAGATGGGGCCAAAAACTATGTGGAGCATGAGTTCTCAAAAATTGTGGACGAGTAATGACAAAACTGGGTAGATGAGTTGGTTAAGTGACGAGAACAAGCCGATTCGATTTTGGTTAAGGTCCGGATTCAGATCAGACCTATCGGTGAGATACAAAACGTAAACTGTTCAGCCTGGCGGAGGGATGTGCTCCACCGAGTGCCGTGCCGCAAAGTTGTCACTCTATGAGTGGTTTTTCATTTGTTTGTCACGCTACTACTCCTATACTTCTGGGTCAATTACATCCAGACTTGTTACATCGGATCAGCATGACCCTGTTTAATGTATCGGGCAGTTTTTATCTTTTCCGGTTGTTTTGGGGGGGGGGGGGTGAGTCAGAGGGGATGCTAATTCTCCATGCGAACGTGTATCGGATGTAGCGCCGCCTCCAGGTGGGGAAGGGTATTACAAGTCTCCACCATGTACAGAACAGTATTCTGTCCCCACATTTTCCAGTGCCATGAAGTGTTTTGAATTATAAGCAGCAGGAATGTTTTTCTTCTTGCACGTAACCCAAGTTATTTGATTTTTTTTTGGCATATCGAGCCATCATTACCGATACACCGCCCAAATAAAGGTATGCGTCAGAAGAACGCTGTGCATGCTTGGAACACGATCGCCCGTCGGGCGGGTGCTCCGCCAGTAAATAACAATTCAGCATCATGGGCAAACAGATAAACCCCATGGAGGTGATTGACTCAATAATTCATACAAGGAAGGACCCCTGTTTTTGTTATACAACAAAAAATATCGATTTTTATTCATTGGAATTGGAACACAAAAAGTGCAGCAGCAGCAGCAGTCGGACGTAGGCACAGTAAAAATGGGTTGGGGGCTTTGTGCATGATCGAGGACCACGTGAAGTGTTTCACACAGCACATGGGGTGCATATAAATTTCTACCCACAAGTCACACTCTCTACACACGTCACATAATCAAAACATATACACCATTGGAAATACATTTTTAAAGTACATACCACTCAGCAATGTAAACACTAATGCTTCAACGTATTAATGAATGAAAACCCTGCGTTTTACAATCGATATCTCCACTGGAAAATGTTCAATGTTGAGGAATCAACATGTAAACAGTTCATTCGTCATGATCGAAGGAGAAAAGGCTTTCGAGGGTTTCTTCGGAAATTGCTGGATTACGGCACAGATGTCACACATAACAGGAGGAGGAGAGAAGATTGGGTAATTCATCACCCATGGCACGACATTCATGATAAATAAAACTTAAATATAAACTAGAAAGGGAAATGCAACAAGTGAAATCCTTCAATACAGCATGTGTGGTGAAGCAAATGAGTACACTAATGTTAAAATATGCAATTTATGCTTTTCAGTTGAAAAACAATTAAAAAGCGTACTTAATATTTGAAATGTAAAAATCTTGTTATTATTGTAAGTAAATTTCAACTACTAATGCATGACGAAACACTTGTTTATGGCTAATATTAAAGAGAATGATGGCATAAGAAGAACTTAGCTTTCAGCGTTCGGCGCGAAATGCCATGGTGGGCGGAAATGACGTCTTTCATTCGTTCGTACATGAGAGGGGAGCGTTTCTTGGTTTTTTTTTCCGTCAAGCAATAAATTCAATGGTTTTCACATATATAACACATTAGTTTCACAAATTTCCATTGAAAAAAAGGCAGTATTGTGTGAATCTCATGTGTAGTTCATGCAGAAAACGGCAAATTATTATTATTATTATCTCTTTGGATGTTTCCGTCAGTTGTGGGTATTTCCGTCAATTGTTTCCGTCAGTTGTCGGCCCATGAATACTCGGGTATTTCCGTCAATTGTCGCCATTTCCGTCCAGGTTACGCACTGCCATCTACCGGACGGCCGTCATTGGCTGTCACTTGAGGCGCGTGGGGGGGGGGGGACACCGGGGACATTTCAAACTCTGTGCAATTGTATACCAGCGCACACGCTGTAATAAATTAAGGAATACAATTCTCGTGTTCAATCAATTAATGATGGTATTCATTGTATCTAATGAAACATGTGACAAAACTGTCGCACGCACACACACACACACACACACACACACACACACACACACACACACACACACACACACACACACACACACACACACACACACGTCACATTCTCCCCACTGTAGAAGCTGAATTGCTAATTGAATTTATAATGAAGTAAAATGCCATTTTGCTTTTTTTTGTGTACCTTGTCGAGGCTCGTACGAGAGCTAACACACAACGCACATCAAGGGGGGCATGAGACAAGAGGGGCAGGAGAGGGAAGGACAAAACAGTGGGGAACAGAGATATTAGATCTGTGGAAGGGAGAGGGATGGGGCAGGGAACATGGGGAATACAACATGGACATTACAGGGACTTTCAGGAAGGAAACAGGGAATTTGAAGGAGGTGGGCTTGGGTGGATTATTGGGGGTCGAAAAGATCGAGGATTTGGAGGCCTGGAGGGAAGAATGCGATTGAACAGAGTGTGCGAGTTTATTCCAAAGGTGGGGAAAAAAGAGGAATGAAAGAGTGAAGGTGAGCAGTGATTCGTGATTTTGTTAGTTTTACCAGAAGGGAGTTATTGACGGACCTTGAGCGTCCTGTGGAAATATGGTGGGGACATATCGCAGACAGAGCGGGGGGTGGGGGGGGCGAGATCGGAGAGGAGACGGCAGAAGACAGAAAGACCACCGATCAACCTGCGGTGAGAGAGTGAGAGACCCAAAGACTCAGCCTCTTTGCGGGAGATGCCAATGATCCGAAATGCCTTGGTTTCCACAGCGTGAAGCCGAGAAAAGTGAAAGGCAGGAGCACCAGCCCAGAGGGGAGAGCAGTACTCCATCAGGCTGCGGACAAAAGCTTTGTAAGTGGTCAGGAGCTCTCGTGGGCCGAGGAAGGACTTTGCACGACGGAGGATTCCCAGTCGGCGACTGGCTTTGGAGGCGAGGTTTGAAATGTGGCTTTCCCAGGAAAGATCATGGCAGATAGTGAGACCCAGAAATTTGAAAGAAAGGATTTCTTCAAGAGGATTGTTGAGAAAGTAGATTGGGGGGGGGGGGGTTCCAAACGGTCCTTTTGGAGAGACATAATGAGAGTGTGAGATTTGTCAGGATTGAAAGACGTGTTCCACGTGTTGGACCAGTTTGTGATTTTACTCAGATCTGCAGAGAGTGAAGAAACTGCTGCTGGCCGGTCTGAGGTACGGCAGAGGGTGTACTCATCAGCAAAGAGATAAAGAGGATTTTCCAGAGTCAGAGAGATCATTGATGAAAACCAGAAAAAGAACAGGGCCCAGAACGCTACCTTGAGGAACTCCAGCCTGGACAGGAAGAGGGGATGAAAGAACTCCATTTAGGGCCACACGTTGACTGCGACAGGAGAGGAAGTTTGCGAGTCATGAGTGGAGATGGTCTTGATTACCATTGGAAGAGAGTTTGGTGAGTAGGGCAGGGTGCCAGACCGTGTCAAAAGCACGTGATATGTCCAGGGATACGGCTCGGTTTTCATGTCTGTCATTGAGGACCTCCATCCATTGTTGGGAGAGCAGAAGCAGCATATCCAGGGTAGAGCGACCTGGTCTGAAACCAAATTGATGATCGGAAATCAGGCCAATGGAGAAGAGGACGGATTTAATGCCTGAAGCGATGATGGACTCCACAACCTTGCTGATGATTGGGAGAAGGCTGATTGGTCTGTAGTTGCTGGGATCTGTTTTAGCACCTTTTTGTGCAGGGCAGTAATGTTTGCTGATTTCCAAGCAGATGACATGACCTTGAGCAAATGAGATGGTGAATAGAACAGCAAGAATTGAGGTTTGACAGCAAGCTCTCCACCTTGTCAGAGAACAAGGACATGGTTCAGGGACAGTTGGGTGCGACTGGATAAGGTGGATACAGAAAGCGATAGGTTTCAGACACAAGATTTAGCTGCAAACACCGAGTTTAGGCATTCAGCTTTTTCACGTGCGGTATCAGCAGTGCGTCAATTTGAGGTAAAGGAGGTGATGGAGGGGGGACATACACCAGAAACAGATTTGATTCGACACCACCAGGATGTGGAGGAGGGAGAGAGGTTTGAGAGTTCAGACTCGAGCTTAGAAAGATGTTGTTTTGTGGCTCCCCTGAGGGTAGTTACACACTTGTTCCGAGCTTTTTTGTCTTGAGGTGGTCAAAATTGTCACGACACCGCACGTCACACTCTCTACCCACGTTGCACTCTGCACACGTCACACTCTTGACACACAAACACACGTCACAGTCACTACACGTCACACTCTACATAAGTCTGTCACACTCTGCACCAGGCGTCAGCAACCTAAACCAGGCCGCAGGCCACTGGGCCACCTCGCGGGCTGCACCCCCCTGCCAACCCGAAAAATAACAAACACACCTAAAATCAATGATAATAAATGTAATTGAAAATTGAACCTAAAGACCTTCAGCCATATGAAACAACAACGAAAAAATATTTAAGACCAAGTTAAGTGGACTGGAAGCGAAAATAATTTATCGTGACGTAGAGAGACTGTGATATATGTGGAAGAATCATATGTCCACATATGTTAAATTTGCGGTCGGTTCAGAAAAAATGTTTCGCGGGCCGCACCTAATGGAAATCCGGACAAGGCGCCGCGGGCCGCATGGGAGGAGCTCGCGGGCCGCATTTGGCCCGCGAGCCGCAGGTTGCCGACCTCGGCTCTTCACACATCACAATCTGCCCAAGTCAGTCTCAACACACATCATCCTCATTGGAAAAATCTCCAGGTTTTACAGGTAATAAATACATTGTAATCTCTTCCCATCTGTCATCATTTAATCCAAGCCCTCAAAAGCAGGCAATGATGACAAAAAGCATCTTCACGAGAATGAACTGGTGGTGAACTGGGCCTCCAGATTTCCTTGAGGACATGAATAATTACATGACTGTTTCTGTACTTGATGGACATTGTTCATCACATGTATGGATGGATGTTAGTCTCTCCACTTCTCTTTTCATTGTTTCAGTCATTTTCCGATTCGCAGCTGTCCAATTCGTCACCTCTGAAACACAGAAATATTATATCATAAGATAAACAAAAATAATCAGTGAATGATTTGTTAAATATATTACATAAAAAAATAATATAGTGAAACGGTTGTAGTTTTCAAAGACCATCACACCGCCGGTAGGTAAGGGTCAACATCGTCCTAGCGTACGCTGGTTAATTTGGCGTGAATCGGTGTTTAAGAACACATGATCACGGTGAATTTGCCGACCGAACTGTCAAGAAATTTGCTTTTCACAAGCGTCTCGATGGGAATTCCAACTTACCTGTCTAACGAATTAATTTGCCAATTTGATACACACTATGGAGCCCGCAGACAATAAAATCAATCTATATATATATATATATATATCATTAATAAACAGGATTTATTGCAACAAAATGGGGACAGTGAAGAAGGAAAGTACAGCCATGAAACAGTGAATAAAAGTAAAAAAAATTCCAAGTCTCGAAGTATCCATTTCGGTAACGGGAGGGGTGTGGGGGGGGGGTGTCACAATTCATGGACTTAGTTGTGAAGTTTTGTTCCGAGAGCTATTTTGAGGATCGTCACGGAGCCCCAGAGAGCTTCAAACTGCAGTTCGTTTCGAGTAATATTCCCAGGGATGGGTTTAAGACCTCTGTAAGGTTCTTCTTCATCATTCCAATTGCTCCAATGATCAATGGTACAGTTTTGGCACTCTTCATATTCCAAGATCTTTTCACTTCATTTTGTAGGTCTTGGTGTTTGGTCATTTTCTTATTTCTGCGTTGTTTAGCCCCAAATCGCTGGGAACTGATACCTCAATTAACAATGCCATTTTTTATTAGATCCTCATGGAGGATCTCTAAGTCTTACTCACGTTGTTGTTCTTGTCGACTTTTTGGTTTCACAGCCGACAGTTTTCATCAAAACTTCCTGAAACTTGGTATATATATGTAGAAATACCCTGCACAGACAGTAACTATCTCCGATTTTGAAAATTCCTCCGAGAAAAAAAAGTTATGACGTCAAAATATCTCCGCTAATGGAAATCGCCTAAAATTATCTCCGAAACTTGGCAAGCTTTTTGAATTATGTTTGCGGGAATCGAACAGGGCATTAGCAGAGATGAATTACCGCACATATGATAGATCACTATGACGTCATATCAATTTTTATGACGTCATTCCTATTTTTTGACTTTTTTGTTTCACAACCCAGAGTTTTCATCGGATCTTCGTGAAACTTGCCACGTATATGCAGAAAGCCCACACGCAGGCAGTAACCATCTCCGAATTTGGAAATTCTTCCGAGAAAAAAAGTTGACGTCATAATATCGCCGCTAATGGAAATTGTCGATACCATTATCTCCGAAACGAGGCAAGCTGTTTGAACTTTGTTTGTGGGAATCAAGCCGGGCATTAGCACAGATAATTTATCGCAAACCTGATGCATCACAATGACGTCATATTCGTTTGTATGACGTCATCATTAAGAGGACGAGGATCTGAGCTCATTTGAGCTCGTTTTTTTTTTCTTTCACAATGCTTTGTTTTCGATGTTCACGCTCAATGGGATCATCAGGTCGTACGTGAGCGTTACTTCCTTGTTTTCGATTATCGCTTTTGGTTCACGTTTCCATGAGTTTTCTGCAACTGTGCCAATAGATTACTCTACATACATTGTTGTGCCTTTGTGTGTACAGTTGTTTTGACATGAGTTTTTTTTTTACATCCCGATAGGAGGTGGCTCGTCCTTTCTGTTTCTACCTTGCAGAACCTACACTTGTCCGATTGTAACTCAGTCCTGCTATTTTCTGAAAGCCATTTGTGTAGTGTTCCTGTTCTTGGACATTTATAGTGATTTCTTCTTCATCCCAACTAAGTTGATCTCTTCTTAGCCAGTCCAATGATCATTCTTTGTCTTTACCCAATCTGTCCAACTTTTTTTTTTCTTTTTTTTATATCTTCCATATCTTCCTGCTCTTTTGTTATTCTCTCAGTTGTCAGTGTATATCTGTTGATATTTCGCTTTATATATTTCTTTTTTGCAATAATTTGGGCAGTATTTGTTGCTGTTTTGGTTTCAAGCTTTTATTAAAGTTTGGCATCTTCAATTTGCACCTGTCTTTGGAAATTTTTTCCAAAGGTGTGTTTGGGATACTTTCTCTGGCTTGCCGTCTTCGTGTTTCCATACAAACAGGATTCTGTAGTCTGTTGAACTTTTCACGTATTCAGCCAGTCCGACATGTCATTCTCTGCACTTGGTTAAGTTCCATCAGGCCGCTACCTCCTCCTCGTGTTGGCGGGTACTTTCTCGGGATTAAATGATTTTTGGAGAACATTTTGTGCATGGTGAGGAGTTTCCTTGTTTTGAGATAGAGTTTGTTGATTTCTGCTAGTGACCAGTTTATTTCACAGCTGTATTGGAATACTGGTATTGCTCGTTGGTGTCATCCTTCCAAAGTCGGAGAAATGAGTACCAGTGTGCACTGGTAGAGGGGCACTGCCTCAGCGACACAGTCGCGCTTCCAAGACATGATAGCTACCCCGGCAGCTCAGCTGCCATACACAAGAAGAAGAAGAAGAAGATTGCTAGTTGGTTTATGGCTTCAATTTTGTTTCTTGGGGTGAGATGTTTTCAGATCAGCCTCGTTCTATGCACATATTCCTTGGCAATTCTTTTGCGCATTTGTTTGAGACATAGTTGATGGCCCTCTTCTTCTCCAAGGTATTTGAATGATGCTTCGTTTTCTAGATCCTGTATTTTTGTATCTCGGTCGATTTTTATGTTGTTTGTTGTTGTTGATTTACCCTCTATGAATGTGCACTTGGCACACTTACAGAGGCAAAATTCCATTTGAATGCCATCGGAGTACCCTTTCACCAATTTGTTCATTGACGAGGTTGTTCAGGGGGTCCAGTACGAAGCAAAAGAGGAGGGGCGAAAGGCTATCACCCTGGAAGATCCCACGATGTATATTCACTCCTGGTATTTCAATTCCGAGTATTGCAGTATCAATGTGGTGTTCCACAGCTCCATTGCTTTCTCAATCAGTTTGATTATTGGTGGGTTGATCTTGTACAGTTGCATACATTTGATCATCCATGAATGTGGAACACTATCAAAAGCTTTTTTGGAGTCTATCCAGGCTGTGGACAATTTGGTTCTTCTGGTTTTACAGTTTTCAAGTATAGCCTTGTTTATAAGCAGGTGGTCTATTGTTCCATAGCATCCTCTCTTACATCCCTTCTGTTCTGCCTCTGGACCTCCAACTTCCATTAGGTGGTGGTACATAATTTCTGTAATGATTCCCGTCAGATGTTTGTACGTTGTGGTAGACATTTTGTTTATTGCTCTATACTTGTGAAGTAGTTGGGTTTCCTCTGATTTTGGGATGAGGATGGTGTACCGTCTCTGAGGCATTCATCCATCAACCCCTCCCCTTGGACAAGTTTGTTGAATGCTCGAGCATCGTGATTGTGGAGAGCATCTAGTTGCTTTAGCCAGAAATTTGTAACTCCATCCGAGCCTGGGCTTTTAAAGTTTGGCATTTTTGCAAGTTGTTCTTCCAGCTCTTCTTCATCTATTAATTATCACTGGATGGGGGCATTTCCTTTAGGTGTTGCTTTTTCTTTTCCAATTTTTGGATCCGATCTGCCTCCTTATTTGGTTATTTTGGGTCTTCATAGATTCCTTTCAAAAAGTTTTCAAGTCTATACTTTTCAGGAGGACTTGTTAAATCTTGCTTTTGTTTCCTTCGTTCAAGGTGGAATCTCTTCGGGTTGTTTTCAAACAACTGGTTTTGCTTTCTCTCTTTGTAAATCAAATGGAAGACTATGAAAGAACCCAAAGAAGTAAAGAGCAAAGATTGAGTCATCAGGAGGAACCTGGATAGGATTCGGGTTTTAGCTGCGACTCCACAACCCTCAAACCCATCCAGGTGCAGCGAAGTGACCCTTACAGAAAAATTGCTACAAGAATTCACTTCTCCGAAGAGAGATGGATAAAGAAAGAGAGGAAGAGAAAGTAAAAGAGATGAAAGAAGAAAAAGCAAGAATTAAAATGAATAAAGAGAATTGTGAAAAAAATTAGAAAGAAGTATGAAAGGAAGAAAGAACAAAGATGGCGGGAAGAACCTGGATATATAAATTTCAACAGTTGCTCCCCAGGCTCAAACACATTAAAGTGTACAAGCAACCAGAGATCCATCAGCGGGGAAGCGCAGTCCACACAGCATAACTATATAGTACAAACACAATCAAGCGGAAGAGCAAAGATGGAGTCATCAGAAGGAACCTGGAGAGGATTCGGGTTTCATCCACTACTCCCCTACCCTGAAGCACATCCGGCACAGCCAAGTGAGCCTTACAGAAAATTTTCTGCAAGAATTCACTTCTCCTTAGAGAGATAGAAAATGAAAGATAGAAAATGAAAGAGAGATGAAAGAAGAAAAAGCAAGAATTAGAATGAATAAAGAGAATTGTGAAAAAATGAGAAAGTAGTATGAAAGGAACAAAGAGCAAAGATGTCGGGAAGAACTTGGACAGATCGATTTCAACAGTTACTCCCCAGGCTCAAACACATCAACATGTACAAGCTACTTCGTAATAGGTTATTTTTAGTTTATTTTATATTCCTTGCTATCATTTCTATTTTAAGTTTGTTTTCAGCAACCGTTGCCTCTATCTCGGTCTTTGTCCTCGTCGTTATATTTTTTGGATTCTCTTTATAATAGCTTTGGGCTTCTATTTCCACACATAAACTGCTAAATTTGTCCCATTTACTTTATAAGTTGTTCTCTCTGTTTCATCCGTCTCTGTGTTCATGGTGGTACATGGTCTTTGTCTGCAGTGCCTCGTTTATTATCTCACCTGGAACATAGTTCCAGGATGCTTGTGGGATGGCCCATCCATCCATCCATCCACAAACACTTACCTCTTATCTGAAACTACACACATGATTTTGATGAAACTTGACCACAACCTTCATCACCTGATATGTACCAAAGTTTGTTCATGGCATGAACAAAAAATAAAAAACAAGCAGTCATAGACTGGTACTTACGAAATCGTCAACTTGACCTCTGACCTTGTCGAATAAAAGCTGTCTCTGGAGAAGGAAGCGACGCAAACCAGAAGTTTCTATGATGATTCTGTACCAAGCCATCAAAAAAAAATCGAATGTTTGACCTCACTGTGACCTTGACCTTTGACCGATTTTGACCAAAATCTAATCAGCCCGAGCCATCACGCTCCTGAATCACGTGGTGTAATTTGACATTGGTAGCTTCTTCCATTCGAGTTATCTGTACCAAACCATCCAAAATCGAATATTTGACCTCACTCCGACCTTGACCTTTGACCGATTTTGACCAAAATCTAAGCAGCGCGAGCCATCACGCTCCTGAATCACGTGGTGTAATTTGACATTGGTAGCTTCTTCCATTCGAGTTATCTGTACCAAACCATCCAAAATCGAATATTTGACCTCACTCCGACCTTGACCTTTGACCGATTTTGACCAAAATCTAAGCAGCGCGAGCCATCACGCTCCTGAATCACGTGGTGTAATTTGACATTGGTAGATTCTTCCGTTCTCGAGTTATCGTGCGGACAAACAAACAAACAAGCAGTCATAGACTGGTACTTACGAAATCGTCAACTTGACCTCTGACCTTGTCTAATAAAAGCTGTCTCGAGAGAAGGTAGCCACGCAAACCAGAAGTTTCTTTTCTGTACAAAGATTCTGTACCAAACCATCAAAAATCGTAACGTCGACCGAAGCAAAAATCTCCATTTCTCCACGCAATTATTTAATATTATTTTATCAAAGTCACAAAACCGTAATATTCGACAATCCACCAACAATCTTTACATAATCCGACAGCGAAGCGAGTCAGGCATGCGACGATAACCTTTATTGAGATAAAAAAAAATGACTTTTAAACACCATCTTTATCGAAAACACCGTCAGCGCGCACACGCAAAACCACACGTGACTCAACGACGCGTCTGCTCGAGCGCACTGCACCACGTGACGGCCCGTGACGCGGTGAGTGAAATATTTTTAAACAATCTTAAAACGTCTCCAAAACATCCGATTTTTACCAGAATTTCGACAACCGAGTTTTAAGCATCCTAAGCGATCGCAAAAACCGAAGACAAAATTAAAATCGAAGTTAAAACGAACTCGTAACGTCGAGCGAAGCAAAAATACTCCATTTCTCCAAATGAATTTATGGAATTATGTTGACCTCTCCGTGACCTTGACCTTTGACCGATTTTGACCAAAATCTAATCAGCGCTAGCCATCACCCTCCTGAATCACGTGGTGTAATTTGAGAATGGGAGCTTCTTCCGTTCTCGAGTTATCGTGCCTACAAACAAACACACAAACACACACACAAACAAACAAGCAGTCATGGACTGGTACTTACGAAATCATCAACTTGACCTCTGACCTTGTCTAATAAAAGCTGTCTCTCGAGAAGGTAGCGACGGAAACCAGAAGTTTCTACGATGATTCTGTACCAAACAATCAAAAATCGAATGTTTGACCTCACGGTGACCTTGACCGTTGACCAATTTTGACCAAAATCTAATCAGCACAAGCCATCACCCTCCTGAATCACGTGGTGTAATTTGACATTGGTAGCTTCTTCCGTTCTTGAGTTATCTGTACCAAACCATCAAAAATCGAATATTTGACCTCACTGTGACCTTGACCTTTGACCGATTTTGACCAAAATCTAATCAGCACAAGCCATCACCCTCCTGAATCACGTGGTGTAATTTGACATTGGTAGCTTCTTCCGTTCTTGAGTTATCTGTACCAAACCATCAAAAATCGAATATTTGACCTCACTGTGACCTTGACCTTTGACCGATTTTGACCAAAATCTAATCAGCACTAGCCATCACCCTCCTGAATCACGTGGTGTAATTTGACATTGGTAGCTTCTTCCGTTCTTGAGTTATCTGTACCAAACCATCAAAAATCGAATATTTGACCTCACTGTGACCTTGACCTTTGACCGATTTTGACCAAAATCTAATCAGCCCTAGCCACCACCCTCCTGAATCACGTGGTGTAATTTGACATTGGTAGCTTCTTCCGTTCTCGAGTTATCGTGTCCACAAACAAACAAACAAACAAACAAACAGAAACGGAAGGCATCAATATACTTACGAAATCTTTAGATTTCGTCAGTAACAAACAAACAGAAACGGAAGGCATCAATATACTTACGAAATCTTTAGATTTCGTAAGTAACAAGCAGTCATAGACTGGTACTTACGAAATCGTCAACTTGACCTCTGACTTTGTCTAATAAAAGCTGTCTCGAGAGAAGGTCGCGACGCAAACCAGAAGTTTCTACGATGATTCTGTACCAAACCATCAAAAATCGAATGTTTGACCTCACTGTGACCTTGACCTTTGACCAAAATCTAACCAGCGCTCGCAACCACCCTCCTCAATCATGTGGTGTAATTTGACATTGGTGGCTTCTTCAGTTCTCGAGTTATCGTGCAAACAAACAAACACACAAACAAAACTGATCAATATACTTCCGAAATCTTTAGATTTCATAAGTAACAAACACACAAACAAACAAACAGAAACGGAACTGATCAATATACTTACGAAATCTTTAGATTTCGAAAGTAACAAACACACAATAACAGACGGAAGTCATCAATAAGATTTCGTAAGTAAAAAATTCGGGCCCAAAGGGGCTCAAACACGTGATTCCCCCCCCCACCCCCACCAAAAAATAGGTATTTGCTGTCTTCTCAGAAACTACACACACAATTCTGATGAAACTTGACCCCAACCTTCATAACCTATGATGTACCAAAGGTTGTTCAAACATTAAAAAAGTCGGTGTCTGAGAGGGGTCTATGGAGAGGGTTTACAGGGGAAGGGGGTTGCCACCCAAAAAGGGTATTTACTTTCTTCTCAGAAACTACACACAAAATATCAATGAAACATGACCATAACATTCATCACCCGTGATGTATCAAACGTTGTTCACGGCATAAAGAAAATCAGGGTCTGAGAGGGGTTGCCCACCAAAATAGGTGTTTGCTTTCTGCTCAATTACTCATTTGTGATGTGTACGTTCATATTTACCCTGTGCACGTGAAGCAAAAAGTGGGGTCAAGCAACTGGTTCACTTCTGTCTGTCTCTCCGTCCATCTTTCTGTCCACAAACGTCAGTTTGTGATTGAGGAACAACTTGATCTCAATTGAATTTGATTTTGAACACAAATCTGAAAAATAACCTGCTGCTTTACAGCACTTTGGCTCTGAATTTGTCTCAGTCACTTATGTGTAGAGGGGAGAGAGAGATTAAAAAAAAAATTGTTTACTCGGCCGATCTGACAGTGAAACAAAATTGAAGATCATTCCAAAGAGGAAACTTACTGTTTTATAAGATGTCATGAAGGACACAAACAGACACAAAGAACCAATGTAACATGTTTAATAAGGTGGTGTAAAAGACGCTGCATCAATGGCGGTAAACTTCCGGAATTTCTGGGAGGAGACAGAACCGCCTGGGGATGTCTGCCCTGAACGAGCTGCCGTTTGCATACGCTGTGCCTGGATGAGTCTCGACCTGAACGAGCTGTCAAATGCCTGTGCCTTCACAATTCACTGCCTGGCTCGAGTGAACACGAGAGTCCAAGGGCAGCAACCGCATAAGAACTGTTGAACCTGGCGTTTCCAACCACTTCACACCACATGGACACTCCCTATATCCCCCAATACCCCCACTGATCCTGTCCTCCACATGGAACAGACCCGGGCCGACCTGTTGGTGTATGGTGAGTCAGGATTCCCAACCAGGCACCGCCCTTCCTCTAATCATCATCTTTGTGTCTACTTTCCCAGATGAAGGATGGCACACCTGTCTCTCTTGTCAAGAAATAAGTAAGATTGTGTAAGGGACTTACATGCTAAATTTTTGAGCATTTGATCCCTGTACAGGAAACTCTGCAATATCGCGGGGGTGAGGTTCTTGATAAATGCCATGATAGTTGAAACCGCCATCTTGAAAACCAAGGGCCAATGGGAAGAGGCGGGTTTGGTTTCTGGACTTCGAGAAAATATCGAGGAAGATCGACGATAGCCAGAAATAAACACATTCGTATTGAAACAAGGAAAAAAAAAGATAAAATGTCAAAGCCCCCGTTTTAGTAATTTTTCTGGACAGAGTTAAAGGGTGAGCTCATAATTATTTACAACGGAAATGGCTGCCAGTTTACCAGTCGGTCATCTTTGATCAGATCGCAAAATAAGGTTAGGTGCAAGTGTATGCCATCATGTACTGTGCGTGTGCTAAGTTTGAACAAAATTGGATCATGCATGTCTGAGAAATGAATGGGAAGACATTTAAGTAACAAAATTGCCATCAGTCGGCCATATTGGATCTGATCTCGAAAAAAAAAATGACGCATATGTGAGCCCTCTTTCCTTATCTGTATGCAAAGTTTGAACAAAATCAGTAAATGCATGTCCAAGAAAGTGGTTGAGGACGTGTTCGATACCACGGTGTTTTTTACGTCTAAAATGGCTGCCAGTCTTCCAGTCGGCCATCTTGGGGAAAAACAAATGATGTGCATATGTAAGCCATAATTCAGTATCTGTGCGCCAAGTTTGAACAACATCCTTAAAGCATGTCAGAGAAATGGTTGAGGACGTGTTCATCGGGTACTTACAACTAAATGGCCACCAGTCGGCCTTCTTTCATCGCATCACGAAACAAAATGATGTACTTATGTATTCTATCATGTTTTGTCTTTGTGCGAAGTCTAAGTAAAATTGGTTCATACATATCAGAGATATAGTTGCGCACGCACACAAAAATCATGACCGAATCCATAAGCCCCCTTTTTCGACCCGGTGAAATAAGGGCAAATAAACACACACACACAAATGTATGTATGTATGTATGTATGTATGTATGTATGTATGTATGTATGTATGTATGTATGTATATATATATATATATATATATATATATATATATATATATATATATATATATATATATATATATATATTTGCAGACGTTCATGAATGCAGACGGACATGAAAAAATAAAAGATCAGAAAACAATTAAAATTAAATTACCTTTGGGTTTTCCTCCAGTGACACCACACCAAGACCCCCCAGAACACTACAGTAGCAAGGAGACCAAAGATCAAACCAAAAAAGGATTTTTGGTGTTTTTCTTCTGAACCTGCAAAGGGAAACTTCATTTATAACAATCCATTGTAACGGATAAATGTTTAACTATTTGTCGTAAGTGGAAAACATTCTCGTTTATACTTTTAATTTTACCATTTTAAAGGAGGAATTGATTTTTTTTAATTTCCAAGACTGCTTCTACTAATTACCAAGAAACTCGAATCCATCCTCAAATACTACAAATCTTTGGGGACATAAACTATGATTTAAAAAAAAACAGAAAAAAAAGATGATTGTAAATACAATTAAAATACTTAATTTGTAATTATTTAAACTTTGATATAGTTTATTTGAAGCATTAACCCTTTCACTGCTGGAGCTGAAGCAGAAAAACAAACTCAAGGTAGTAAATGCCATAAAATTTACACCCCTTCCCAACCCCCCACCCCTCATCAGTTAACATTTGTAATCGGTTCGGTTCTTCTGACCACGTCCTTGTCAAAGTGGACATCTCTCTGGCTATTACCAGAGAACCACCTCACCGCCGTCGAGTCTGGCATTTCACTCAAGCAGACTGGCAGGGTCTCCAAGCAGCCATCAAACTTATAGACTGGTCTCCTTTCGCTACTTTCTCCAACATCAACTCATCCTGGAAATTTTTTCAAAGAAACTTGCTCTCCCTAATGCACAGATTTATCCCCTCTCATCTTCAGTTGTCCTACCCTTCCTCCCGCCCTTGGTTCACTGAAGCTTGTGGTGAGGCAGTTGACCTGAAACATGGTAAGCTTTCCTCATGGAAAGCAAACCCAACTGAGGGCAATCTCACTTCCTTCCATAAAGCTCAGAACAAGTGTGTGTATCTACCCTCAGGAGAGCCACAAAACAACATCTTTCTAATCGCAAGTCTGAACTCTCAAACCTCTCTCCCTCCTCAAAATCCTGGTGGCATCGAATCAAATCTGTTTCTGGTGTATGTTCCCTCTCCATCCCCTCCCTTACCTCAAATGGCCGCACTGCTGATACCGCACGTGAAAAAGCTGAATGCCTAAACTCGGTGTTTGCAGCTAAATCTTGTATCCAAAACCCATCACTTTCTCTACCCCACCTTACCCAGTCGCACCCAGCTGTCCCTTGACTCTGTATCCTTTTCTCCTGACAAGGTGGAGAGCTTGCTGTCAAACCTCGACTCAGATTCTGCAACCGGTCCAGACAGCATCAGCCCACGTGTCCTCAAAGCCTGCACTTCTGCTCTTGCTCACCCTCTCTCTGTTCTATTCACCCTCTCATTTGCTCAAGGTCATCTGCCATCTGCTTGGAAATCAGCAAACATGGACCAGGTCACTCTACCCTGGATATGCTGCTTCTGCTCTCCCAACGATGGATGTATTCCTCAATGCCAGACAGGAAATCCGAGCCGTATCCCTGGACATATCACGTGCTTTTGACACAGTCTGGCACCCTGCCCTGCTCACCAAACTCTCTTCCTATGGTATCCAAGGCCATCTACACTCATGGCTCGCAGACTTCCTCTCCTGTCGCAGTCACCGTGTGGCCCGAAATGGAGTTCTTTCATCCCCCTTCCTGTCCGGGCTGGAGTTCCTCAAGGTAGTGTTCTGGGCCCTGTTCTTTTTCTGGTTTTCATCAATCATCTCTCCGACTCTCTGGAAAATCCTCTATATCTCTTTGCTGATGACTCCACCCTCTGCCGTACCATCGGTCATCCCTCAGACCGGCAAGCAGCAGCTTCTTCGCTCACAGCAGACCTGGATAAAATCACAAACTGGTCCAACACGTGGAACATGTCTTTCAATCCGGACAAATCTCACACTCTCACGATGTCTCTTCGAAAGGACCGTTTAGAACCCCCCCCCCCCCATCCACTTGCTCAACAATCCTTTCTTCTGGGTCTCACTTCTGGAAAGGAAGAAGTCCTTTCTTTCAAGCTTCTGGGTCTCACTATCTGTCATGACCTTTCCTGGGAAAGCCACATTTCAAACCTCACCTCCAAAGCCAGGCACCGACTGGGAATCCTCCGTCGTGCAAAGTCCTTCCACGGCCCACCTGAGCTCCTGACCACTGACAAAGCTTTTGTCCGCAGCCTGATGGAGTACTGCTCTCCCCTTTTGGCTGGTGCTCCTGCCTCCCACCTTTCTCGGCTTCACGCTGTAGAAACCAAGGCATTTCAGATCATTGGCATCTCCCACAATGAGGCCGAGTCTTTGGGCCTCTCACTCAATCACCGCAGGTTGGTCGGTGGTCTTTCTGTCTTCTACCGTCTCCTCTCCAGTCTCGCCCCCCTGCTCTCTCTACGATTTGTCCCCACCTCATTTCCGCAGGGCGCTCAAGGTCTGCCAACAACCTCCTTCTGGTAAAACTACCAAAATCAAGAAACATTGCTCAGGTCAGGTCAGGTATGGGAGCATGTGCCAGAACAGCGCGTCGCTGCGTCCACTTTCCGCCGGTACTCCAGGGGCCTCCGTCTGGCCATCCCCCAGGCAGATGCCAGGCCCATCCCCATCTCCTTGAGATGATGGTCAACCTGCTGCAACCATGAGGCACGTGGTCGGCCCACTGGCCTCCTCCACTCATGAGACTCCCTCGCTGAGAGAATCTGGTGAGCAGGATCAGCGTCAGGAAAACGAGCCACATGTCCATACAGCCGCAGCTGACGCTCACGGACTATGCAGGTAACAAATCTCATCCGAGTCTCTCTCAGCAACCGCTCGTTGGACACAAAATCCGACCAGCGATAGCCAAGGATTCTCCGAAGAGACCTGGTACCAAAGGAATTAAGTCTCCGTCTCAGATCCTTGGTCAAAGTCCAAGTCTCGCACCCATAGAGCAAGACTGGAAGTACCAAGGACCTGAAGACTCGGACTTTCGTCCTCCCGCACAGGTACCGGCAGCGCCACACCCCATGATCCAGTGAATCCATGACTCCCCAGGCCCGACCCAGACGTCTATTGACCTCCGGCTCA
Source organism: Eptatretus burgeri (assembly GCF_056783735.1). Taxonomy (NCBI): domain Eukaryota; kingdom Metazoa; phylum Chordata; class Myxini; order Myxiniformes; family Myxinidae; genus Eptatretus; species Eptatretus burgeri. The sequence goes on along the minus strand of NC_140976.1, from coordinate 6,028,053 downwards.
CAACCTGCGGAGACATGAATATCACTGCCAAGGTAAGTGAATCTATCCACGACCTCAACATCCTCACCACAAACAGACACAGACAGGACAGCAGCATCCAAGATGTCACCGAAAGCCTGGATCTTTGTTTTGACCCATTACAGACTCGAGTGTGGCGTAGAATGCATCCTTCACGGTAGGATCACTCGCCTCAGTCGGAGCATAAATAGAGACCAGGGAAATGACACCTAAGGAGTGACGAATCCTTAATCTCATAATACGCTCGTTGACCGGTGTTACCTCAATTATCATTGGGGTCAGCTTATTGGACACAGCTACAGCAACTCCTTGGGTATGGTAACCATCAGAGCGACCAGACCAATAGTAGGTGTAACCACCCACCATTATCTCGCCGCAATCCGGTCTCCGAACCTCAGAGAGAGCTGCAATCCCGATGTCCAAACGCTTGAGCTCAGATGATAACAGAGACAGGTGATCATCCTCTCTTAGGGATAGGACATTCCAGGCACCCACCCGAAGGGACCGCCTCAGGTTAACCCAAGGAGACCGCCGTCTGGTGGACGACACCTCAGCACCACTCCGACACACTCTCCCGCAATCTGACCCAGGGATGTTACCCCGTGGTTTCCCTCCTATCAAAGATTGGGGGTCCCGAAGGCTTTGCCCCAATCCCATCATCCGGTGAGCTGCCCTGCGAAGGGAAGCTGCACAGGAGGTACTCCCACGGAGTGGGTTTTCAGATTTTTTTGCGTTTTTGCGTTTTGCGGAATGAAGCGTTTTACGGTGACTGGAGTGCAAATCCTGCCACCAACCTCCTAATAAGAAGTAACCCAACTGCAGGAGGACGTCCGCAGACACAGTTGGGCACTAGATATGGATGGCCGTTGGCTCACAAGGAGCTCCTCCGCCCTTTGACAGGTTTTGTTTTTAATCCTGCTGGGTGTCCATATCCAAACACCCTCCTCACCAGAAAACCTGGTGGGGGAGACGGTTTAGTCGCCGACAACCCGACCATGGAACAGGTTAGTACAGGTTTACATGGTACCTGTAGCAGGTCACAGATCGAACCTGACCTGACAAAATTGCTCACCTTCACTCTTTCATTCCTCTTTTTTCCCGACTTTGGAATAAACTCCCTCACTCTATTCATTCCCATTCTTCTTTCCAGGCCTTCAAAACAGCTGTTCACCACCACCTCTTATCATCCCCCATCCAAATCCTCGATCATTTATACCCCTGATATTCCACCCAAGCCCACCTCCTTCAAATTCCCTGCTTTCCTTCTTGAAAGTCCCTGTAATGTCCATCTTCTATTCCCCATGTTCCCCGTCCCATCCCTCTCCCTTCCACAGATCTCCTAATGTCTATGTTCCCCACTGTTTTGTCCTTCCCACTCCCTCCCCTCTTGTCTCATGCCCCCCTTTGATGTGCGTTGTGTGTTAGCTCTCATACGAGCCTCGACAAGGTATACAAAAGAAAAAAATGTTATAAAAGATTATGAATGGGTTGGACAACTTTGATAAAACTCCACAAGTGTGTTCAGCCAAAGCCAAGGAAGAAATCACTTGATTTTGGTGTCGGTCAAAAGTCAAGGTCAAAACAAATTCTAAATTTTCTGGATGAAATGTATAAAATGGAAGGCCTGGTGTTGGCACAGTGGTTCGGGCAGTGGCTTGGGATCCAAAAGGTCCTGAGTTCAAGCCCCGTTGGGACACTGAATTAATATATGTATGTATGTTTATAAATATGTATATGTATGTATATATATATATATATATATATATATATATATATATATATATATATATATATATATATATATATATATATATATATATATATATATATATATATATATAAACCAAGTCGAAAACACCAGGGGGTTGACTCAGCCTGCCATCCTTCCGAGGTCGGCGAAATGAGTACCAGTGTACTGGGCCCGGTGTATGCCCCGGTTAGAATAGATGTACCATATCCCTGTGTGTCATAACAGGCGACCAGGGTTGCGTTTGGAAGGGCATCCGGCGTAAAAACTTATGCAAATCATTATGCAGACAACAAAACGAATTTCCATACCGGATCGGTCGAGGCCCGGGTTACTAACGACCGCCACCGGTACCGGTGGTCAGCAGGGTACCAGTGGAAATTGTGCTACTGCTGGGTGAAGGAGGAGAAGGAGATGGGGAAGGCGAGTCCGGAGGCAGTGGGAGAGGGGGAAGGGTAGAAGTGTGGAGGTGAGAGTTGGAACTCTGAATGTTGGGATGATGACTGGCAAAGGGCGAGAGTTGGCTGATATGATGGAGAGAAGAAAGGTGGACATACTGTGTGTACAAGAGACCAAGTGGATGGGGAAGGCGAGTCCGGAGGCAGTGGGAGAGGGGGAAGGGTAGAAGTGTGGAGGTGAGAGTTGGAACTCTGAATGTTGGGACGATGACTGGCAAAGGGTGAGAGTTGGCTGATATGATGGAGAGAAGAAAGGTGGACATACTGTGTGTACAAGAGACCAAGTGGATGGGGAGTAAGGCTAGGAGCATTGGAGGTGGTTTCAAACTGTTCTACCATGGTGTGGATGGGAGGAGAAATTGTGTCGGGGTAATCCTGAAGGAAGATTATGTCAAGAGGGTATTGGAGGTGAGGAGGGTGTCTGACCGAGTGATGAGTGTGAAGTTGGAAATTGAAGGGGTGATGATGAATGTCATCAGTGCATATGCCCCACATATGGGGTGTGAGATGGAATATAAAGAAGATTTCTGGAGTGAGTTAGATGAAGTGATGGAGAGTGTATCCAAGGATGAAAGAGTGGTGATTGGAGCAGATTTCAATGGGCATGTTGGGGAAGGGAATAAAGAGGATGAGGAGGTGATGGGGAGGGACGGTCTCAACAAGAGAAATGTGGAAGGGCAAATGGTGGTAGAGTTTGCAAAAAGAATGGAAATGGCAGTGGTAATACGTATTTCAAGAAGGAGGAACACAGGGTGACATACAAGAGTGGAGGAAAGTGCACACAGGTGGATTACATCTAAAGCAGTAGATGCAACCTGAAAGAGATTTGTGACTGTAAGGTGGTGGCAGGGGAGAGTGTAGCTCAACAGCGTCGATTGGTGGTCTGTAAGATGACTTTAGAGGTGAGGTTGAGGAAGAGAGTGAGGGCTGAACCAAGGACCAGATGGTGGAAGCTGAAGGAGGAAGACTGTTGTGTGAAATTTAGGGAGGAGGTGAGACAGGCGTTGGATGGTGGTAAAGATGGGTGGGATGATTGGGCAACGACAGCAGAAGTTGTGAGGGAGATAACTCGGAAGGTACTTGGTGTGACATCTGGACAGAGGAAGGAAGATAAGGAGACTTTGTGGTGGAACGATGAAGTACAAGAAAGTATAAGGAAGAAGGGCTTGGCGAAAAGGAAGTGGGATAGTCAGAGAGATTAAGAAAGTAGGCAGGAGTACAAGGAGTGGCAAAGGTGGCAAAGGCCAAGGAAAAGGCATATGACGAGCTTTATGAGAAGTTGGATACAAAAGAAGGGGAAAAGGATTTATACCGATTGGCAAGACAGAGGGACCGAGCTGGGAAGGATGTGCTGCAGGTTAGGTTGATAAAGGACGCAAATGGGAATGTGCTGACGAGTGAGGAGAGTGTGTTGAGAAGGTGGATAGATAGATAGACTTTGAGGAGCTGATGAATGAAGAAAATGAGAGAGAGAGAGAAGGTTGGAAGAGGTGGAGATAGTGAATCAGGAAGTGGGGTGGATCAGTAAGGATGAAGTGAGGACTGCTATGAAGAAGATGAAAAGTGGAAAGGCGGTTTGCCCAGATGGTATACCAGTGGAGGCATGGAAGTGCTTAGGAGAGATGGCAGTGGGGTTGTTAACCAGATTGTTTAATAAAGTCTTGGAAAGTGAGAGTATGCCAGAGGAGTGGAGATTAAGTGTACTGGTTCCGATTTTCAAGAATAAGGGTGATGTGCAGAGCTGTGGAAATTACAGAGGGATAAAGTTGTTAAGCCACACCATGAAGTTGTGGGAAAGAGTAGTGGAAGCTCGGTTGAGAGGAGAGGTGATGATCTGTGAGCAGCCAGGAAAGAGCACCACTGATGCAATGTTTGCTTTGAGAATGTTGAGGGAGAAGTATAGGGAAGGCCAGAAGGAGTTACATTGTGTGTTTGTGGATTTAGAGAAAGCTTAGGATAGGGTGCCAAGAGAGGAGTTGTGGTATTGTATGAGGAAGTCGGGAGTGGTGGAGAAGTATGTGAGGATCGTGCAGGATATGTATGAGGACAGTGTGACAGCGGTGAGGTGTGCGGTCAGAATGACGGACCGGTTTAAGGTAAAAGTTGGATTGCACCAAGGATCGACTCTGAGCCCTTTCCTGTTTGCAATGGTGATGGACAGGTTGACGGACGAGATCAGACTGGAGTCTCCATGGACTATGATGTTCGCGGATGACATCATGATCTGTAGGGAGAGTAGGGAGCAGGCTGAGGCGAGCCTGGAGAGGTGGAGGTACGCACTGGAGAGAAGGGGAATGATAGTCAGTCGGAGTAAGACGGAGTACATGTGCGTAAATAAGAGGGAGGGTGGTGGTATGGTGCGGTTGCAAGGAGTTGAGGTGGGGAAGGTGGATGGGTTTAAATACTTGGGATCAACTGTCCAAAGTAACGGAGAGTGTGGGAGAGAAGTGAAAAAGAGTGCAGGCAGGATGGAGTGGGTGGAGAAGAGTTGCAGGAGTGATTTGTGACAGAAGTGTAGCTGCAAGAGTGAAGAGGAAAGTATACAAGACGGTAGTGAGACCAGCTATGTTGTATGGTTTGGAGGCGGTGGCACTAACAAAAAGACAGGAAGCGGAGCTGGAGGTGGCAGAGTTAAAGATGCTGCGATTCTCGTTGGGAGTGAAGAGGATTGAGAGGATAAGAAATGAGTATATTAGAGGGACAGCACAGGTAGGACGGTTTGGAGACAAAGTGAGGGAGGCGAGATTGAGATGGTTTGGACATGTGCTCAGGAGGGAAGCGGAGTATATCGGGAAAAGGGTGTTGAAGATGGAGCCGCCAGGCAGGAGGAGAAGAGGAAGGCCAAGGAAGAGGTTCATGGATGCGGTGAGGGCGGACATGCGGGTGGTTGGAGTGTCAATGGAAGATGTGGAGGATAGAGCGAAATGGAGATGGTTGATCCGCTGTGGCGACCCCTAACGGGAGCTCGCTGAAAGAAGAAGAGAAGAATGTATAAAATGGTGAAAAGTGAACTTTTTATTCCAAAATTAGTGGGACATCCAAAGGAGTCGTTTGGAGTCAAATAGGACAAACACTGAGTGAATGAGTTTACATCAAATGTTGAGGTCACGGCGAACTTGAGTTAAAACTTTAAAAGGTAAGAAATGAAAATTCATCAAATGAAGCGGGAGAAAACCTTATGATCATATTGGGAATTACGAAGAGATGAGACTATAGTGTTTGGTGAACTTGGGTTAAAATGGAACATCTCAGATGTTGATAAAAATGAACAAAAATGTTACGTCTGCCACCGAAGGTTTTCACCCATCTGTGTTTGTTTGTGACTTGTGAAATTGAAGATTTTTCAAGTGGATTCATCAGTCGATTTTGTTATTCTGTCTGTATCTCTGTGTGCGTTTGTCTGTCTTTGTGAGTCTGTTTCATCACGTACAGGTCACAATTCTAAACCGATCTTCACAAAACTTCACCACATGGTAGAGCTTATCATAAGGAAGAAGCCTGTTGCTTTTGAGGTCAAAAGGCCCAAGGTCAACAACTGAGGTGAGATTTCTAAAATCCTCAATTTTCATCCGATTGACTTGAAATTTAAAGAGGATTTATATTTCAGGTCATTGAATTAAACCACCAATTATTTTTGAGGTCCATACATCGGCCAAATGGTCAACATAGGCCGAATTTCTAAAATACTCAATTTTCGTCTGATTGACTTGAAATTTGATGAGCATTTGCACATTAGGTCACTGAATTCAACCACCTATTATATTGGAGGTGAACATAGGCCAAAAGATTTTGGTTCGGATCCAGTCCATCAGTGGGATACAAAATGTGAACTGTTCCACCTAACAGAGGTATGCGCTCTACCGAGTGCCGTTATACTTTGCGCTGTTTTGCCAAGTGTCGCTCTATGAGTGATTTTTCATTTGTCTGTTTGTGTGCAGCATATCTCAAAAAGTTACGAACGGATTCAGACGAAACTTGGTGAACATGTTGGGTGTGTGACAAGGAAGAATAGATTCAGTTTTGGTGAAGATCCAAATCCAGATCCGGATCTAATAATTTTTAAAGTGATTCTTCACCATTGAGAGAGAAGAGCCAAAAACGATATCGTACTGTATAGCACGATATTTCAAAAATGTAATGGGCCAGATATGTTCTCGTGGATCAGGCATTACGTGGTGGAGGTATGTGCTCTACCGAGTGCCTTTGCAGTTTATAATGGAATCACAGGTCATGTGACGATGCTCTTTATGGTTACAATGCTAAACAGCGGTGGTTTTGTTAGAAGATTCTGGATTCTAACCATGAGACGGACAATGTGAAGTCTTGTGGTTTTGAGGATGAGAGAATCGTTATCACATCATTGTCAGTATGGATGTTTGTTGGTCCACCTGTTTACCTGTGTTTCAGTGAAAGAGTGAAAATAAGTAATTAACGAGCATATCCAGCACTGCAGGCTTTGTGATGTGAGCACCTCTCAAGGATATTGTCAAAATAAATTTCAATACAAATTATATTGAAAAGTAACAAATATATTGTTGTGGCGTTGGGATTCGGACCAGTCTCCTGATCCCAATCCTGACTAACCAATGTTGCGGGGAGCACGTCCGCCAAATGACCGGGACGCATCAAGGACCTTCTTGCTCCCTTACTATCCCAATCGCTCCCCATCCCTTAGTATCCCGAGCCTTAATCAAGATGTGAACCCAAGTGGTGGTTTAGTAAGCATGGGGGTGCAGTTACTCATGGTATGGGGTGTTTAGTGCAAAAAACAAACAAACAAATATCCTCTTAAGAGGATTTAAAAGCCAACCCGGCTATTCTCACTCAGCGATCTTAATAGCCAGAATCACTCAAAGTGAGACGGTGAGTTTAAAATGTGTACTTAAAACAAGGAGTAGGAGAGAACCGGAAGGCGATCATAGATTCATGCCATCCAGGTTTAGTTACAATAAATACAATTCACGCACCAGGGTTTCGTATGGACGGAAGATCTTACGTATTCCATCTAAAGACATCAAACACCACAGCAGAAAGAAGAGAGATATTGACAAGACAAGGAATACCCAATGGCGGCCCGTGCGGGCGATGCAAGTCCAACAATGTGTCCAGTGTGCTGGAGGTGTCCAGGGACCGTGGGGTTGCAACATGGGTGGAAGAGGAGTGGATGGCATGATGGCATAGGAGGTGCTGGCTCTCTCTCCCCATCCGGGAAGCTGTGCATTCACCTCTCTCCTCCAATCAGACAGCACAACTCCAGACATGGCTCCCAAGCCGAGCCCCAAACCTATCATTCTCTGTACTGTCCGCCGGCCCTTTTAATGTTTGGTTAACACCCCACCCTGTGACGTCGCTCAGACCTGCCCACTCCGCACACATTAGCTGCTCAGATGTCACTCAAGCTCAAGCCCCACCCCAAAACTTCTCGATCTCCTGATTGATCGAGGCTTGCCTCAAGTGGGCTTAACTTCCGCTTCGCTGGGCAAGCAAGGTCGCTTTATTTTAATTTACATAAAAACAGATTTAAAGAAGATAAAACATTAAAAAGGGATTTAAGGAGAAGTGGATTTCGACACAAACTTTGGAAGGGGAGACGACATGCTTTCTATACGAGAATCGACACGCATTGTCATTACAGCTTTACCTCAATGTTGTGTGAAAACATGAACTTGTGGAAATAACTATTCTAATCTATACATTCTTAGCCCCGAGAAGTCACATCCACAACAGTGTTTAAAAGATGTTCCCAATTGTCTTCATTCAAACATTAAATCCATGGCATTTGATGTCTGCGCCACGAGGTTAAAACCACATATCTTGGACTGAAATGAGAGACTTACGGACGAGCAGGATCGTAGATGTCGATCCCTCCTTGTAATTAGGGTAACGTATCGTACACGTGTAAGTTCCATTTTCATGAAATCCCACATCCTTGAGGAGCAGAGTAAAATAATCCCCGTTTGGAATCCCGGAGATATTCATCCTCCCATCTAGGTCTTGTTCTTCTCCATTTTGAAAAAGGTATAATGGGTTCTTGTTCGAGTCTTTGTAGAACTCGATGGAAAGGAGAGAATCATCGATCGAAGGTGAACCTTCCTGAGTGTTGAGAGATAATGTGTAAATGAACTCCAAATCTTCACCAGGTGTTGCCTCAACAGTCTTTGGACCCTTCACCATCACGTGACCTGTAATGGACAAACAATGAAAGTTTCACAAAATGGAGTAAAACATCTTACACATCAAATGGTGTTTTGTATTTACCAAAACTCAAAATGAACAAACGGTTTTGTTGAACAAGAGAAAAATGAACAAAATTAGAATAAAGATGATTTGAAGAGTTTATAAAATGCTAATAAAAAATAAAAATATCATTTTATTCATTGTTTTCTTGTTAGTTTTTGTGAAAAGCTGTATTTTCCCCAAAGTACCAAATAATGTGTACACAACCCAGAAGGTTGTTTCGTTTAATATTTTATTAACACACACTAGCAAATACAAGCCGTCGCTTCGCCGGCAGGACTATTAAAGGGGTGGGGGGGGGGAGGGGGAGAGAAAGAGGGAGGGAGAGGGAGAGAAGAGAGGGGCGGGATAGAGGAAGGAGAGAGGAAGAGAAGAGAGGGGCGGGATAGAGGAAGGAGAGAGGAAGATGGGGGAGAAAGGGGGGTAGTGGGGAGAAGGGGGTGTTCTGGATATGTGTTTGATAGGGGGACTTGAGGGAAAGGCTACAACCACCGTCCAGACACGTCTGGAAATGTACCACCATCGAGACATAACCAGCATCCGGATAGGAAAGGGAGGGTTAATAAAAACTGTGAAAAAATAAAAAAATTAGTTTGTCCAATTCACACATTCTTTGATGGCCCTTCATCTCCTCGATCTCCGGAGAGTTGTATAGTGGGGGAAGGGGTTTGGGAGGAGGGTAGCGTGAGAGGAAGGGAAGGCAGCACGAGGGGAGGGGGAGGACGGAAAGCAGCGCGAGGAGAGGGGGGAAGAAAGTGCGAGGGGACGGGAGGAGGCAGTTTGGGGGAAGGCAGTTCGAGGGGAAGGGGGGAAGGCAGTGCGAGGGGAAGGGGGAAGGCAGTGCGAGGGGAAGGCAGCGTGAGGGGAAGGGGGAAGGCAGCGTGAGGCGAAGGGGGAAAGGCAGCGTGAGGAGAAGCGGGAAAGGCAGCATGACGGGTAGTGGGGAAGGCAGTGCGAGGGGAAGGGGGAAGGCAGCGCGAGGGGAGAGGTGAAGTCAGCATGGGGGGGGAGGTAGCACGAGGCGGGAAGGCAGCGTGAGGGAAAGGGGAGGTAATGGGAAGGCAGTGTGAGGGGAGGGAATGGGGAGGAAACATGATGGGGGCGGAGGCAGCATGAAGGGGGGGGCGAAGCAACATGACGGGGGGGGCGGGTAGAGGCAGCATGATGGGGGGCGGGTAGAGGCAGCATGACAGGGGTGGTGGAGGCAGCATGACGAGGTGATTTAATTCAACCAAACACCCAATTTTCTCTCATGAACTTCCTTGGAGTTCCCTTGGTGTGCATGCAAAGTTTCAGGCTGCGAGATTTCATGATTTTGGAGTAATGGAGGAGACACACACACACACACACACACACACACACACACACACACACACACACACACACACACACACACACACACACACATACACACAGACACACACAGACACAGACACACAGACACACAGACACACAGACACACACACACACACACACACAGAGTTTGGCTGCCCTCCCCTCTGAGTTTGTGCATCTGCTTCCCATATTGCTTTCCTTGAGAAAGTAGACTCCAAAGTTGATATTATTGGAATCTCCCTGGAGGCACAGTCCCAGCGTTTGCTGCTCCTTCTCCCAAGACAGGCATCTTTGTGAACCTTGTGCTATTGCTTCATTTCTGACCTCATTCAACCCACCTTCTCTTCGCAACATCAACCTGCACCCAACCCTTCTCTTCTCCCCCACCCCCCTTTCAGGTCACACACTCGTTTTCAGGAGCATTGAGATGCCAGCTCACACATTTTACAAAAAGCGTCACTTCATCCTCATTAACACCTCGTATTTGAACCAATCACAGGTTCACTTCATCCTCATTACCACTTTGTATATGAACTAATCACAGGTTCACTTCATCCTCATTAACACCTCTTATTTGAACCAATCACAGGTTCACTTCATCCTCATTACCACTTTGTATATGAACTAATCACAGGTTCACTTCATCCTCATTCACACCTCGTATTTGAACCAATCACAGGTTCACTTCATCCTCATTACCACCTTGTATTTGAACCAATCACAGGTTCACTTAGTCCTCATCAACACCTCGTATTGAACCAGAGGTTTACTTCATCCTCATTAACACCTAGTATTTGAATCAGAGGTTCACTTCATGTCCTCATTAACACCGAGTATTGAACCAAAGATTCACTTCACGTCCTCATCAACACCTAGTATTTGAACCAGAGGTTCACTTAGTCCTCATTAACACCTTGTATTTGAACCAGAGGTTCTCTTCATGTCCTCATTAACACCGAGTATTTGAACCAAAGGTTCACTTCATGTCCTCATTAACACCTAGTATTTGAACCAAAGATTCACTTCATGTCCTCATTAACACCTAGTATTCGAACCAGAGGTTCACTTAGTCCTCATTAACACCTTGTATTTGAACCAGAGGTTCTCTTCATGTCCTCATTAACACCTAGTATTTGAACCAGAGGTTCACTTAGTCCTCATTAACACCTAGTATTTGAACCAGAGGTTCACTTAGTCCTCATTAACACCTTGTATTTGAACCAGAGGTTCTCTTCATGTCCTCATTAACACCGAGTATTTGAACCAAAGATTCACTTCATGTCCTCATTAACACCTAGTATTTGAACCAGAGGTTCACTTAGTCCTCATTAACACCTTGTATTTGAACCAGAGGTTCTCTTCATGTCCTCATTAACACCGAGTATTTGAACCAAAGATTCACTTCATGTCCTCATTAACACCTAGTATTTGAACCAGAGGTTCACTTAGTCCTCATTAACACCTTGTATTTGAACCAGAGGTTCTCTTCATGTCCTCATTAACACCCAGTATTTGAACCAGAGGTTCACTTAGTCCTCATTAACACCTAGTATTTGAACCAGAGGTTCACTTAGTCCTCATTAACACCTTGTATTTGAACCAGAGGTTCACTTCATGTCCTCATTAACACCGAGTATTTGAACCAGAGGTTCACTTCATGTCCTCATTAACACCTTGTATTTGAACCAGAGGTTCACTTCATGTCCTCATTAACACCGAGTATTTGAACCAGAGGTTCACTTCATGTCCTCATTAACACCTCGTATTTGAACCAAAGATTCATTTCATGTCCTCATTAACACCTAGTATTTGAACCAGAGGTTCACTTAGTCCTCATTAACACCTCGTATTTGAACCAAAGGTTCACTTCATGTCCTCATTAACACCTAGTATTTGAACCAAAGGTTCACTTCATGTCCTCATTAACACCTAGTATTTGAACCAGAGGTTCACTTCACGTCCTCATTACCACCTCGTATTTGAACTCAAGGTTTACTTCATCCTAATTACCACCTCGTATTTGAACCAATCACAGGTTTACTTCATCCTCATCAACACCTTGTACTTGAACCAAAGGTTCACTTCACGTCCTCATTAAAACCTAGTATTTGAAAGTGATGAGATAATGAATCCTTTACCCTCACCATGTCCCTCTCCAACACACATTACAGGTACACGGTAAACACGGACACTTACCCTTGTACAAGGCTGTAACTGCAGAACCTGTGATATAGTGAGGATAGTTCACCTTGCAGGTATAATTCCCATAATCATCAAGTTTCACAGATTTGAATGTTAATGAAAATGTTCCATGATGTTCTTCGGACACGGACATGCGCAAACCGTCCATGTAATGTTCTCCTATCTTGGAAAAACGAGCAATTGAGTGTTTGTTGGAGTCGTACCACTCTATAGAAAATAATGGGAAATCGATTGCAATTGGAACTTCATTTGAACCAGGAGAGAAGTCACAGGTGAAGGTGGATTCTTGACCAGGTGAAGCCACAATGAACTCGGGGCAGTGAACAAACAATTTACCTGAAAAACACAAACAATAGGATTTGATTAAAATGAACTCTCAGGTAAAAGGTGTTACACGTAATCATGGAAATTCCTCCTGATAATATCACTCAAGTAATCCCACTAAAAGGATTAAAAGAAACTTAAATAACTATTCAATTAAAGTGATCACATTCAATTGACGATGACAATGAGCTCATAATGATGTGACATTTTCCTTTCTGTTCAGAAACCATTTTTGTTTTTGTCATTCTGAACACTTACCTGTTTTATTTTATTTCATAATTAACTGCAGAGACACCTGAATGTGCACTCGATCGTTTTTGTAAACCAAGATTAGATTCACAGAAGAGTGTGGACACAGAACGGATGAGGACGCAACAGGGCAAAAGGAACAGAAAAAAAAAGAAGGGGGGGGTTGAGGATTGAGAGGGGACACAAACAGCAGGGTTGAAGGACAAAATAAACAGATGGACAACAAGGGATGTGGGGAAGAATGAGGGGTTGGAGAGAAAGCAGGGGGTTTAATGGGGGTATAAAAGATCATTGTGTCAGATTAGAAACGATCTGAGATGGTTGTGAACAGTTGTCTTGAAGACCTGGAGGGTAGAATGACATTGAAGAGAAGAAAATGTGAAAGTTCATCCCACAGTTGGGGGATGGGGGGGGAGGGGAAGAGGACCAACACAGAGGTTAAAATCACTTTTCACTTTATTTTAAAACACTCCAACTGCAACGATAAAAACCATGCTTTTCCACACAAAACCACACCGTTTCACCAGATAGGGAAGAGCAAAACGTCCGCGCCCTTCCCAGCATGCCTGGTGTTGGCTTAATGGTTCGGGGGGCGGTCCCGAGTTGAAATCCCACTCAGCTGTTGAATTAATACCAGGTGGGGTTAACTCGGCCTGTCATCCTTCCGAGGTCGGCAAAATGAGTGCCAGCATGCTGGTATACTGTGTCGGAGTGGTGACCCGTCCAGGATTGTACCCAATAGCCAAAGGGGACTGCTTAGGCAGCACCAACGCTCTGCGCAGAGTATGGTCCCAATCTCCTCATCCTCCTTCCCAGCAGAGATGACAACACATTGGTGGAGAATAAATATGCATGAGGCAAGACATGGCTGGAACATAAATATATATATTTTACATTCAAACTTGATTACATCACAAGCATTGATCATGGATTTTGGTAGTTTCACCAGAAGGGGGTTGATAGTTGACTGTGTGCCCTGCAGAAACTGATGGGGGAACAAAGCATGAAAAGACCAGATGATGCAAGACGAGAAAGGAGGTGGTAGAAGACACAGAGACAACTGATATATGATATGCAAAGCGATATGCCCATAGACAGCTTCATCGCAGAAGATTCCAATGATCTTGAAGGCCTTGGTTCCACAGCGTCAAGCTGAGCAAGATGTGAGGCAGGGAAGCCAGCCCAGAGGGGAGAGTAGTACTCCATCAAGCTTTGGATGATGGCCTTGAAGGTGGATACGAGTTCAGGTGTGCCAAGGAAGGACTTTGTATGATGGAGGACGCCCAGTCAGTGGCTGTCTTTGGAGGCCAACATTGAGATGTGGTTTGTCCAAGAAAGATCATGGCTGATAGTGAGACCCAGGAGTTTGAATGACTGAACCTCCTCCAGTGGATTGTTGATAAAGTAGATGGGTGGGTTTGCCAAATGGTCCTTTTCGGAGAGAGATAGTGAGATAGTGAGATTTGTCAGGATTGAAAGGCATATTTCAAATGTTTGACCAGCTTGTGATTTTTTTTCCCAAGGTCAAAAGAGAGAAGAAACTGCAGCCTGCCTGTCTGGAGGATGATGGATGTCACACCAGAGGGTGGAGTCATCAGCAAATCAAACAGATAAAGGGGATTTTCCAGTCAGATCGATCATTTATAAAGACTAGGAATAGGACTTGGCCTTGACTGAATACTACCTGACTGGCCCTGACTGAGATATGGCCAAAAACAATAAATGGCATGATATTTCAAAAATGTATTGGGCCCGATATGTTCTCGTGGATCAGGAATTGCGTGGCGGAGGTAAGCGCTCTACCGAGTGCCCTTCGAGTTGAAGTAGAGATGTCACCATCTCATCCATTCATAAAAGGTTAAAACGAGCGAGTTTCTGGATAATTGCCCTGTCTTGGAGATAGTCATTTAAAACCCAGCTGGCACACAAATTATCTTCAGGGATACACCACAGTAGGTTGAACATCTCCCTATAATAAGAGGAAAATATGGATTTCACAACACAAACAGGAGGCTCTGATCCATACATCACGACACTCAATGTGTGAGTTTTTCATAAACTTAAATAATTGGGATCATAATTCCAATAAATTGTACAAAAACTCCACGCCAATTAAACATAGGGCTTGGAGGGATAGACGTGTTATTGAGGATAACACAGCAATATCATCTTGACACTCAACAAATAAATAACTTTCTTTTTTACCAAATATCCCAAAAATATTACAATAAAATGGGGAACACAAATAAATCAGAGTGAGAAAAGAGGGAATCAAAACTTACAGTACAAATCGATGGTGACGCTTCGAGTTTCTCCACTGTATGTAACAATACATGTTATCATATCCACTTGAGTCACATTGTTTAGATTCAACGTCGCGTCTCCATTTCTCAGATTTTGTTCATTCATCATTACTCGTCCCTTGTACAAAGAACTTGGTTCAATCTTCCCATTTTTATAAGTGAGGATTGTGCGACCATTGATCCATTCTAACTCCAACTTGCTCAGATCAATTGGTCCAGAATCCTCATTCATGGTGAAGGTGCAGGGAAGAGATACATTTTCACCAAACACAAATCCCACTTCAGATGGAGCCACAACCTTCAATCCACCTGAAACAAGGATTGGGGGGGGGGGGAGGAGAGAGAGAGAGAGAGAGGAGAGGAGAGAGACAGAGACAGAGAGAGACACAGAGACAGAGACACAGAGAGTTGATTACCCAACAAGATCAGCTGATATGTAACATTTACAACAAAAAAGAACTTCATTTACAAACAAAACAAGAGAAAGAGCAATCAGAGATGGCGTTCCCTCACCAGGACTTGTTGTGTGTGGTGTATTTTGTGTGGGCTTTGTGTACTGGTGTGTTACATAATTAATAAGAGACAATTCGAAATGCCACTTTTTCACTGCTCGCAGAGGTAACCGTGTACCAAGACGTCCCGCTTTGATGGGACACCTGACCCTGCCCCCACGACATTTATTATATATTATCCAATTGAATTTAGAATGGGATTAAAATTAATTCAATGTAAATCAAATGGAAGACCAAATAGGTACAGTCCTACATTGACTCAGTTTGATCAATGTATTAGTGAGTTGAGCTAAGAGGAGATGTTCCAACTCCAAGCTTCGGACAGAGATGGACAAGATTGCCGGCATCCTCAGTGAGAATGGATATCCTGAGTCTATCATAAGGAGGTTTATGCACAAATTCCTCACTGCGACAGATGAACGGAAGATGGGTCCTGAAAAGTGCCCGATCTACATCAAAATTCCTTGGAAAGGGAAAATGTCGCAAAGATATGAAGAACAAATCAAAAGATGTGTCTCAAGCAGGTATCCGGCCGTTCGTCCAAGAGTGATTTTCACCTCTCGACGTCTGATTCCTGCAGCTAAGAAGGATGTTCTGCCTGCCTCAAAACTTAGCAATATTATTTATGAGTTCAAGTGTCGATGTGATGCTTGGTGTGTCGGCAGAACTACTCAGACTCTGACTGACAGAATCAAACAGCACTTCCCTTTGTCCATCAGGAAAAACACAATTGGTACACGAATACATCCGGTACGTGCTTGTTGGAAGGTCCCAGCATGAATCCCAACATCGTGTGCATCTGCTATTGGACAGCATTTGATTGAGAATGCAAACTGTGCTGAAAATTATAATGTGGATGCATTCAAGATATTGAGTAGAGGACGAAGTTTCACACATCTCCGAATACGAGAAGTGACATTTATCTATCCCATGGACCCCATGTTATGTTGGCAAAAAGAGTTTGTCCACTCGCTTTGCTTATTTGTGCAAAGAAGAAGAAGAACACCAACTCGTCTCATGATCACAGATTGGGAGGGTGATGGGAGGTGATGATGAGTGGAGAACGTCCAATCAGAATTGACTTTGTTGATAGGTGTCGATTGGACTGTTCTTCTTCATTATTCACTCACTTTGTGCGAATTCCACCTGAAGAGAGCACAACGAAAAGCTTTGTGGTTTTCTTTTTATGAAATATATATTCTCCTCAAATTTCAAGTCAATCGGATGAAAATTGAGGATTTTAGAAATACCACCCTAGTTGTTGACCTTTGGTCCATGTTGACCTCAAAAATAATTGGCTGCTTGAATTCAGTGACGTGAAATATAAATCCTCTTTAAATTTCAAGTGAATCGGATGAAATTTCAAGATTTTAGAAATCACACCGAAGTTGTTGACCTTTGGACAATGTTGACCTTTTGACCTCAAAAGCAATGTGATCCTTCCTTATGACAAACTCTACCATGTGGTGACGTTTCGTGAAGATCGGTTTAAAATTGTGACCTGAAGGCGACAAACAGACAGAAAGAGAAACAGACAAACAGACAGACAGAATTACAAAATCGACGAACCAATCAATGTACTTGAAAAATCTTCGATTTTGCAAGTTACAAACAAACAGACAGAAAGGGGATGAAAACATCACCTCCTTCACCTTCGGTGGTGGAGGTAGTCAAGACGACATTTTGTTTTGGAAAGGAAAAATAATTATTAGGATCAAATCAAACATTTCACCGTCACAGATGAGGATAATAATAATTACATTGACATTGATGACGATTCAGAACTTCAGGACTCACCAGCATCGATTAAAAACAAACCAAACAAGTGCATCACGAGAACATCTTGAATAAACAATCTCTTCATCAGCTTGGACATCTTCATTGTCTTCAGTTTATGGTTTCTCAATCTCTCACAAAGACTTCATATCAGGAGATCTGGAAATGTTCTCAATAAGAAGAGATCTGAAAAATATTCGACACCACGAGTTAGTTCATCACAAGTAGACAAAACAACACAAGGTGGGAGATCACAAACACAAATGAGTAGCATTACTAGTTGATTGTAGGTTTAACTAGTTATCCTCCATTGGAATGGATCATCTCAGAATTGAACGTTACACATTTAAAGTGGATGGAAAACCAGTTTGAGAAATTTTGACAATTACAAATCAGTTTAATATCGCAGGATTCAGTTTGCAAGCGAGTGAGGGAATTTAAACAATTAGTTTATACACTCGGATGGGATGGCATTGAGAGGATGGGAGGACAAAAACAAAACATACCCATCAGAGATGGGGAATCCCCCGCCACAGAAAAAGGTCATACATATTCCAGATAATGAGGGAGGTGAATTGGAAGCACGACACCATTTGGTCATCATCTCTTTCAAGCTATACAGCAAAAAGTTTAAATTGGACCAAAAAGATATTGTTTATGGTGTGTTTAGCATAGGAGTACATACATGGTATAGACTGTTATAAAAATAAGTTAAGAATTGTGTCTTACCAGCAGCATACAGCAGGAGGTGTGATGATATGGTGATGATTGGGAATGATCTTGTAGTGCTTTCTGGAGGTGTGATGATATGGTGATGATTGGGAATGATCTTGTAGTGCTTTCTGGAGGTGTGATGATATGGTGATGATTGGGAATTATTCTGTAGTACTTTACAGGTCTGTTGTAATGTTGGTTAGGATGCACATGTTGGTCAATTGATTTTCAGAACAAAAATGTTCATAACTTGAATAGCAACAGTCTTACAGCTTTATATAGTGCGAGTCAAGAATTAGATGTCGATTGCAATCCACACTGCCTTATGATAGCTCCAATATGTCTCAAGGACACCACAGTGGAAGACTTGAGGTTCGAGGTTGGAAAATATGAGGTCAATCTGTGTTTGATTATCTGTTGTGTATTGCTTTATTTACTGTGTTAGACCGAGGCCCTACTTCGTCCCGTTACCTACATTTCCAGCAAGTTTCATCAGAAAAGAAAAAAATTAGAGCCTATATCGCGAAAACGTCATTTTTTTCAACATGGCTGCCTGGCGGCCATATTGGATGTCCGAGCGGGCCTAAACCATGTTGGAAAAAGTTCCCCAGGGGTGAGGAACGTAGAAACCAAAAATAATTGAAATCAAATAAGCGTTTGATTGTGAGTCATCGCACTCACAGCTATAAATGTTGACGCCCAGCCAGCCAGACGGACGGAAGGACGACCCGGGTGACAACAATATCCCCCTTCCACCACGTGACGGGGGATAAAAACCCAACAATCTTAGGGTGAACAAAATAATTTGGGAGAACAACAACAACCCCATAACAGTTTGGCTTGATATGTTACCCAACAGAATGATGTCATGTCATGGCATCCAGCATGGAGAACGCTTTGACAACATTTACCTGCGACTCGGCTGAACCGAATAAACGGAGTTGTGGGTAAATGTGGATGATGTGAAGGGGATTGTAAGAGCTTGGTTATGATACATATTGTTGCGGTTCTTGGAACCACATGCATACAACAGAAAGGTCTCCCAAGACAGTTTTGCCATTATTATACGTGGAGATAGTTCCCTTCCTTTTGTTTAGCGGGACAACGGGGAGTGCGTTACGATGATTTAATAGTTAGGGTTGCGAAACCATTTTCTTTTCATCCCCACTCTTCTTCTGTTCTTTCCTGGGATAAATCAGTCACGTGCGCTTTCGCAGTAAGGTGGGCAAACTGCCGAGCCCCCGTGAAGGATCAGCTGTATCCGGAGTCTCGTTCCCGGGCGAGCCCGAAACCCGGCATGTGCGGCGAGTGACGTGCACTAGGTGCTGGACTGTCGATTTGAGCCTCCAATGAGCTGGGGAGAATCGCCAATTGCATTGGAAAGGCATGCGAACAAATACCTCTTAAGAGGCTGCACGGATGGTGTTTTTCACAGCCCGACACCCACGCTGCACGAAACACGTGCTTGCCCCCCGTCTCGTCTACCACAACGTGGAGCACGACGATCCACGGTACCCTCTGCCCTGCTTACCCCCTCGTCTCGTTTACCACAGCGTGACATCCTTCACCTGACAAGACGTGCGGTCCACAATGACCCAAGATCTCAGAGCAAACACCCCGGGATCCACGAGCAGCTCCGATGGAGGATACGTGGTGGGTCCGGGAGGTTCTCCGGAAGACCGCCGGTCCATGGTCGTTCACCTGAAGACAAGGGGTCCAGACCCGATGAAGATTTACTTGCGATACGCGTGCCGATTTTAGTGTGGGCAATTCGTGTCATATCACGGGGTCAGAACGAGGTGTGTTCACTGTCTGGGGTGGCCTTGCCGGAAACGAAGTGAGGCGGTTTCCAGCCCAAGCTGGTGGGCAACGTGAGGTGTCAGGGCCAATCGAAGCGCCCGATTCGGGCGATGACGTTGAATTCAGCATGGCCCCCTCCCCCCGAGCTTCGGGCCCTATAAAAGACGGAGAAGTTCCTCCATCTCGTGTGTGTGCATTTTCACGCGGTGTGTTCCTGTTCTCACCTCCTGCTTCTAGTCTCTGCCCACGCCTCGCCTCGTCGACTCCGCCTCCTAGTCTCCGCCCACACCTCGCCTCATTCACCCGCCTGCCTGGTCCGCCCACGACTCCACCCTCGCACTCTGGACTCCTCCCTTCTTCACTCAAGTTCCTCCTTCAGAACACAGTCTCATCATGTGCGGCCTCACGTGACATCTCCAAGATGTCATTGAAAGCCTGGATCTTAGTTTTGACCCAGGAAACCCGTAATCCCAGCGGTTCTGACTCCTCATTCAGCACCTCGAGGGCTCCCAAAAGGATATCTAAAGACTCCGCAAAGATGACTGCGTCATCTGCGAAATCAAGGTCCGAGATCTTGACATTCACAAACGATGTACCGCAGCTTGATCTCTCCGACATCCTCCCTAGAATCTAGTCC
Source organism: Eptatretus burgeri (assembly GCF_056783735.1). Classification (NCBI taxonomy): domain Eukaryota; kingdom Metazoa; phylum Chordata; class Myxini; order Myxiniformes; family Myxinidae; genus Eptatretus; species Eptatretus burgeri. The sequence goes on along the minus strand of NC_140976.1, from coordinate 6,007,741 downwards.
ATAAAAGTGCTAAAAAGTGTGGGGGCCAGTACACACCCCTGACGAACTCCAGCAACAACTGGAAATAAGTCAGAGATGGTACTACCACATTTCACAGCACTCTCAGTACAAGAGTAGAGTTCAGACATCAGATCGATCAGTTTTGGTGGCACCCCACGAAGACCAAGAATCCTCCAGAGGGCATCCCGATTCACTGAATCGAACGCTTTACAAAGATCAACAAAAGCTGCAATCAGCCCATGCCGAAACTCTCGTCTGCGTTCGGTGAGGGCCGAAGAGCAAGGATACGGTCAATCGTTGACTTCTTTGGTGTAAAGCCTGACTGCTCTGGACGCTGCGTTCGGTGAGGACACGAAGAGCAAGGATACGGTCAATCGTTGACTTCTTTGGTGTAAAGCCTGACTGCTCTGGACGCTGGTGCTCAAGCAGATGGTGGCGAACCCTTTCAAGAATTATCCGAGCAAAGACCTTGCCTGGCACTGAGAGCAGCGTCACCCCTCGGTAGTTGTTGCAGTCCTGGCGATCACCCTTCCCTTTCCAGAGAGGGACAACAAGGCCCCTCTTTCAGTCAGTTGGGATGATGCCTGTGTTCCAGGCAGAGCACAAAACTGCATGTTAGAACATGAGTACAGCATTTCCACCAGCCTTGAGAAGTTCAGCTTGGATGCCACATATCCCTGGAGCTTTACCCCGTTTCAAACGGTTCACCGCAGCCCGTGTTTCCACAAGCGAAGCTGGACCACAGTCGATTGGAGGGTCAGCAACAGGGATTGTAACACCCTTGACGTCCAACTCGACAGCTGGGGGATCAGCCTGGTACAACTGCTCAAAGTAACTGGCCCAGCGGGCCTTCACTTCAGACTCCTCTGTCAAGAGCCGACCACTCTCTGCTCCAAATGCAGTGCTCCGAGGGATGGGCTTGGATGAACGCAATGTGCAAATTCCCCTGAAAGCAGGACGAGAATCACCTGTCCACAGGTGATGCTCTACCCCCTCACAGATTCCTCGCACATAGGCCTCCTTTTCCACCCTTAGCGCATGTACATTTTATGCCTCAGCTCCCTGAACAGCTCAGCTCTGCGACTCTGGTCAATGGTATCCAGAGTCCCTTGAGAGACAAAATTCTTCTTTGCCCTGCGGTGAGTTCCAAGACATCCACCGGCAACATCAAGGATGGTAGTCTTGAAGGTGCGCCACAACTCTAACGTGCTTCCAACGAAAAGTAAAAAAACTAGATCGACTCTGCTAATTTGAGCAAAAAAAGCGATTGTGCCTGAGGAAGCCGACTGCAAAGGCGCCGAAGCGTTGCCCGAGACCAGGTGTGCTCTCACTTTTTTACTTTACATTGGAAGCATCTTCTTCTTCTTTAAAAACATTATATATATATAATGTATATATAATTATCCTGTTGTTGGCGCAGTGGTTAGGGCAGCGGCTTGGGATCCAAAAGGTCCTGAGTTCAAGCCCCGTTGGGCCACTGAATTAATACACCAGGGGGTTGACTCAGCCTGTCATCCTTCCGAGGTCGGCAAAGTGAGTACCAGTGTACTGGGCCGATGTATACCCCGGTTAAAATAGGTGTACCATATCCCTGTGTCGTAAGAGGCGACCAGGGTTGCGTCAGGAAGGGCATCCAGCGTAAAAACATGTGCCAAATCACTATGCGGATCATACCGATGATCTGCTGTGGCGACCCCTAACGGGAGCAGCCGAATGAAGAAGAAGAAGAAGATATATATTCTTCTTCTTCTTCTTTCTCGCCCAAATAAAGGTATGCATCAGAAGAACGTGTTGCATGCTGGGAACAAGATCGCCCATCGTGCGGTTACTCTGCTAGTATACTGTAATTAACAAATCAGAAACTGGTGCACCTCCTTTTTTTCAAAGCACACGCGACGTACATTGTAGTTCAAAGCATCACGGAATGTAAAGTATGTAATAAGTAAATGTATTATATGGCAAACAACCTGAAACATTATTTAAAGAGGGGGAGCACTCGGGAGAGTGCAAAACCTCCACCGCCAATACTGCTGGGTCACTCAAGTGAACCTTCTATCTTATTCATTAAATATGATGTCATCAGTGCTGACAGAGTTATAGTTCTTTTCTCAAACATTTTTTTTGGGGGGGGGGGGGGTTGGAAATCACTTAAAACATGTAGAAATGTAAAAAAAAAGAAATCGAAATTTTGTTGAAAAAAAAGTTGCAAAAATTTGTTTTTTCTCGAACAATTTTTTTTTTTGGGGGGGGGGTTGGAAATCACTTAAAATATGTAATGCAAAATAGAAATGCAAACAAAAATATTTTTTTTCCTCTAACAATTTTTTGGGGTGGGGGGGGTTGGAAATCACTTAAAACATGTAGAAATGCAAAAAAAAAATTCTCTAACAATTTTTTTGGGGGGGAGGGACCAAGTCCAAAATCTATTTCATGATCCTTGGACCATACCGAACCCCCCACCAAGTTTCGTCGAAATCCGTCGAGTTTTTCTGTAATACTGTTCACAAACAAACAAACAAACAGAAAGGGGTGAAAACAGTAACCTCCGATCTTCGATGGCGGAGGTTAATAAAATGCACACCACGGACAAACTTATTATTTCTTCATGTCATTTACGTGAAGCTTTTGCCGAGAAAAACAAATTGTCATTTTAGCCGTATCTACTATAAATGAGGTGTGTGTGTGTGTGTGTGTGTGTGTGTGTGTGTGTGTGTGTGTGTGTGTGTGTGTGTGTGTGTGTGTGTGTGTGTGTGTGTGTGTGTGTGTGTGTGTGTGTGTGTGTGTGTGTGTGTGTGTGTGATGAGATTTGAGGAGAGGAGCGGACAGGAGAGGAGAGGAGAGGAGAGATTTGAGGAGGAGAGGTTGAGAGGTGGAGAGGTGAAGAGGTGGAGAGGAGACGAGAGGAGAGGAGAGAGGTGGTGGAGAGGTGGAGAGGAGAGGAGAGGAGAGAGGAGATGGAGAAATGGAGAGGAGAGATTGAGAAGAGGAGAGGAGAGGAGAGGAGATTTAAGGAGATGAGAAGAGAGGAGATTAGATACATGTTTGTTGTGGAGTTCTACTGGAGCGTTCTGATGTGGTTTGTGATTCACCAAAATGATCATCATGATCTCCCGAGTTGATTAGGCTAACTAACCACAAAGAACCCAGAATAATTCCCACGTTTTAACCACACGCCATGTTAAGGTGTATAGACCAGCATGACATGACATTCTAATAATTAAATAAAAAACAAAAACAAGGATAACATTGGAACAAAGCACATCATCATCACACCATTTTAAAGCCTTTTTTCCCCTGAGCAGGTGTCAGCTTTTTCGGGCTCCAATCATGGTACCTTTTCTATTGCCAATGTTTTTATGGCCGGATGCCCTTCCTGACACCAACCCTTTAGTCACCTTTGTCATGCAGGGATAATTACCAATATACCGGTGCTCATTTCGCAGACCTCGGGAGGATGACAGGCTGAGTCAACACCCCTGATGTTAAATCAGCGGCCAGTGGGGCTCGAACTCAGGACCCTGAGGATCCAAAGCCACCGACTTAATCACAAAGCCAACACCAGGCTGTGTGAAACAAAGCATATATTCATTAATAATAAAAATATTTACAACCATAATAATACTCGTGTAATTTGGCAATAATAACGAACATATGAATGAAACAAACCCCCACCCCACCCTGGCCCAAGCACATATGGGTTTGGTGAAAGGGAAGTTAATTAATGCCCAATCAGTACAATAGGCAGGGATGCTACAAGGTCACGAAAAACAATGAAAATTTGGTCCAATGAATTTGGTCCACAGGTGGTTTTTATTTCTTTATATACCATGTCGAGGCTCATGTGAGACCGAGCACACAGAACATATAACAAGGCAGGAGACAAGATGGGTGGGAGAGGGAAGCACAAAATAGTCAGGAACAGACATTGGGGGATCTGTAGAAGGGGGGGGATGGGGGTGGGGGACACGGTGTAATCAAGGTGGTACAACAAGGACTTTCAGGAAGGAAAACGGAATTTGAAGGAGGTCGGTTTGGGGTGGATTAACAGGGGTAGAAAAGATAAAGATGTTGGATGGGGGAAGACATGAGATGGTGGTGAAAAGCTTGTTTGAAGACCTGGTGGGAGGAGTGGGATTGAAGTGAGTGTGTGAGCATGTTCCAATGGTGGGGGAAAAAAAGAGAAATGAAAGAGTGAAGGTGAGCAGTGATTCTTGATTTTGGAAGTTCCACCACAAGGGGTTTTTCGCGGACCTTGAATGCCCTGTGTAATTATAGGGGAGACAGAGCATAAAAAGAGCAGGGGGTGGGGGAAGTGGGGCAAGGCCGGAGAGGAGAAGGGAGAAGACAGAAAGAACACCGACCCGTCTGCGGTGAGAGTGAGATATCCGAAGACTCTGCTTCATTGTGGGAGATGTCAATGATATGAAAAGCCTTGGTTTCCACAGCGTGAAGTCAAGCTATGTGTGAGGCTGGAGCACCACCCCAAAGGGGAGAGCAGTATTCCATCAGGATGTGGATGAAAGCTTTGGAAGTGGTCAGAAGCTCAGATGTGCCAAGGAAGGACTTAGTACGACGTAGGATGTCCAGTCGGTGACTGGCTTTGGAGGCCAGTTTGGAGATATGCTTTCCCAGGAAAGATCATGGCAGACCGTGAGACCGAAAAGATTTAATGAAAGGACTTCTTCAAGGGGATTGTTGAGAAAGTGGATTGGGGGGTGCGAGGAGAGGGGGGGGGTCCAGATGGTCCGTTCAGAGAGACGTGGTGAGAGTGTGAGATTTGTCAGGATCGAAAGACAGATTCCAAAAGTTTGACCAACTCGTGATTTTAATAATAATTCTGCATCACAATTCACGACCCTTTTTCTTTCAACACACTGCTCTCATTTCGACCTTTCTTTCATTCCTTCTCTGAAAAGTCCAACTGTTAATGTTATGACGTTTCTTCTCTTCATTCTCTGACGTCTGCGATTTGTCCCCACCATATTTCCACAGGGTGCTGAAGGTCCACGAACAAACCCCCTTTGAGTAAAACTTGTAATAGGTGTGTGGACCATAAGTAGTACAGTATAATAGGTGTGTGGACCATAAATAATACAGTATAATCGGTGTGTGGACCATAAATAGTACAGTATAATAGGTGTGTGGACCATAAATAGTACAGTATAATAGGTGTGTGGACCATAAATAGTACAGTATAATCGGTGTGTGGACCATAAATAGTACAGTATAATCGGTGTGTGGACCATAAATAGTACAGTATAATAGGTGTGTGGACCATAAATAGTACAGTATAATAGGTGTGTGGACCATAAATAGTACAGTATAATAGGTGTGTGGACCATAAATAGTACAGTATAATAGGTGTGTGGACCATAAATAGTACGGTATAATAGGTGTGTGGATTGAAAAGGTGAATCTTTGTCGGATTGCTTTGTGCGATGTGAATAAACATGTTTGTTGAATGTGAAAGTATCGAATAAGAGGAGGGAAGTCGATTCGTGTCCAATGGGATCATGAAAAGGACATTTTGTATGAAACAGACATCGTTTTATTGTCCCCGTGGTCCGTGGACTTTCACAAAATGTCGCCCGACGAGCGGTTAATGGCGCTCTGAGGGGGAAGGAGGGGAGAAGGAGGGGAGGAGGAGGGGTGGAGGGAGAGTGGAGGGAGAGTGGAGAGCGGGGAGTGACTTTTGTGCAGGTCAGGGCTGTTTCTCTCGAATATCCGAACATCCCTTGTTTTTCCGTCTCGTACCTGTTGGTGTGTTTCCCCGCACGTCTCACCTTACCCCACCCGAGAACCCCCTCTCCTCTCCCCACCCGAGAACCCCCTCTCCTCTCCCCCCCCCACAACCCCCCCTCCTCTCCCCCCCCGAGAACCCCTCTCCTCTCCCCACCCGAGAACCCCTCTCCTCTCCCCACCCGAGAACCCCCTCTCCTCTCCCCACCCGAGAACCCCCTCTCCTCTCCCCACCCGAGAACCCCCTCTCCTCTCCCCACCCGAGAACCCCCTCTCCTCTCCCCACCCGAGAACCCCCTCTCCTCTCATTCTGTTGTTCGTTTTGTTTCGTTACCTGTTGATTCGTGCGATGTTTCCAGCTCCTCCATGAGCCTCGACTTTGTTCACAATGACGAAAGTAACGAGAGGACATCGCGGGTCCTTTATTTGGTACAAAATCGATCTCTTCATCTTATTCATACCTTATTATCAAACTTCACCAAGAAATGTTAATTTTTATGAACGTTGTGCTGTGTCCCGTGATTGGGTTTTCGTATTGTCCATTCATCGCGTGACGGGTCATTTTGCGAGCGGAGTGTGCTGTGTCACGTGATTGGGTTTTCGTATATCATGCCTCGCCCGCTAGGGGTGTCAGGAGTGTACTTCTGATCGCGCAATAAAGCGGAGTTGATGCCGGCCCGCGTGCTTCTTGCGTCCCCTGCACCTCGTACACTCTAAACGTGTGGGGGGGGGGGGGAAGGAGGGTCAAAACACGTACCTGCGGGTCGCGATGCTCCCACACCAACGCTCTCAACTGAATGAAAAGTTTACCACATGGCGTCGTCGATGACTCCAACCCTTGAACTTCCATGTAAAAGTTGACACTGGTTGAAAAAAAAATAAAGTGAACCATACACTATATTTTTTTTAATAGCGAACGCAGTGAGCTTCATACTTAACGCGTGCACATGAGAGAATAGGAAACAACTGTACTGTACTGGAATGGGAGATGCTTAGCAGGCAGACACGAAGCGGCGGAACAGTCGAGCCGGGCTGTGTTGCACGAGTGCGAGCGCGGGCGTACAGTGCCCGCGGCTCTCCTTTATTCCGTACGCGGTCCAATCACGAGCAGGCCGACTCCAGCATTACTACGACGCCTCAGACGGCGCGCACACCTCATATCCCTCGCCGAACCCCACGGCCACTCCTCCACCATCACGCCCATCATGCCCCTCCCCGTGGGCATGGCTACACCACAAAAACAAACAAACAAAAAAAACACAACAACAACAACAACAGCAGCAACAACAACAACAACAACAACAGCCCTGGCTATTTGGAATTTAAACGCTGTGCGGTGTATAAACACGATGTACGATGTGCGCTGTAAAAACACGATGTACGATGTGAAATGAAAGCGAGAGAAGAACCTTCAGAGTTTAGGCTTTATTCCATTTGATTGAAGCCGCTTCTACGGGCACACCAGGAAATACAGACGCAGCATGGAGTACATAAGCAGTAAGGTACACACGCGCAACTAATCACCGCAAAATAAATCAGTATTATATATCAATCAGTGTTCTCACCATTCAATGAGCACCAAGTGAGCCGCCGACATACAACGACAATGCCCCAGGGACAATCCCCGCGGCCGAGCCGAGCCTCAGCTTTATCTATTCCGTGCTCGGCCGGGCATCACGTGGTCACGCGTCACGACCTTCAATTCACCACATTTTCCCCGTCTTTAAAATGTAACTAGAGGCCCAACTAACGCACCAGGATTACTTCAGCGCTACAGGAGTATACATTTCAAGCAATGCGAACTATCTAAACTACAGAAGCATACATGCCAAGCAGTGAGGATTATTGTGAGTTGTAGGAGCATGGTCATGAGCATCTAGAGAACATTGTACTTTACGGTACTTCTACATATCGACGGCCCCCTGCGCCAGTGCGCATGCGCAGCCTGAGCCGGAGCCAGGGATGTTGTGGGTGTTTCAACCTGTTCAATACTTGTTTGATTATTGTCGTTCCACGCTAATAAAGTGGTCGAACAAATTGAACTCCGTTCTTATTTATAATCAAACAACTTGATGCAGTCGAGTAAAGATCGTCGGTGCTGAGGAGGACGCGACTGGGTGAAAACGGACCACGAGAACGTCGACAGTGAGTTTGGATTTCTCGGGTACTGTACCCAATCTTCGCCCCCAGGACACTGTACACACGTGTGCATCACCGAAAATAGAACGTTTACTCCAGAATAACTGTTCCTATGGCGCCGATGGAAGCAGAGTGCCCGATCGAGGGTTGTGACTATATGGCTACACACGCAGAGGCGGCAGTGGTGGCCGCCATGTTGAGTATACACGCCACTGTGCACGTCGCCGCCCCGAGGGCGGCGAGCTCGAATGCCAAGATGGAGAAACTCAAGCGTCCCTCCATAGCACTGGCCGGAACGGGCGAGGCCTGGTCGAACTTCATAACCCGCTGGGGCGAATACAAAACAGGTACTAAGCTTGTCGGACCCGACATAGTCACGCAGCTACTGGAGTGCTGTGAGGAGGAGCTGAGAAAGGACCTCACTCGCGCGGCGTGTTGGAGCCTCGTGGGCAGCGATGAAGAAGACGTCCTCGCCGCCATGAAGGCGCTCGCCGTCCGGACGGAGAACACGATGGTAGCTCGAGTGGCCCTGTCTAACATGCGGCAGGGACACGAGAAACCCGTCCGGTCGTTCCACGCCCGCATCAAGGGGCAGGCGGACACGTGCAAGTATGAAATGAAGTGCACCAAGGCGGGGTGCGATCAGGTCAACGACTTCACGGAAGAGATATTGCGCAACGTGGTTGCCCGTGGCATCACGGACCAAGCAATACAACTTGACCTACTCGGTGAGAAGAACCAGGACATGCCATTAAAGGACATGATAGAGTATATCGAGGCCAAAGAGTCTGGAAAACGCTCGGCATCGCGCCTGCTTGACACTCAGAGCACGGACGCGATCAGTAGTTCGTATCGGCGGGGAAAGCGACAGGACGTCCGCGCCAGAGTAGGAGCCAGGCCGGAAAAACGGAAGGCCAAGCCCGAAGGAGTATACATCTACTGCGGCGAGGTGGGCCACGGCAAAACGCCTCAATGGCGCGCCAGACGCGCCGAGTGCCCCGGATACGGTAAAAAGTGCCAGAAGTGTGACCGCCAGAATCACCTCGACAAGGCGTGCCTGGGCGGCCGATCGGCAAGACCCCCATCTAAGGAGACCGACGGGATGTACGACGAGCAGACGGCAGCCTTCGTCGAGCTATGCACGGTCACCATGGCCAGCACAGAGGACGAAATGCGCGCGCTTCCCCTCGCTCACCACCTGTACGATGATATGTGCGATAAGTGGATGAAACGCATATCCGACCCGCAGCCATACGTCAACCTCACTCTCACCAACAAGCGCGAGGATTACAAAGCGCTGGGTTTTAACCTCCTGAAACACACCCGCGCGGTAACCCTACCCGCTATGGCAGACACGGGGTGCCAGAGCTGCCTGATCGGCATTAAAGTCGTCCAACAAATGGGCCTGAGTACCGAGGACCTCATACCTGTATCCATGACCATGAAGGCCGCAAACAACAGAGGAATTCGTATCCTCGGAGCCGTGGTAGTCAGATTCACCGGTAACAGTGATGACGCTCGGAGATTGGAGACGCGCCAAATCGCGTATGTGACGGACTCTTCGGACCACATCTTCCTCTCCCGCGCGGCCTGCATGGACCTGGGAATGATCTCGGACAGATTCCCGACACTCGGAGAGGTGAATCTGACGACCTCGGAATTGTGCGACTGCCCGCGACGCGCGGAGCCGCCGACCAAGCCGACCGCACTCCCCATGCCAGCGACCGAGGCCAACAGAGAGGCACTACAGTCACATTTACTCAGGATGTATGCTCAGAGCACATTCAACACGTGCCCACACCAGCCACTACCGAGAATGACCGGCCCGCCACTACGTCTTATGCTCAGTGAGAACGCGACACCGGTTGCCCATCACACTCCCATCTCCGTGGCCATACATTGGCAAGATGAGGTAAAAGCAGGCCTCGACCAGGACGTTCGGCTCGGCGTGTTGGAGGAAGTACCCGTCGGCACGCCGGTGACATGGTGTCACCGCATGGTAATTTGCGCAAAAAGAATGGCAAGCCGCGACGCACCGTCGACTTTCAGGCCTTGAACAAGCATGCGTTCCGCGAGACCCACCACACCCAATCCCCGTTCCACCAGGCGAGACGCGTACCTAACGGGAAGCGCAAGACAGTATTCGACGCATGGAACGGTTACCATAGCGTCCGCCTACACGAGGACGACCGCCACAAGACGACCTTCATCACTCCATGGGGCGCTACCGGTACCTATCTGCCCCACAAAGGTATATGGCATCGGGGGACGGTTACTCACGACGATACGATGAGATCGTCGCGGACATTGGTAACAAGACCAAGTGCGTAGATGACACGCTACTATGGTCAGACACGATTGAGGGAGCTACTTCCAGGCGGTCCAATGGCTGGATATATGCGGCCGGAATGGAATCATCCTCAACCCGGAGAAGTTTGTCTTCAGCGCACCCACGGTGGACTTCGCGGGCTTCACCATCACCATGACCGACGTGCGACCGTGCAGCCGCTACCTGGAAGCAATCCACGATTTCCCACAACCGCGTAACATCACCGACGTCAGATCGTGGTTCGGGCTTGTCAACCAGGTGGCATACGCCTTTAGTATGGCCGAACGAATGCAGCCATTCCGGAAGCTCCTGAAAAGTGGAGAACGCTTCCAGTGGTCCATGGAGTTAGAGGACATATTCCGCGAGTCGAAAGACGTGATCGTACAAGAAATCGAACACGGTGTCCGCATATTTGACAAAACTAAGCCAACATGCATCGCCACGGACTGGTCGAAGGAGGGAATCGGATTCTGGTTGCTTCAAAAGCACTGCCGATGCGTGCCAGTTAGACCATTCTGCTGCACTGATGGATGGAAAATAACCCTGGTCGGCAGCAGATTTACACACGCGGCAGAATCCAGATACGCGCCCATAGAGGGCGAGGCTCTCGCAGTCGCGGACGCCTTGGACAAAGCGCGGTACTTCGTACTGGGCTGCGAGAACCTGATCGTTGCGGTAGACCACAAACCACTGCTGAAACTCCTTTCGGACAGAGCACTTGACAACATACCCAACCCCCGCCTCAGGAACCTCAAGGAGAAGACCCTGCGTTATCGCTTCCGCATCATACATATCCCGGGCATGAAGAACAAGGCGGCAGATGCCATGTCGCGCAGGCCAGTTGGCACCACGCGACCTCCACTCATGAACCTTCCAGATGACAATGCCACCATAGCGACCCACCTCCAACCAAGCACGCACACCGACGTCCTGTCCCTCCTACGCCAAACTGAGCCGGAGTATGACGACGACGTCGAGGACAACCTGGCATGGTGTGCCGCGGGCCTCGAATCATTGCGATCAGTAACATGGGATCGCGTCAGGGGAAGCCACCAGCAGCGATGGCGATATGCACATATTGGAGGGAATGACAATGAACGGCATCCCGACTCAAAAATCGAGATGCCAGAGACAATTCGCGACTATCACCAGTACCGCGAGAACATTACATCGACAGATGGAGTGATCCTATACAAGGACCGAGTAGTCATACCACCCCTCACTCCGCGGCGATGTGCTGAGCGCCCTACACGCTGCCCACCAGGGCGTATCAATGATGACCGCCCGCGCAGAATCCTCTGTATTCTGGCCAGGCATGTCGGCCGACATCAGCGCCACTCGGAAAAACTGCGAACACTGTCACCGGATGGCACCATCACAGCCTGGAGCGCCACCAACTCCACCTATTCCGGTCGTTTACCCCTTTCAGGCAGTGTGCTCGGACTTCTTTGTACACAGGGGTGCACACTACCTTGTGACAGTGGACAGATACTCGAACTGGCCGATCATCTCAAAGTCGACGGGTGGCGCTGCCGGACTCATAAACCACTTACGTCGCGCCTTCGTGACGTACGGGACACCAGAAGAGCTCGCGTCGGATGGGGGACCGGAGTTCACCTCCACCGAGACCAGGTCATTCCTGCACAGATGGGGCGTACACCACCGCTTGTCATCGGTGGCCTTCCCCTCACAGCAACTGTCGCGCGGAGATTGGAGTTAAGACAATGAAACGACTTATCACGCACAACACCAGCCCGCAGGGAGAACTTGACAGTGACGCTGTGCAGAGAGCGATACTACAATATCGTAACACGCCTGAACCTGACACGAAGTTCTCCCTGTCATTGTGTGTCATCGGCCGCCCGATACGCGATTTCATCCCAATTATCCCCGGGAAGTACAGACCGCACGACACTTGGCATGAGACCCTGAAAGCGAGGGAGGAGGCCCTCCGCAAACGTCATATCCGCACAGCCGACACCTGGGCAGAACACACCAAACGCCTTCCGCCACTTGCTGTAGGGGACCAAGTCCGCGTACAGAACCAGACAGGATTCCACCCAAAAAATGGGACAAGACAGGCAGTTTCGTGGAGGTACGCCAACACGACCAATACGTGATCAAGATCGATGGCTCGGGCAGAGTCACACTTCGGAACAGGAAATTCCTGCGCAAGTTTAGCCCAGTTCGCAATGACCAGCTGCCACCCCGGTCTATCTATGATGATCTAGCAACCCGCATCACTGTACCTGCACCCGTTGTAACACCGCAACTGCCTGACCTCGACAGCGAACCCGTGACATCTGCGACGCCAACGGGGCCCACGCCGGCACTGACGTCAGTATGCACACCCCGGCGCAAGACGACACCCGTTTTAGACACGCCAGCAGCACCAGGACGAGGCACACCGAGGCGCGCGATCCTTCAGACGCCACCATCGGCCCCTGAAACCCCGAGAGCCCCATCTCCACTGGGGCCCGATGTGACACCACCAGCACCAGCAATAGGTCAACGCCGATCCACCAGAGCGACCAGCGTGCCTGCCTGGCACAAGGACTACTCCATGGAATAGTCACACGATGGGCAATATAAAGTTTTGTTCATTCATTAAACTTAATATTTTCTCAGCCTTTATCTATTAACATAATAAAGACTCGGAGGGAGATAGAGAACATTGTACTTTACGGTAATTCCACATATCGACGGTCCCCTGTGCCAGTGCGCATGCGCAGCCTGACCCGGAGCCAGGGATGTTGTGGGTGTTTCAACCTGTTCAACACTTGTTTGATTATTGTCGTTCCACGCTAATAAAGTGGTCGAACAAATTGAACTCTGTTCTTATTTAAATATTATGTAACGAGCATATAGGAGCTTGAGCATCGAGGATGCCGGTAATCCCCTTTACAGATTGAGTCGGCGAGGGGGTATTATCCGTTGACCTCTCCGGGAGTAAATGGCGGTTTCACTTGAGGGAGGCTTCCGATCCTCTTGGTGAGCCTCGACTCGTGCCGGAGATGACTCCCCGATCGCTCTCGGGTGGAACGCGGCAGCTCCGCCGTCTCCCTTCTCGGGTGGAGTCCCTGGGGGGCTGAACACCTGGGGAGGGGATGTCAGAGGGAGGTGTGCCAGATGGTGGTGTACCTGCGGGAGGAGTACCTGAGGGAGCCAAATGGCGAACCGACACAGTGGTCTCCCTGCCATCCGGGAGCCTGACATGAGCATACTCTGGATTAGTATCGATGAGTTCGACCTCTTCCACCATGGGTTCATACTTGCTTTGTCGTACCGGGCGTTTCATGAACAGTGTTCCGGGATGGGTTAGCCAGTTGGGCACCGATTGGCCGTCAACATAACGTCGCTGGTGAGTAAACATTCGTTCGTGAGGAGTTGCATTGGTGGACGTGCAGAGCAAAGAGCGTATGGAATTCAGAGCGTCGAGAAGGGTAACCTCCCACCGCTCGGGGCCCAGTCCTCTCGATTTCAGCGCCAGAGTTACGGCTTTCCAAATAACTCCATTATACCGCTCCACCTGACCATTTCCCTGTGGGTTGTAACCCGTCGTTCGACTAGTTGCTATGCCGTGCTCTAATAGGAATTGTTTTAGCCCGGCCGACATGAAACACGGCCCTCTGTCTGAATGTATGTACGAAGGTTTCCCAAACATAGCGAAGAGGTCAGACAGACATTTCACGACAGTGCCCGAGGTCATATCCGAGCACGGAAACGCGAAAGGGAACCTTGAATACTCATCAACAACAGTGAATATGTATCTGTTGTCTGTCTCGGTCGGCAGGGGCCCTTTGAAGTCAATGTTTAGTCTCTCGAAGGGAGAAGTGGCCTTGATCAGTCTGCCAGAAGCCGAACCATAGAATCTGGGTTTTAGTTCAGCACAAACAGGGCATGAAGCATTCATTTGTTTAATATCTTCAATAGAATAGGGCAGGTTCTGTCTGCGTACGAAATGTGCCATTCTGGTTACCCCCGGGTGGCACAGAGACACATGGAGGTCTTGCAAAGCCTGACTGATTACCGCCGAGCAGTAGACCCGCGAGAAGGTGTCTGCAGCAGGGTTTTCCCTCCCAGGCCGGTAAACTATGTCGTAACTATAGCAGGCTAGGTCGATTCACCATCTCATAATTTTTTCATTCTTAATTTTCCCGTTATTTTTCCCATCAAACATGAATGCTACGGATCATTGGTCCGTGACGAGCGTGAAATGGTTTCCCAGTAAATAATGTCTCCATTTACGTAGGGCTTCAACGATGGCGTACGCCTCCTTCTCTATTGCCGAGTGTCTCTGCTCGCTTCCAGAGACAGTTCTCGAGAAGAACGCGACGGGTCGCCCAGACTGATTAAGCGTAGCAGCTATCGCGTGATCTGAAGCATCGGTCTCCACCACGAAGGGCACCGAGCTATCGATCGATAATACCACGGAATTACTGATATCGTCTTTGAGGTTGTGGAAAGCTGTTACAACAGCGGCATCTGGTGGAAAGTTTTTGCAATGCACTAGGGGATGTATTTTCTCGGAGTATTGGGAAATCCATCTCGCATAGTAAGCGAACATGCCGATCACCCGGCGCATTGTCTGCAGGTCCTGAGGTGGGGGTAGCTCACGAAGTGGGCGCAATCGCTCAGGATCAGGCTTAATCGTGCCGTCGGCTATTGTGTAGCCGAGAAGGTCAATTGACCTTGCCGAGAATACGCATTTCTCGTAGTTGAGAGTCAGATTATATTTTCTAGCAATGCTCAAGAATCTGTCCAGATTCATGTCATGTTCCCCCTGATCCCTACCGCACACTGTGACATTGTCCACGTAAACAAAAGTGTCTTTGAGGTTTTCATCTGAGATGATGTCGTCCATAACCCGTTGGAAGCAAGCTACCCCATTTGTGACACCGAATGCAATTCTCCTGAATTGGTAGAGGCGCCTCCCTGCCTGGAATGCGGTGTAAGGTTTGTCTTCCTCTCGGATGGGAATTTGGTGATAGGCGCTTCGCAAGTCGATGGTGCTGAATATCTTATAATTGGCCACGCGTTCGACCATCTCGTCTATGCGCGGCAGGGGGTAGGCATCGAGTTGGGTGAATCGATTGACCGTTTGGGAATAGTCGACAACCATTCGTTTCTTATGGTTCTGACTGCTGGTTACTAACACCTGTGCGCGCCATGGCGAATCGCTCTGTTCTATAATTCCCTCTTCCAGTAATCGCTTGGTTTCTGAAGTGATGAAATTCATGTCAGCAGTGGTATATCGCCGCGATTTGATCGCTATCGGTTTGCAGACCGGCGACAGGTTAGCGAACAGCTGGGGGGACGTTACCTCCGCGGTAGTCAAGGCATTTAAAATCAGACGAGGTTTGCTTCCTCCAAAGGGTATTTCGACGCTCGTGTGCTGCTTGAGGACATTATGACCCAGAATTACGTCTGCGCATAAATCACGAAGCACCAGTACCCTTACATCCCGATGCGTGTACCCTTTTACGTCCAATTCGACATTGCAGTACCCTCGTACGCGGGACTGTAGTGATGTGGCGGCCATGCATACCGTATTGTCAGTCGGGTGGATTTTCCATTTCCTGCCCTTCACTAGCGAGCTGTTGACGAAACTTTCAGAGCTACCGGTATCAATCAGTGCCTCAGCCATATGCCCGTTAATTCGTACGTTGATGATAGCCTTGGATAGATTCCCCGGGGAGGCTGCAGTTAATTTATTTTGTGAGTAGAGAGCCGCAGAAGTGGGTTTATTTCTCCTTAGAGTAGATTTACATACTCTGGCATAATGCCCTTTCTTGTCACAGTTCATGCATGTGGCATCTCTGGCGGGGCATTTTTGGCGGGGGTGCCTTTTGTACCCACAAAAGAAGCATTTACCAACCGGAGCAGTTGCTGAGGAGTTTGACGTGGCCTGGGTATCCGGCTCCTCGGGTGTTTCTCCATCCCCTATGTCTGGCTGTGTTTGTGCCAGTGGGGTTCCTTGAGTTCCCATCGTAGCAGCGTTCATTAGCAGCATCGGTGTCCCAAATGACTCAGATTGCTGCTGAGCCGTATCCATCGCTCGGGCCTGATCGACTACCTTGTCAAGAGTGGGTTGCGCTTTCTCTAGTAAGCGTTGCCGTATGTGGGCTGATCTAAGTCCTTGGATGAATACCTCCCGGGTCGCTTCCTTTCGGTGTTCCTCGGCGCTTACGGTCCGGAAGCTGCAGTCTTTTCCCAGCTGATTCAGAGCTTGCAGGAACTGATCGATTGTCTCCCTGGCTGCTTGCTTGCGTGTGTTGAGAAGATGTCGTATGTATACCTCGTTCTTGCGCTTCACGTAGAGCGCTTGCAGCACGTCGATCGCTGCTTCGTAAGTGTCGCACTCCGAGAAGAGCCTGTATACGCCGGGCGAGACATGATTCACGAGGGCGGCCAATTTGTCAGCTCCCTCCTCGATGATGGTCAGATAGTGTGAGAAGGAACAGAACCAATGCGACCATTTCATTTCTGCGTCAGTCGCGTTTGGGTCTGCGTCGAACCTCTCTGGTTTGTAGATCTTGTCCATCGTTGGTTGAGAGAGCCGAGAAAACCAAATGGAATAAATTGAAATGAGGACGAGAGAAGAACCTTCAGAGTTTAGGCTTTATTCCATTTGATTGAAGCCGCTTCTACGGGCACACCAGGAAATACAGACGCAGCAAGGAGTACATAAGCAGTAAGGTACACACGCGCAACTAATCACCGCAAAATAAATCAGTATTATATATCAATCAGTATTCTCACCATTCAATGAGCACCAAGTGAACCGCCGACATAAAACGGCAATGCCCCAGGGACAATCCCCGCGGCCGAGCGGAACCTCAGCTTTATCTCTTCTGTGCTCGAGCCGGGCAACATGTGATCACACGTCACGACCTTCCATTCACCACACGATGTGCGCTGTGCGGTGCTTCCTTGGCACATGTGCGGTTTTATTTCTATCTTGTGAATATTACTTAACGGCACGAATGTACAGAGCACGGATTATTGCGCGGCACGGATATACAGAGCGCACCGCCTCGCGGGGGGACATAATATAAACCCCGATCATGTGACTACAATATATATGAAATGAATGCGAGGGAAAAACCTTCGGAGTGGAGGCTTTATTTCACTTGATTGAAGCCGATTCTACAGACACATAAAGGAATACATGTGCAGCGAGGAAAACACGTGCAGTCGATCAACGCAAAATAAATCAGCAATTAGCCAGCATAAGCACGGAGTCCGGTATACTCTCAATTCTCACCATTCAACGAGCACCAAGTGAACCACCGCCGTAAATGACAATGCCCCAGGGACAATCCCACCGACCGCACGGAATCTCGGTTTTCTCTGTCTCGTGTGCGAGCCACGCGACACGTGATCACGCGTCACATCCTTTAATTTATCACAATATAAACCCCGATCACGTGACGACAATATATAAACCCCGATCACGTAACTACAATAAAAAAACCCCGATCACGTGACGACAATATATAAACCCCGATCAAGTGACTATAAGCATCCAATCTACATACAGCACATTTCCTCCCCCTCTTAATGACAGAGATCAACAGACAGAATCCTCCAAATACTGAGGCCGCTTCCTGATCCGAGTCAGACAAACGGGGCAGCGAGGAGAGACCGCAACCAATCCCTCCCGAGTCGGTAGGGGCGGCATACCATTAGGACTCGTCCCATTTTTCGCAGGGGTCAGGGTAGCTGGAAAGCTTACAAATTTTCTCATGTATAGTAATACTCTATATACATCCCCACTCACAGAAATGGACATCTACCGTTGCGCCACTGGTGGGTGTGGTCTTGGGGGCCATTACAATGTCCTCAAAAATTGAGCTTGATCAGCTCCATTACCTCACAAACTAAAACCCATCAAAATATAATTAGCATGTTCTCATATATCATTAATGATCAACGACAGACATTTTTAGTGGTCGGGTACCCCCGCCAGACGCCAAAACCTGGTACTCCAAAATTATGCGAGATCAGCTCATGAGCTAACAACTTGAAACCAGTCTCAAATCGTTCAGCACAGCCCACTGCATCAGAAATCACCACTGCCAGACATCTTCAGTGGTGGGGCACGTGCACCAGACACCCCAAAATGGCCACACCCTGTAAGCTGACCTAGATCAACTCATGAGCTAACTTAAAAATCAGGTAGAAAAAGAAAATATCAAGTAAAAAAAGATATTAAGCATATTAAACATTGCTTAACTTCTATGACAAATAAGTTGTGCAAAACAGTCAATCTGAGGAATACGAGAGCACACAGCATGTGAATACATGGAGGTCCATCCATATGGATAAGAGCTTTCTGAAACCTTATGATATTTGAGTATATGGTTTTAAGTGAGATAAATGAAACTATTCATGAGAAGATAAAAGAAAAGATGAACATTTCTATTAGTCATATTAATTATTCAGTGTCAATCAAGTTTTCATCATCTTGATCTGAATCAGAGTCCTCACTCCATGGTTCATCATCTGAATCACTCAGTTCATCAAGATCTTCATCAATTCCAGTTATAATCGTTTCATCACTGTCCCTGTAGATCTCTGTTCCTGCATCTGTGTTGTCCGGAGTGCCAAAGAGACTAGATGGAGCTGCAGGGCCCTCAAACCAAATAGGTTGCAGTCTGCCGTCCTTGTTTATGAACCATCCATAATGTGTGGGGGACAAACCATCACCAGATGCTGCAGTGACATGGGTCCACAGCGTCGTGACATACTGAGCTCGGCGAATCTTCATTTCCAGGGATCGGCGAGTAGGCGGCAACAGTGCGGTCAACCCGTTTGATGTTTGCGAGTGGATTCTCCTGAAATGCAATAAAGGGTATGGTTAGTGCCATGAAAATTAATGAAATTTTATTCAAATACTACAGGAATGAATTTTCTATCCACTCTAATTTACCTGATCAAGTTTGCCAGTCTTATCCAACAGTTTTTTTGTATCGTGCTTCATCAACATCTTTGGTTTTGCTTTGTGCGTACGTCTGGCAGACGAACTCGGAAACAACATCAACATCAACACCTTCACCTATGTTTCCCATGCCGATGAACAGATCAACAAATTGGCCAGTCTCTTCTTTCTTCATGATTTTTTTTTTTTTGTATACCTTGGTCGAAGCTCGTATGAGAGCTAACACACAACTCACAGCAAGGAGGCATGAGACAAGAGGGGCGGGAGTGGAAGGGACAAAACATTGGGGAACAGACACATTAGGTGAACTGTGGAAGGGAGAGGGATGGGGATGGGACGGGGAACATGGCGAAGAGAAGATGGACATTACAGGGACTTTCAGGAAGGAAAGCAGGAGAAATGAAGGAAGTGGGCTTGGGTGGATTATCGGGGGTAGAAAAGATCGAGGATTTGGATGGGGGAAGATAAGAGGTGGTGGTGAACAGCTGTTTTGAAAGCCTGGAGGGAAGAATGGGAAAGAATAGAGTGAGGAAGTTTATTCCAAAGGCGGGAAAAAAGAGGAATGAAAGAGTGAAGATGAGCAGTGATTCGTGATTTTGGTAGTTTTACCAGAAGGGGGTTGTTGGCGGACCTTGAGCGCCCTGTGGAAATGTGGTGGGCACAAATCGCAGAGAGAGCAGGGGGGGCAAGGCTGGAGAGGAGACGGTAGAAGACAGAAAGACCACCGACCAACCTGCGGTGATTGAGTGAGAGGCCCAAAGACTCAGCTTCATTGCGGGAGATGCCAATGATCTTAAATGCCCTGGTTTCGACAGCGTGAAGTCGAGAAAGGTGGGAGGCAGGAGCACCAGCCCAGAGGGGAGAGCAGTACTCCATCAGGCTACGGACAAAAGCTTTGTAAGTGGTCAGGAGCTCAAGAGGGCCGAGGAAGGACTTTGCACGACGGAGGATTCCCAGTCGGCGACTGGCTTTTGAGGCAAGGTTGGAAATGTGACTTTCCCAGGAAAGGTCATGGCAGATAGTGAGACCCAGAAGCTTGAAAGAAAAGATTTCTTCCAGAGGATTGTTGAGAAAGTGGATGGGGGGGTTTTGTAAACGGTCCTTTCGAAGAGACATAGTGAGAGTGTGAGATTTGTCTGGATTGAAAGACATGTTCCACGTGTTGGACCAGTTTGTGATTTTATCCAGATCTGCAGTGAGCGAAGAAGCTGCTGCTTGCCGGTCTGAGGGATGACAGATGGTACGGCAGAGGGTGGAGTCATCGGCAAAGAGAAATAGAGGATTTTCCAGAGAGTCCGAGAGATCATTGATGAAAACCAGAAAAAGAACAGGGCCCAGAACGCTACCTTGAGGAACTCCAGCCTGCACAGGAAGAGGGGATGAAAGAACTCCATTTAGGGCCACACGTTGACTGCGACAGGAGAGGAAGTCTGCGAGCCATGAGTGGAGATGGCCTTGAATACCATGGGAAGAGAGTTTGGTGAGTAGGGCACGGTGCCAGACTGTGTCAAAAGCACGTGATATGTCCAGGGATACGGCTCGGATTTCCTGTCTGGCATTGAGGACCTCCATCCATTGATGGGGAGCAGAAGCAGCATATCCAGGGTAGAGTGACCTGGTCTGAAACCAAATTGATGATTGGAAATCAAGCCATTGGAGAAGAGGAAGGATTTCATGTCTGAAGCGATGATGGATTCCATAACCTTGCTGATGATTGGGAGAAGGCTGATTGGTCTGTAGTTACAGGGATCTGTTTTTGCACCTTTTTTATGCAGGGCAGTGATGTTAGCAGATTTCCAAGCAGATGGCAGGTGACCTTGGGCAAATGAGAGGGTGAATAGAACAGAGAGAGGGTGAGCAAGAGCAGAAGAGCAGGCTTTGAGGACACGTGGGCTGATGCCGTCTGGACCGGTTGCAGAATCTGACTCGAGGTTTGAAAGCAAGCTCTCCACCTTGTCAGGAGAAAAGGATACAGAGTCCAGGGACAGTTGGGTGCGACTGGGTAAAGTGGGTAGAGATAGTGATGGGTTTAGGACACAAGATTTAGCTGCAAACACCGAGTTTAGACATTCAGCTTTATCACGTGTGGAATCAGCAGTGCGGCCATTTGAAGTAAGGGAGGGGATGGAGGGGGAACATACACCAGAAACAGATTTGATTAAACGCCACCAGGATTTTGAGGAGGGAGAGAGGTTTGAGAGTTCAGACTTGAGATGAGAAACATGTTGTTTTCTGGCTCTCCTGAGGGTAGATACACACTTGTTCCGAGCTTTGTGGAAAGAATTGAGATTGCCCTCAGTTGGGTTTGCTTTCCATGAGGCAAAGGCAAGTTGTTTCAGGACAACTGCCTCGCCACAAGCTTCAGTAAACCAAGGGCGGGAGGAAGGGTAGGACAACTGAACACGAGAGGGGATAAATCTGTGCATGAGGGAGAGCAAGTTTCTTTGAAAGAATTCCCAGGATGAGTTGATGTTTGAGAAAGTAGTGATAGGAGACCAGTCTGTAAGTTTGATGGCTGCTCGGAGACCCTGCCAGTCGGCTTGAGTGAAATGCCAGACTCGACGGCGGTGAGGTGGTTCTCTGATAACAGCCAGAGAGATGTCCACTTTAACAAGGACGTGGTCAGAAGAACCAATTGGAGCGAAGGAAGAGCAGCAGATATTGTCAGGGAAATTTGTCAAAATCAGGTCCAGAAGAGATGGAGTACCATTGGTTGAGATCCGGGTCGGGAAGTTGACCGATTGAGTCAGTCCCAATGAGTCACAGAAAGCTTTTGCTGAGGTCCCATGGCAGGTGAGAGAGGCACCCACACCTAGCCAACTGGCGTGATGACAATTGAAGTCGCCACATAAGAGGAAGAGAGAGTTTGGATGAGAAGATAGAAGATGGTCCATGTTTTCGGATAGTGAGGTGTAGATGGAGTCATCACTGTTCGGTGGACGGTACAGTACACATATAAACATGAGGTGGGAGTGGAGGGGATGCCGAAGCCAGAGGTATTCCTGGGGGTGTGGGGGAGTGAGAGCAGTGCATGGAGAGTGAGGAATAGAGTCTTTGATGAAGAGAGCAACACCTCCACCAGGACGAGGCTCAGCTTCAGCCTCAGCTCATTTCAGCTCATTTCGAAGGGTTTCACTTTTCCTTTCCTGAAAAAAGAATTCATTGCATGAGAAAATCATTACCACAAAGAGGAATCGAGGAACATCTTCATTCAACAGGAGCACAAGCGTTGTATGATTTCCAATTCCTCTGGATTATGCTAGCAGATACCATGCCCTAAACCAATGCTGACGGGATTGCTTGTTTCAAATCTGAAATCTTTCAACAAATCCAGTCTTCCCTCTCATACAGCAGATTTGGCTGTCTTCAGAGGTTTTATAAATGGCAGGATTTCACGCTCAGCCCCCACAAATTTCCGTCCGTTTCTTCCCTCTCGGAAGTCGGTCATATTAGCATTTGGACCCATTGCATCTGGCAGGACATTCTGGTAGGTGTGGCCAACAGTTGTATGCAGCGTTGCTTTGCCATCTAACATCTCTACAATGGCATCATTATTGTCCCAGACAGAGGCAGTGGCGAGATGTGGATCCAACTGAATGCCATCTGGTGCACTGTGGTCACTTGATTCCACAGAATACGCAAATTCAGTCTCCAAACCTTTGGTTTCACTATAACTGATGCTGTGCCCAGCCCTGTTCAAAATTTGCAATGACAGCTTCGATCCTGTCAGCGAAGCAAAACCAAGGCCCATGGCTGTGTGCTTTCATGGTTTGACAGTCCCACGTGTAACATTTAAAATTGCATCTGATGCCATTGAAGTCGACTTGCGGTCAAGGCTATCCATATGCGCTCCACGGAAGCTTGGTGTTTGGCTACCAATAAGACTCCTGAAGAACAGGTCTTACTGTTTGGGAATGTTCCTTTAGATTCTGTACTGTAGCTGGGTTTGGTGTCCTAGTTTTTGGAAGTGTCATGATCTGGGATCGAAGATGCAGAGCTGCCCATCGCAATGTCATTCTGTTCATGTTCTTTTGATTCGTTATGGAGTCGAGCCATTGCATCATCTTCCCGGACTAATGAATTGAAAACAAAATTGCCTTTCCGTTGGTCTGCAAGCTTCACTCTCATGCGATCCCTCCACAATAATCTTTGATCTTCCTTTGCAAATTCTGGGCCAAGTAGGATTCAACTTCTTCCTGATCTCCTCCGATGCTTGTATACTCTGCTTTGTAGATGTCAAGTAATGCAGAGACCAACACTGACCGTTGGTTTTCAAATACCTCACTCTGAATGTACGCACACAAAGAGGCAAAGGCACTCTTATGGCAAGTTTGTGGCGTAGGCTTCGGATCCAAGCACTCTATTTGAACCCTTTTTTTTCAAGGCTGTCGGTTTCCAAAAGGAATTTTGAGCGGAAATTTCTGTGATCCCATGAATCTGCAGCGATCAGATCAACACCAGTCCTAACAAGACCTTTGAGACGCTCGTTTTTGGAGAACATTGCGCGATTGCGAATTGTTTCACAACCACTCATTGTTCTAATATATTGCCTTGGCTCTTCTTTTCCCTTTATCTTTTTTGGCCCATCCCACAGAATAAGCATTTTTCTTTCAGATCATCTTTTGGGAGGACACTGCAGGTTCTGGTTTGAATTTTAGGATTTTTGGAAGGGGGTGCATCATCGGATGTTTGAGCGTTTCTTGGGCGCTTCACGGCGGTGTAGTTTTTCTATGACAAGAAGGGTGATAACGATGAGTTGATTCCTGATTGCTTTGTGATATCCTTTTGGTGATGTCGGAGTACTTATCTGATTTCTGAGTTTTGCGTGAGGTAGCAGCATTCCTTACTGTGCTCCATGTATGTTCGTTGAATGCCTTGAGCTTTCTGTCTTCATCCGTAGACTTTTGGCAGATGTAGCAACACAGGGTACTGGAACAATCGATTTCCTGACATGAAAAAGACACCTTAATTAGCTTGAGAAGATATCTGAATTGTGTTGCATTAACACATTGTCAACTCCCCTAGCTCTAAGTCGAATGATAGTATGGTACTTTCATTGATTTCGACTTGTCATTTGCCTCTTTCTATTCCAAAGGTTTCAAACGCTATGCTATGACCTTTACGCTACTGATTGTAGGAAGTACTGGCGATGGAACACAGAATGAGTAAATTAAACCTGTTTAGTTTTCTAGCAAAGGGTCGATGTGAAAATAGTTTATTAGGGCTAAAATAAACACCATTTTGGTAGCATCACACTGTTGTACTAAAATTAAGAAGACGGATAATGAATACCTTTTTGGTGCCACTAGATTCCTGGGCCTGTGCTACCAAATACTGACATCAGTTTCTTGGTGATGGTGTATTCTTTCATTCAATTCAGAAAATAAAGTAGAAAACTAACCATAGATGGGGACTGTGCTTCTTGAAGTTGAGGCGCCTCCTCTGACACTGTCACTCCTAATGTTGAACTTGTATTTTCTGCATCCATTGTGTAGGCAGTAATCAAACAAGCTGAAAAAAATACACTTATACAGTTTCTTTCATACATATTTGTCAGGGATCAAAATCATAAAATGCCACCACTTTTCTACAAGGTAAATCTGCCACTACTTTAACAGTAACAGTGGAACAAAAATGAACAAATCAATCTAATACAGCAGTCATTTATTAGTTCTAGAGCTGGTTTTTATCAATCATCCTCTTCTCAATGCCTACATTGATTTTAAGATAACACCCCAATTTCATATATTGCTTTGCCCATGACCATGGGCCAAATGTCTCTGTCTAGACAACCTGGGTCCTTATTCTAATGCCCTGCATCAGTGATGGTACAAGCTTCATCTGACACACAGATATGCAGACTTTAGTAGCCGACATTGGACTTTGAGTGTATCATCCATCCTTCTATTTGTGATATTAAAGCAATGGCCAGCTCAATTCTTGGATGAAAACAGAAAAGTAGAGGGCCAGGTACACAATCACAGGCCCTATTTTAGAGGTTAGTGTCCTCCATCTTGATTTGGGACAGTATCCACGCCATTGATTGGATCCATTGATTGGATTGGTTTTTATCAAGAGTCTTTTCCATTTTCATGGTATCAATGATATCAATAAAATCAAAACTTATCTGATTAATGGTGTTTTGATGAGACATACCTTCATGTAACAAGGTACTATTATCTTTGAAATAGAGAAAAAAGGCAAACTTATTGAACAAAATGTGATGATGTTGACATCATATAACATGTGCATGTATACTAACAGTAAACAAGGTAAACAGTTAAACTATATACACTGACCTCCTATCAATGACATGAGTCAAATTTAGTTCTTAGAAAGCTACTAATCTTGTAATTACCCTACTCTACAATGCTCCAGTCGCAAATCTAAACATTACTTTATTCCAAACACCAGCAATGTGACTAAATTCCTGGTACATCTTGTATTTGACTTTTTTTGGGCGGTCAGTTTAGGGGGTGGGTATATGATTAGGTGTATGACAAGGTATGTTAGGGTTAGGTGTATGACAAGGACGAATCGATTCGATTTTTGTGAAGATCCGATTCCGGATCCGATAATTTTTCAAGCAATTCCTTACCAATAAGAGATGGGGCCAAAAACTATGTGGAGCATGAGATCTCAAAAAATTGTGGAAGAGTGATGACAAAACTGGGTGGACGAGTTGGTTAAGTGACGAGAACAAGCCGATTGGTTTTTGGTTAAGGTCCGGATTCAGATCCGACCTATCAGTGAGATACAAAACGTAAACTGTTCAGCCTGGTGGAGGGGTGTGCCCCACCGAGTGCCGTGCTGCAAAGTTGTCACTCTATGAGTGGTTTTTCATTTGTTTGTCACACTACAACTCCTTGAGTTCTGGGTCAATTACATCCAGATTTGTTACATCGGATCAGCACGACTCCGATTAATGTATAGGGCCGTTTTCATCTTTACCGGTTGTCTTGGGGAGGGGGGGGGGGTGGATGAGTGAGAGGGGAAGCTAATTCTCCATGCGAACGTGTATCGGATGTAGTGCCGCCTCCAGGTGGGGAAGGGTATTACAAGTCTCCACCATGTACAGAACAGTATTCCTGTCCCTACATTTTCCAGTGTCATGAGGTGTTTTGAATTATTAGCAGCAGGAATGTTTTTCTTCTTGCACGTAACCCAAGTTATTTGATTTTTTTTTGGCATATCGAGCCATCATTACCGATACACCGCCCAAATAAAGGTATGCGTCAGAAGAACGCTGTGCATGCTTGGAACACAATCGCCCGTCGGGCGGGTGCTCCGCCAGTAAATAACAATTCAGCATCATGGGCAAACAGATAAACCCCATGGAGGTGATTGACTCAATAATTCATACAAGGAAGGACCCCTGTTTTTGTTGTACAACAAAAATATCGATTTTTATTCATTGGAATACAAAAAGTGCAGCAGCAGCAGCAGCAGCAGTAGGAAGTAGGCACAGTAAAAAATATTTGGGGGCTTTGAGCGTGATCGAGGACCACGTGAAGTGTTTCACACCACATGTGGTGAGCATATACATTTCTACCCACAATTCACACTCTTAACAGACGTCACACAATCACAACATATACACCATTGGAAATACATTTTTAAAGTACATACCACTCAGCAATGTAAATACTAATGCTTCAACATATTAATGATTGAAAACCCTGCGTTTTACAATCGATATCTCCACTGGAACATGTTCAACGTTGAGGAATTAACATGTAAACAGTTCATTCGTCATGATCGAAGGAGAAAAGGCTTTCGAGGGCTTCTTGGGAAATTGCTGGATTACGTCACAGATGTCACACATAACAGGAGGAGAGAAGATTGGGTAATTCATCAACCATGGCACGACATTCATGATAAATACAACTTAAATATAAACTGGAAAGGGAAATACAATAAATTAAGGAATAAAATTCTCGTGTTCAATCAATCAATGACGGTATTCATTGTATCTGATGAAACATGTGACAAAACTGTCGCACTCTCCACACACACACACACACACACACACACACACACACACACACACACACACACACACACACACACACAAACACACACACACACACACACACACACACACACACACACACACACACACACACACACACACACACACACACACACACACACACACACACACACACACACGTCACATTCTACCCACTGTGGAAGATGAATTGCTAATTGAATTTATAATGAAGTAAAATGCCATTTAGCTTTTTTTTTGCATTCCTTGTCGAGGCTCGTATAAGAGCTAATACCCATCACACAGCAAGGGGGAATGAGACAAGAGGGGTGGGAAAGGGAAGGACAAAACAGTGGGGAACAGAGATATTAGGAGATCTGTGGCAGGGAGAGGGATGGGGCGGGGAACACGGGGTATACAAGAT
This sequence comes from Eptatretus burgeri, assembly GCF_056783735.1. Lineage (NCBI taxonomy): Eukaryota > Metazoa > Chordata > Myxini > Myxiniformes > Myxinidae > Eptatretus > Eptatretus burgeri. The sequence goes on along the minus strand of NC_140976.1, from coordinate 5,980,176 downwards.
GGACATTACAGGGACTTTCAGGAAGGAAAGCAGGGAATTTGAAGGAGGTGGGCTTGGGGTGGATTAACGGGGGTAGAAAAGATTGAGGATTTGGATGGGGGATGATAAGAGGTGGTGGTGAACAGCTGTTTTGAAGGCCTGGAGGGAAGAATGCGATTGAACAGAGTGAGGGAGTTAATTCCAAAGGCGGTAAAAAAAGAGGAATGAAAGAGTGAAGGTGAGCAGTGATTCGTGATTTTGGTAGTTTTAGCAGAAGGGGGTTGTTGGTGGACGTTGAGCGTCCTGCGGAAATATGGCGGGGACATCGCAAACAGAGTGGGGGGCGATATCGGAAAGGAGACGGTAGAAGACAGAAATACCACCGACCAGCCTGTGGTGAGACAGCGAGAGGCCCAACGACTCGGCCTCATTGCGGGAGATGCCAATGATCCGAAATGCCTTGGTTTCTACAGCGTGAAGCCGAGAAAGGTGAGAGGTAGGAGCACCAGCCCAGAGTGGAGAGCAGTACTCCATCAGGTTGCGGACGAAAGCATTGGATGTGGTCAGGAGCTCAGGTGGGCCGAGGAAGGACTTTGCATGATGGAGGATGCCCAGTCGGAGACTGGCTTTGGAGGCTAGGTTTGAAATGTGGCTTTCCCAGGAAAGATCATGGCAGATCGTGAGACCCAAGAATTTGAAAGAAAGGACTTCTTCAAGAGGATTGTTGAGAAAGTAGATGGGGGGGTTCCAAATGGTCCTTTCAGAGAGACATAGTGAGAGTGTGAGATTTGTCAGGATTGAGACACATGTTCCACATGTTGGACAAGTTTGTGATTTAACCCAGATCTGCAGAGAGCGAAGAAGCTGCTGCTTGCCGGTCTGAGGTACGGCAGATGAATCGGCAGAGGGTGGAGTCATCAGCAAAGAGATAAAGAGGATTTTCCAAAGAGTCGGAGAGATCATTGATGAAAATCAGAAAAAGAACAGGGCCCAGAACGCTGCATTGAGGAACTCCAGCCTGGACAGGAGGAGGGGATGAAAGAACTCCATTTAGGGCCACACATTGACTGTGACAGGAGAGGAAGTCTGCAAGCCATGAGTGGAGATGGCCTTGGATACCATAGGACGAGAGTTTGGTGAGAAGGGCAGGGTGTCAGACCGTGTTGAAAGCATGCGATATGTCGTGGGATATGTCGAGGGATATGGCTCTGATTTCATGTCTGGCATTGAGGACCTCCATCCATTGTTGGGAGAGCAAAAGCAGCATATCCAGGGTACAGTGACCTGGTCTGAAACCAAATTGATGATCGGAAATCAGGTCAATGGAGAAGAGGAAGGATTTAATGTCTGAAGCGATGATGGATTCCATAACCTTGCTGATGATTGGGAGAAGGCTGATTGGTCTGTAGTTGCAGGGATCTGTTTTTGCACCTTTTTGTGCAGGGCAGTAATGTTTGCTGATTTCCAAGCAGATGGCAGATGACCTTGAGCAAATGAGAGGGTGAATAGAATAGGAAGATTTGAGGTTTGACATCCACCTTGTCAGAGAAAAAGGACACATAGTCCAGGAAAGTTGGGTGCGACTGGGTAAGGTGGGTACAGAAAGCGATGGGTTTCAGACACAAGATTGCGATGCAAACACCGAGTTTAGGCATTCAGCCTTTTCATGTGCGGTATCAGCAGTGCGTCAATTTGAGGTAAGGGAGGGCATGGAGGGGGGATATACACCAGAAACAGATTTGATTCGACACCACCAGGATATGGAGGAGGGAGAGAGGTTTGAGAGTTCAGAGACTCGAGGGAGAGACTCGAGCTTAGAAAGATGTTGTTTTCTGGCTCTCCTGAGGGTAGTAACACACTTGTTCTGAGCTTTATAGAAGGAACTGAGATTACCATCAGTTGGATTTGCTTTCGATGAGGCAAAGGCAAGTTGTTTCAGGACAACTGCCTCGCCACAAGCTTCAGTGAACCATGGGCGGGAGGAAGGGTAGGACAACTGAAGATGAGAGGGAATAAATCTGTGCATGAGAGAGAGAGAGAGTTTCTTTGAAAGAATTCCCAGGACGAGTTGATGTCAGAGGAAATAGAGATGGGAGACCAGTATCGAAGTTTGATGGCTGCTTGGAGACCCTGCCAGTCTGCTTGAGTGAAATGTCAGACTTGGCAGCAGTGAAGTGGTCCTCTGATAACAGCCAGAGGGATGTCCACTTTGACAAGCATGTGGTCAGAAGAACCGAATGGAGCGAAGGAAGAACAGCAGATATTTTCAGGGAAATTGGTCAAAATAAGATCCAGAAGAGAGGTAGTACCATTGGTTGAGATCTGGGTTGGGAAATTGACCCATTGAGTTAGTCCCAATGAGTCGCAGAAAGCTTTTGCTGAAGAGCCATGACAGGTGAGAGAGGTACCCACACCTAGCCAACTGGCATGATGACAATTTAAGTCACCACATATGAGGAAGAGAGAGTTTGGATGAGAGGATATTAGTTGGTCCATGTTTTCGGATAGTGAGGTGTAGATGGAATCATCACTGTTTGGTGAACGGTACAGTACACATATAAAGATGAGGTGGGAGTGGAGGGGAAGCCGTAGCCAGAGGTATTCATGGGGGTGTGGGGGAGTGAGGGCAGTGCATGGAGAGTGAGGAAGAGTCTTTGATGAAGAAAGCAACTCCTCAACCAGGACGAGGCTTAGGTCTGTCATTCCGGAGAAGGGAGTAACCAGGGAGAGATACTTGGGAGTCAGAGATGTCTTGAGGGAGGAAAGTTTCTGTTAGGCAGATGAAGTCTGCTTTGTCAGTAACAACCTGTATGGAGAGATCTGAAAGGTTTGAGTGAAGGTCCCGGATATTTGAGGTCCACACTGTTAATGAGGAGGGAGGGGAGGAGGCTTTGAGTGCAGGGGATGGGAGGAGGAGGCTGGGACAAGGGAGGAGGGTGGGGGTGAGGTAAGGAGAGTTGTTGAAAGAGTGTGGGGGATTGCAGAGTAGTTAGGGGGGGCAGATGAGGAGGAGAAAAGGCTCTGTGGTGCTGGGGGAGAGGGGGGCAAGAGAGGGGGCAAGAGAGGGGGCAGAAGGCGGTTGAGGATTTGAGGAGGTAGAGTGATGAGATGGAGGTGAGGGGGCAGGGGAAGGAGGCAGCTTTGTGGATGAGAGCAGGGATAACTTTGAGAAGGGTGAGTGAGGGGGGTGAATGGTGGGAGAAGGGTGAGTAGGGAGAGTTGAGGGAGAAAGGTGAGGGGGGAGTTTTGAGAACGGTGATAGTGAGGCTTGGAGGGAGAAGTGTGATGGTTGCTTTGAGAGGGAGGGGTGAGAGGGGTGAGTTGGCACTGAAGTTGGGAAAAAAAGAATGGTTGATGGAAAGTGAACATTCATAGCAAGCTGGGTTTTTTTTTTCATTTTTAGGTCAGAGATGCGATTTAACACATTTCTTGATGGAGGCAATAAAGATGAATTAAGAGAATGGAGAGAAGAAACGCTGTAACACTTGGATTTTTTCGGCAAGGTATGAAGGAAAGTTCGAACTGAGAGCAGTCTGTTGAAATAGAAGAATAGTGCATTTTGATACAGTAATGAGAACCTCATGTGTGAAAGACGAAGATGAAGCATTATAAGGAATCGTTTTTTATTATTATTAATACGAGTGCGTGCCCATACGTGCAAAAAAAACTAAAAAAATAAAATTTCAAACCGCGAGCCAGAAACAACAACCACACAGGCCGTTCCTTTGCTCTCGTAAACGACGACTGGATTGGGGCATTGTGTTTATCTATAAATGCGCAGAAGAAATCGAGAAATTATTAGAATACAGTAAGTCATTACTATCCGGAAGTAGTGCGTTCCCGTACGGAATGTTCACATGCATTCCACGAATTATCGCTTGCATTGAAGTCACAACTGCTGTGATACGCACAGAGTTAACTGCTGCGCATGATGCCTTGTCACGCGCGTAGTATCGAGTGTCAAGCGAGCAGCTCGTGCTTCGTTAGATTGCATTGCACATGCACGACGCACAGCTTTGTTCCTTCGCTCTCGTAAACGACGACTGGATTGTGGTATTGTTTCAATTAAATCGGACCAGCGGTTATCGATAATTAATTGATAATTGTGACGTCAATTTTGACGTCACAGCACCGTGTCCCATCATTGGTTTGGTAAATAAATGGTCATAACTTGGGAAACAGCTGAAACGGATGAAGAAGAACGATATCAATCCTTGAAAAGGCACATACTTAGGTCCTCAGTGTCAATTGTGACTTCATATCAAACGAAGAAGAATTGTGACGTCAATTGTGACGTCATAGCACCGTGTTCTGTCATTGGTTTGGTAAATAAATGGCCATAACTTGGGAACCACTTGGGAAACAGCTGAAACGGATGAAGAAGAACGATATCAAACCTTGAAAAGGCACATACTGAGGTCCCCAGCATCAATTGTGACGTCATATCAAACAAAGAATTATGATGTCATAGCACCGTGTCCTGTCATTGGTTTAGAAAATAAATGGCCATAACTTGGGAACCACTTGTCCGATTAATATCAAACATTGAAAAGGCACATCCACAGGGTCCCAGCAATATACCTAGCAAGTTTCAATTAGATCGGACCAGTGGTTGTCGAGAAACAGCGGTCACAGACAGACAGACAGACAGAGATTGCTGGAATTATAGATAGATTATTATTATTATTATTATTATTTTTTTTTTTGTTTTTTGAGAGAGTTTTCATCAGATGAGGTAATGGAAATGTTGTAGAAAAAAATCGTGAGGTGAATGGTGAATTTGGATCGGTAAACACAGGGGGTGGAAATAGATCGCGTGTTTCCAGGAGAAGCACGTGATTACAGGAGGTGTGTAGTCAAAAGTAAATGTATTTATTTATTTATGTATTTTAAACAAGGATTGCATAACATTCGGAAAAGGGATGGTTGAAGTAAAATCGTGGAGGTGTATGGTGAATTTGGAACGGTAATCGCAGAGTGAAGCTGATAGATCAACGGAAAGTAGCAGGAAAAGGTGAGAGAGACGCATGGTTACAGGAGGTGTATAGATAGAAAGGATACAAGGAAATGATTATTTTTTGATGGATTTTTGAAGATTAAGTAAGATTCGGGAATGGAAGTTTGTTGGAAGAAATCGTGAAGGTAATGGTGATAGGGGTTCAGCTCAAGTAGAAGAAAAATGGTGTGTCGGCAGGAGGAAGAAGAAGAAGCAGAAGAAGGAGGAGGATCGGGACTCATGGGTATGGTAGTTTTTTATCATTTCGATTTAAGACAAGAAACAGTGTTTAGTTGGGAGGGATGGGGGATGTTGGGAAAGTGGGGAAAATATGAATTGAAGGTCATAGGGAGAGAATTCAAGTAAAAACGATCGTACACCAAGAGAGGAAGGATAGGTAGGCCTCAAGGAACCCCTTAAGACAAGGTCAACGAAAACTCACAAAATAGCACGATTTTTGAAACAAATCCGAACTAGGAACACACAGAAACATGTTGGTGAGAAAACAAACAGTTAAAACGTCACATATAACAACCGGAAACTTCACTTTGAGAAAGTCGGTAGAGACCCCTGAGAGAACCTGCCATTGCTGCAAACCCAGAACCAGAAGTCCAGGTTCTGCTTTAACTTCAGTAAATGCTTTGAGAAATAATTTAATAAATATATTTTGGCAAAGCCAGTTGGAGGCAGAATACACATATTCCTCTATAGTCGTAAAAACCTTGTAAAACCTGTTCTGTCTGCTGACCCTCTGGGCCAGCAGCAAGAAATCAAATACTCTTTCAAGCAGCAGAAAATAATAAGCAAGCTCTGATCACAGACAATTTCTCATCCTGGGTTTGTAATTTTAAACCTTACAAAATTCCATGTGTTGTTCTTCAAGAGTAAATAAATGTTCAGTTTGTTCAGTTAATTTCAGTTCAGGCCCTCTTTGTTCAGTTAATTTCTTTGATGCATCAACCATGCCCTGAAGGGATCATATATATTCATAACACGCTATGTATAGTTAAGTTCTTGGCTGGGACACTGCTCCAGGCTAAGCTTCCTCGTGTGAGTCTGTCTGATATTTACTGATTAAACAGCTTAAATTGAACTAAAAGATTTTGTCTTGAGGTGGTCAAAACTGCCACGACACCACACGTCACACTCTCTAGCCACGTTACACTCTGCACACATCACAATCTCGACACGTCACACGCGTCACAATCACTACAAGTCTGCCACTCTCTACACACGTCACTCTCTACACACATCACAATCTACCCAAGTCAGTCTCAACACACATCATCCTCTTCGGAAAAAAATCTCCAGGTTTTACAGGTAATAAATACATTGTAATCTCCTCCTATCTATAATCATTTAATCCAAGCCCCCAAAGCAGGCAATGATGACAAAAAGCATCTTCACGAGAATGAAGGATGTGACTGGTGGTGAACTGGGCCTCCAGATTGCCTTGAGGACATGAATAATTACATTACTGTTTCTGTACTTGATGGACATTGTTCATCACATGTATGGATGGATGTTAGTCTCTCCACTTCCCTTTTCATTGTTTCATCATTTCCTGATTCGCAGCTGTCCAATGTTCGTCACCTCTGAAACACAGAAATATTATATCATAAGATAAACAAAAATAATCAGTGAATGATTTGTTAAATATATTACATAAAAATAATATCGTGAAACGGTTGTGGGTTTTCAAAGACCGTCACACCACCGGTAGGGAAGGGTCTAAATCGTCCTGGCGTACACTGGTTAATCTGGCGTGAATCAGTGTTTAAGAACACATGATCACGGTGAATTTGCCTGACAGAATTGGCCGACCGAACTGTCAAGAAATCTATATCTCTATCTCTATCTCTCTCATAAACAGGATTTATTACACCAAAATGGCAGCAGTGAAGAAGGAAAGTACAGCCATGAAACAGTGAATAAAATTAACAAACCTGATAAATAAGTCATTGTGTGTGTGTGTGTGTGTGTGTGTGTGTGTGTGTGTGTGTGTGTGTGTGTGTGTGTGTGTGTGTGTGTGTGTGTGCTTGTTGATTTATGCAGGTTTGAGAAAGTGGAACGGAGTCCTTCCAAGTCTCGAAGTATCCATTTCGGTAAAGGGAGGGGGGGGGAAGTGTCACGATTCATGGACCAAAATGTGAAGTTTTTTTCACTTCATTGTTTCTGTACTTGATAAAGGGGGGGGAGGGGTGTCACAACTCATGGACCAAGCTGTGAAGTTTTTTTCGAGGGCTATTTTGAGGATCATCACGGAGCCCCGGACAGCTTCCAACTGTAGTTCGTTTCCAGTAATATTCCCAGGGATGGGTTTAAGATCTCTGTAAAGTTCTTCTTCATCATTCCCATTGCTCCAATGATCAAGAGTACAATTTTGACACTCTTCAGATTCCAAGATCTTTTCACTTCATTTTGTAGGTCTTGATCTTGGTGTTTGGTAATTTTCTTATTTCTGCATTGTTTAGCCCCAAATCGCTGGGAACTGATACCTCAATTAACAATGCCATTTTTTATTTTTTATACCAAAGTACTATGTCCGATCACAATGCTTTGTTTTCTATGTTCACGCTCAATGGGATCATCAGGTCGTACGTGAGCGTTACTTCCTTGTTTTCGATTATCGCTTTTGGTTCACGTTTCCATGAGTTTCTTGCAACTGTGCCAATAGATTACTCTACATACATTGTTGTGCCTTTGTGTGTACAGTTGTTTTGACACGAGTTTTTTTTACATCCCGATAGGAGGTGGCTCGTACTTTCTGTTTCTACCTTGCAGAACCTACACTTGTCTGATTGTAACTCAGTCCTGCTATTTTCTGAAAGCCATTTGTGTAGTGTCCCTGTTCTTTGACATGTATAATGATTTGTTCTTCATCCCAACTCAGCTGATCACTTCTTAGCCAGTCCAATGATCATTCTTAGTCTTTGCCCAATCTGTCCAACTCTTTTTTTTTTCTTTTTTTTAATATCTTCCTGCTCTTTTGTCATTGTCTCAGTTGTCAGTGTATATCTGTTGATATTTCGCTTTATATATTTCTTTTTTGCAATAATTTGGGCAGTATTTGTTGCTGTTTCGGTTTCAAGCTTTTATCAAAGTTTGGCATCTTCCATTTGCACCTGTCTTTGGAAATTTTTCCCCAAGATGTGTTTGGGATACTTTCTCTGGCTGACTATCTTCGTGTGTCCATACAAATAGGATTCTGTAGTCTGTTGAACTTTTCACGTATTCAGCCAGTCCGACATGTCATTCTCTGCACTTGGTTAAGTTCCATCAGGCCGCTACCTCCTCCTCGTGTTGGCGGGTACTTTCTCGGGATTAAATGATTTTTGGAGAACATTTTGTGCATGGTGAGGAGTTTCCTTGTTTTGAGATAGAGTTTGTTGATTTCTGCTTGTGGCCAGTTTATTTCACAGCTGTATTGGAATACTGGTATTGCTAGTTGGTGTCATCCTTCCAAGGTCGGCGAAATGAGTACCAGTGTGCACTGGTAGAGGGGTACTGTATCAGCGACACAGTCACGCTTCCAAGAGATGATAGCTACAAGGAGAAGGAGGAGAAGGAGAAGGAGGAGAAGGAGAAGGAGGAGAAGGAGAAGGAGGAGAAGGAGAAGGAGGAGAAGGAGAAGGAGGAGAAGGAGAAGGAGGAGAAGGAGAAGGAGGAGAAGGAGAAGGAGAAGGAGAAGGAGAAGGAGAAGGAGAAGGAGAAGGAGAAGGAGAAGGAGAAGGAGAAGGAGAAGGAGAAGGAGAAGGAGAAGGAGAAGGAGAAGGAGAAGGAGAAGGAGAAGGAGAAGGAGAAGGAGAAGGAGAAGGAGAAGAAGATTGCTAGTTGGTTTATGCTTTTAATTTTGTTTCTTGGGGTGAGATGTTTTCAGATCAGCCTCGTTCTCTGTACGTATTCCTTGGCAATTCTTTTGCGCATTTGTTTGAGACATAGTTGATGGCCCTCTTCTCCTCCAAGGTATTTGAATGATGCTTCGTTTTCTACATCCTGTATTTTTGTATCTCAGTCGATTTTTATGTTGTTTGTTGTTGATTTACCCTCTGAATGTGCACTTGGCACACTTACCGAGGCAACATTCCATTTGAATGCCATCGGAGTACCCTTTCACTAATTTGCTCATTGACGAGGTTGTTAGGGGGTCCAGCACCAGGCAAAACAGGAGGGGTGAAAGGCTATCACCCTGGAAGATCCCACGATGTATATTCACTCCTGGTATTTCAATTCCGAGTATTGCAGTATCAATGTGGTGTTCCACAGCTCCATTGCTTTCTGAATCAGTTTGATTATTGGGGGGTTGATCTTGTACAGTTGCATACATTTGATCATCCATGAATGTGGAACACTATCAAAACCTTTTTTGGAGTCTATCCAGGCTGTGGACAATTTGGTTCTTCTGGTTTTACAGTTTTCAAGTATAGCCTTGTTTATTAGTAGGTGGTCTATTGTTCCATAGCATCCTCTCTTACATCCCTTCTGTTCTGCCTCTGGACCTCCAACTTCCATTCGGTGGTGGTACATAATTTCTGGAATGATTCCCATCAGATGTTTGTACGTTGTGGTAGACATTTTGTTTATTGGTCCATACTTGTGAAGTAGTTGGGTTTCCTCTGATTTTGGGATGAGGATGGTGTACCTTCCCTGAGCCATTCGTCCATTAACCCCTCCCCTTGGACAAGTTTGTTGAATGCTCGAGCATCGTGATTGTGGAGAGCATCTAGTTGCTTCAGCCAGAAATTCGGAACTCCATCCGAGCCTGGGCTTTTAAAGTTTGGCATTTTTGCAAGTTGTTCTTCCAGCTCTTCTTCACCTATTATCACTGGGGGGGGGGGGGATGGGGGCATTTCCTTTAGGTGTTGCTTTTTCTTTTCCAATTTTTGGATCTGATTTGCCTCCTTATTTGGTTCTTTTAGGTCTTCATAGATTCCTTTCAAAAAGTTTTCAAGTCTATCCTTTTCAGGGGGACTTGTTAAATCTTGCTTTTGTTTCCTTAGTTCAACGTAGAATCTTTTCGGGTTGTTTTCAAACAACTGGTATTATTTTCTCCCTTTGTTAATCAAATAGAAGACCAAGAAAGAACCCAAAGAAGTAAAGAGCAAAGACGGAGTCATCAGGAGGAACCTGGATTTGATTCGGGTTTCAGCTGCGACTCCACAACCCTCAAAACCCATCCAGGTGCAGCCAAGTGACCCTGACAGAAAAATTGCTGCAAGAATTCACTTCGAAGAGAGATAGATAAATAAAGAGAGGAATATAAAGTAAAAGAGATGAAAGAGAAGAAAAAGCAAGAATTAAAATGAATAAAGAGAATTGTGAAAAAATTAGAAAAGTATGAAAGGAAGAAAGAACAAAGATGGCGGGAAGAACCCGGATATATATATATATATATATATATATATATATATATATATATATATATATATATATATATATATATATATATATATATATGTATATATATATATATATATATATATATATATATATATATATATATATATATATATATATATATATATATATATATATATATATATATATATGTATATATATATATATATATATATATATATATATATATATATATATTTTATGAAATCTTTAGATTTCGTAAGTAACAAGCAGAAACGGAAGTCATCAATATACTTACGAAATCTTAAGATTTCACAAGTAACAAGCAGTCATAGACTGGTACTTACGAAATTGTCAACTTGACCTCTGATCTTGTCTAATAAAAGCTGTCTCTCGAGAAGGTATCGACGCAAACCACAAGTTTCTACGATGATTCTGCAGCAAACCATCAAAAATCGAATGTTTTGGATGTTTGACCTCACTGTGACCTTGACCTTTGACCGATTTTTACCAAAATCTAATCAGCACAAGCAATCATGCCCCTGAATCACGTGGTGTAATTTGACATTGGTAGCGTCTTCCGTTCTCGAGTTATCGTGCCTACAAACAAACAAACAAGCAGTCATAGACTGGTACTTACGAAATCGTCAACTTGAACACTGACCTTGTCGAATAAAAGCTGTCTCGAGAGAAGGTAGCGACGCAAACCAAAAGTTTCTACGATGACTCTGCAGCAAACCATCAAAAATCGAATGTTTTGGATGTTTGACCTCACTGTGACCTTGACCTTTGACCGATTTTGACCAAAATCAAATCAGCGCTAGCAATCACCCTCCTGAATCACATGGTGTAAATTTACATTGGTAGCTTCTTCTGTTCTCGAGTTATCATTTTTGGATGTTTGACCTCACTGTGACCTAGACCTTTGACCGATTTTGACCAAAATCTAATCAGCACCAGCCATCACCCTCCTGAATCACGTGGTGTAATTTGACATTGGTAGCTTCTTCCGTTCTCGAGTTATCGTGCCTACAAACAAATAAACAAACAAACAAACAAACAAACAGAAACTGAAGTCATCAATATACTTACGAAATCTTTAGATTTCGAAAGTAACAAACGAGCAGTCATAGACTGGTACTTACAAAATCGTCAACTTGACCTCTGACCTTGTCTAATAAAAGCTGTCTCTCAAGAAGGTCGCGACGCAAACCAGAAGTTTCTACGATGATTCTGCACCAAACCATCAAAAATCAAATGTTTTGGATGTTTGATCTCACTGTGACCTTGACCTTTGACCGATTTTGACCAAAATCTAATCAGCACTAGCAATCACCCTCCTGAATCACGTGGTATAATTTGACATTGGTAGCTTCTTCCGTTCTCGAATTATCTGTACCAAACCATCAAAAATCGAATATTTGACCTCACTGTGACCTTGACCTTTGACCGATTTTGACCAAAATCTAATCAGCACCAGCCATCACCCTCCTGAATCACGTGGTGTTGTAATTTGACATTGGTAGCTTCTTCCGTTCTCGAGTTATTGTGCCAACAAACATTCAAACAAACAAACAAACAAGCAGTCATAGACTGGTACTTACGAAATTGTCAACTTGACCTCTGACCTTGTCTAATAAAAGCTGTCTCTTGAGAAGGTAGCGACACAAACCAGAACTTTCTACGATGATTCTGTTCCAAACCATCAAAAATCGAATGTTTTTGATGTTTGACATCACTGTGACCTTGACCTTTGATCGATTTTAACCAAAATCTCATCAGCGCTAGCCATCACCCTCCTGAATCACGTGGTGTAATTTGACATTGGTAGCTTCTTCCGTTCTCGAGTTATCGTGCCTACAAACAAACAAACAAACAAACAGAAACGGAAGGCATCAATATACTTATGAAATCTTTAGATTTTGTAAGTAACAAACAGAAACGGAAGTCATCAATATACTTTCGAAATCTTTAGATTTCGTTAGTAACAAGCAGTCATAGACTGGTACTTACGAAATCGTCAACTTGACCTCTGACCTTGTCTAATAAAAGCTGTCTCTCGAGAAGGTAGCGATGCAAACCAGAAGTTTCTACGATGATTCTGTATCAAACCATCACAAATCGTAACGTCGACGGAAGCAAAAATCTCCATTTCTCCACGCAATGATATTGTTGTGGTTACCAAATTCGCAAACCACCATTCAGGTCCCTTAGGTGAGGTATCTCGGTAAGTGCATGTGTAGTTAGGCCCAAACCCGTTGTCTAGTGGGAATACATGTCATTTATGCGTGCTGCGACTCTTCAGGATAGCCGTTTTTCTTTTGCTATCTTTATTTTGGACCAACCGCCATGATTACCACCACCAGTTACAACATCAACCACCAACCACAACGCCGCTTCACCACAACCGCCACGACCTTCACGTCACACCTCGCAGCCGTCGCATCGCCACCGTTCTTGCGCCGCCTGTGGGTACCGGTGTTGGACTCGTGCAGGGCGCGTGCCGAACAGCGTGTACAAAATCACGGATTTTGTGCTTCAAAAACGGATCAAAAATGACACACGCCCACTTTTTGCCGTCCAATCGGTGGGCGAGGGGCGAATTGGCCCCGCCCCCAGGGCGATCGATATATGCAAATTTATGGATCAAAAAGCCTTCACGCCCACTTTTTCTCGGGCCAATGGGGAGCGAGGTGAAAGGTCGAAGGGAGGGGGTCAAAGATGAGAGGGCGAAGTTACGGGGCGGATAAAAGGACCGTGTTCGTCAGTCCAGGGGAGTCCAGAGGCGGAGAGTAGGAGAGTAGGAGAGTCGAGAGGCGAAGAGTAGGAGAGTAGGAGAGTCGGAAACAGAGAGTCAAGACTTCGCGGGCGGTGGAGCTGCTCGTCGTGTGCGTTGGAGTCGGAACGGAGGGGACGGAGCTGTGGAAAGGCGGCGACACCAGACGAGGGGGTGCTCGCGTCGTGCAGGGAGCTGCACCCGAGGGAGGCCGACAGCGCGACCTGGCCGAGGTGGAGACGCTCGTCGCGGGATAATAAAGATCCTCTATACCCCGAGCATCAGCAACCCCCTCCTGTTTCCCCCCGCGCTGAGATAGTGCGACCAAGTGGGCCCCTTTCCCACCCCCTACCAGACACCGTCCGCGAGGCCCGCGGAGTTGAGGCGCCATTGCCGCTCCACGTCTCATCACCAGACGGGTAGGCGCGACCCGGTCTCGGCCTCAGGCCCGCCTCATCCTTGAGGGTATTTCTTTTCCTTGGTTTTGGGTATGTGTTGTCGGCGCCGTCTGTGAAGTAGAATTGTATAAGTGTTGCCGTGTGCTCGGTAGTCGGTATTAGCTCTGCATTGTGTTTTCGCTTTTATATTTGCTTTTTGTGTAAATTGCATTGTGTCTTTTCTGTGTGCATTTGGTGGAATTGTATATGTGTGCTTCCCGTGTGCCGCGAATAAATGTGCTTTGTGTTGAACTGTTTCCCGCTTCGCTTCGTCATTTCTCCCATTGAATCCTCATCTTGCTTCACGTAAAGGGTTGGTAGTGGGCTGAATACGCCCGATAATTAATCGAACCGTCGAGGTCGACGATAACACCGCTCGGTTATTCTGATAGTACGGAACGGGTCGCTTAAGTGGCCCGTGTCCGAAGTCGACCTGCGGCGAGGTGCGATCGCCCGGTCTACCCTCCGCGTGGGTACTTAGGTAGGTCGAATTTGGCGAGCAACCCTATCCCACGCGGGGGCTGATTGGCTCGATCGCGGTGAGACCGAAAGGTCCACCCGTGACTGGTTCCCGGCGTTAGTCCGAGAGGGTCACGACTGGATTGTCCGTCCGGTGGGCGACGTGCCGCGATTCGAGTTACGTGGCCGTCAGCACGCCGGCGGGCGCGAATCCGCAACAATATTATACCTTAACGTTACTCAAAGACGCGTCTGCTCGAGCGCACTGCATCATGGGACGACCCGTGACGCGTCGAGTGAAATATTTTTTATACAATCTTAAAACGTCTCCAAAACATCCGATTTTTACCAGAATTTCGACAACTGAGTTTTAAGCATCCTAAGCGATCGCAAAAACCGAAGACAAAATTAAAATCGAAGTTAAAACGAACTTGTAACGTCGAGCGAAGCAAAAATACTCCATTTCTCCACATGAATTTACGGAATTATGTTTGACCTCACTGTGACCTTGACGTTTGACCGATTTTGACCAAAATCTAATCAGCACGAGCCATCACCCTCCTGAATCATGTGGTGTAATTTGACAATGGTAGCTTCTTCCGTTCTCGAGTTATCGTGCCTACAAACAAACAAGCAGTCATAGACTGGTACTTACGAAATCGTCAACTTGACCTCTGACCTTGTCTAATAAAAGCTGTCTCTCGAGAAGGTCGCGACACAAACCAGAAGTTTCTACGATGATTCTGCACCAAACCATCAAAAATCGAATGTTTTGGATGTTTGACCTCACTGTGACCTTGACCTTTGACCGATTTTGACCAAAATCTAATCAGCGCGAGCCACCAACCTCCTGAATCACGTGATGTAATTTGACATTGGTAGATTCTTCCGTTCGAGTTATCATTTTTTGGATGTTTGACCTCACTGTGACCTTGACCTTTGACCGATTTTGACCAAAATCTAATCAGCACTCGCCATCACCCTCCTGAATCACGAGGTGTAATTTAACATTGGTAACTTCTTCCGTTCTAGAGTTATCGTGCCTACAAACAAACAAACAAACAAACATACAAACAAGCAGTCATAGACTGGTACTTACGAAATCGTCAACTTGACCTCTGACCTTGTCTTATAAAAGCTGTCTCGAGAGAACGTAGCGACGCAAACCAGAAGTTTCTACAATGATTCTGTACCAAACCATCAAAAATCGAATGTTTTGGATGTTTGACCTCACTGTGACCTTGACGTTTGACCGACTTTGACCAAAATCTAATCAGCCCTAGCGATCACACTCCTGAATCACGTGGTGTAATTTGACATTGGTAGCTTCTTCCATTCGAGTTATCTGTACCAAACCATCAAAAATCGAATATATGACCTCACTGTGACCTTGACCTTTGACCGATTTTG
The DNA here is from genome assembly GCF_056783735.1 of Eptatretus burgeri. NCBI lineage: Eukaryota > Metazoa > Chordata > Myxini > Myxiniformes > Myxinidae > Eptatretus > Eptatretus burgeri. The sequence goes on along the minus strand of NC_140976.1, from coordinate 5,964,761 downwards.
ACCAAAATCTAATCATCGCTAGCCACCACCCTCCTGAATCACGTGGTGTAATTTGACATTGGTAGCTTCTTCCGTTCTCGAGTTATCGTGGCTACAAACAAACAAACAGAAACGGAAGTCATCAATATACTTCAAAATCTTTAGATTTCATAAGTCACAAACAGAAACGGAAGTCATCAATATACTTACGAAATATTTAGATTTCGTAAGTTACAAACACACAAACAAACAAACAGAAACGGAAGTCATCAATATACTTACGAAATCTTTAGATTTCATAAGTAACAAGCAGTCATAGACTGGTACTTAGAAATCGTCAACTAGACCTCTGACCTTGTCTCATAAAAGCTGTCTCAAGAGAAGGCCGCGACGCAAACCAGAAGTTTCTATGATGATTCTGTACCAAACCATCAAAATTCGTAACGTCGACCGAAGCAAAAATCTCCATTTCTCCACGCAATTATTTTATCAAAGTCACAAAACCGTAATATTCGGCCATCCACCAACAATCTTTTCATAATCCGACGGCTCAGCGAGTCAGGCATGCGACGATAACCTTTATTGGGATAAAAAATGAGTTTTAAACACCATCTTTATCGAAAACACCGTCAGCGCGCACACGGAAAACCTTTACGTGACTCAACGACGCGTCTGCTCGAGCGCACTGCATCACGTGACGATCCGTGACGCATCGAGTGAAATATTTTTTATACAATCTTAGAAAGTCTCCAAAACATCCGATTTTTACCAGAATTTCGACAACCGAGTTTTAAGCGTCCAAAGCGATCGCAAAAACCGAAGTCAAAATTAAAATCGAAGTTAAAACGAACTCGTAACGTCGAGCGAAGAAAAAATCTCCATTTCTCCACGCAATTATTTAATATTATTTTATCAAGGCCACAAAACCGTAATATTCGGCCATCCACCAACAATCTTTACATCATCCGACGGCTCAGCGAGTCAGGCATGCGACGATAACCTTTATTGGGATAAAAAATGACTTTTGAACACCATCTTTATCGAAAACACCGTCAGCGCGCACACGGAAAACCTTAACGTGACTCAACGACGCGTCTGCTCGAGCGCACTGCATCACGTGACGACCCGTAACGCGTCGAGCGAAATATTTTTTATACAATCTTAAAATGTCTCCAAAACATCCGATTTTTACCAGAATTTCGACAACCAAGTTATAAGCCTCCTGCGATCGCAAAAACCGAAGACAAAATTAAAATCGAAGTTAAAACGAACTCGTAACGTCGAGCGAAGCAAAAATACTCCATTTCTCCACATGAATTTACGGAATTATGTTTGACCTCACTGTGACCTTGACCTTTGACCGATTTTGACCAAAATCTAATCAGCACAAGACATCACCCTCGTGAATCACGTGGTGTAATTTGACATTGGTAGCTTCTTCTGTTCTCGAGTTATCGTGCCAACAAACAAACAAACAAACACACAAACAAACACACAAACAAACAGAAACGGAAGTGATCAATATACTTACGAAATCTTTAGATTTCATGAGTAACAAGCAGTCACGGACTGGTACTTACGAAATCGTCAACTTGACCTCTGACCTTGTCTAATAAAAGCTGTCTCAAGAGAAGAAAGCGACGCAAACCAGAAGTTTCTATGATGATTCTGTACCAAGCCATCGAAAATCGAATGTTTGACCTCACTGTGACCTTGACCTTGGACCGATTTTGACCAAAATCTAATCAGCGCTAGCCATCACCCTCCTGAATCACGTGGTGTAATTTGACATTGGCAGCTTCTTCCGTTCTCGAGTTATCGTGCCTCCAAACAAACACACAAACAGAGGATGGAAGTCATCAATATACTTGCGAAATCTAAAGATTTCGTAAGTACAAAAATTCGGGCCCAAAGGGGCTCAAACAGGTGATTCCCCCCCCCCCCCACCAAAAAATATGCATTTGCTGTCTTCTCAGAAACTACACACACAATTCTGATGAAACTTGACCCCAACCTTCATAACCTATGATGTACCATAGGTTGTTCACAACATTAAAAAAGTCGGTGTCTGAGAGGGGTCTCTGGAGAGGGTTTAAAGGGGAAGGGGGGGGGGGTTGCCACCCAAAGGGGGTATTTGCTTTCTTCTCAGAAACTCCACACAAAATATCAATGAAACATGACCATAACATTCATCACCCGTGACGTAACAAACGTTGTTCACGGCATAAAGAAAATCAGGGTCTGAGAGGGGTTGCCCACCAAAATAGGTGTTTGCTTTCTGCTCAATTACTCATTTGTGATGTGTCCATTCGTATTTACCCTGTGCACGTGAAGCAAAAAGTGGAGTCAAGCAACTGGTTCACTTCTGTCTGTCTCTCCTTCCATATTTCTGTCCACAAACTTCAGTTTGTGATTGAGGAACAACTTGATCTCAATTTAATTTGATTTTGAACACAAATCGGAAAAAGAACCTGCCGCTTTACAGCACTTTGGCTCTGAATTTGTCTCAGTCACACATGTGTAGAGGAGAGAGAGATAAAAAAAAAATTTAAATTTACTCGGCCTGTCTGGCAGTGAAACAAAATTGAACATCATTCCAAAGAGGAAACTTTCTGTTTTATAAGATGTCATAAAGGACACAAACAGACACAAAGAACCAATGTAACATGTTTAATAAGGTGGTGTAAAAGACGCTGCATTAATGGCGGTAAACTTCCGGAATTTCTGGGAGGAGACAGAACCGCCTGGGGACGTCTGCCCTGAACGAGCTTCCGTTTGCATACGCTGTGCCTGAATGAGTCTCTACCTGAACGAGCTGTCAAATGCATGTGCCTTCACAATTCACTGCCTGACTAGAGTGAACACGAGAGTCCAAGGGCAGCAACCGCATAAGAACTGTTGAACCTGGCATTTCCAACCACTTCACACCACATGGACACTCACAAAATCCCCCAATACCCCCACTGATCCAGTCCTCCACATGGAACAGACATGGGCCAACCTGTTGGTGTATGGTGAGTCAGGATTCCCAACCAGGCACCGCCCTTCCTCTAATCATCATCTTTGTGTCTACTTTCCCAGATGAAGGATGGCACACCTGTCTCTCGTGTCAAGAAATAAGTAAGATTGTGTAAGGGACTTACATGCTAAAGGTAACACATTTTTTTGAGCATTTGATCCCTGCACAGGAAACTCTCCAATATCGCGGGGGTGAGGTTATTGATAAATGCCACGATAGTTGAAACCGCGATCTTGAAAACCAAGGGCCAATGGGAAGAGGCGGGTTTGGTTCCTGGACTTGGAGAAAATTTCGAGGAAGATCGACGATAGCCAGAAATAAACACATTAGTATTGAAACAAGGAAAAAAAGATAAAATGTCAAAGCCCCCGTTTTAGTAATTTTTCTGGACAGAGTTAAAGGGTGAGCTAATAATTATTTACAACGGAAATGGCTGCCAGTTTACCAGTCGGTCATCTTTGATCAGATCGCAAAATAAGGTTAGGTGCAAGTGTATGCCATCATGTACTGTGCGTGTGCTAAGTTTGAACAAAATTGGATCATGCATGTCTGAGAAATGATTGGGAAGACATTAAAGTAACAAAATTGCCATCAGTGGGCCATCTTAGATCTGATCTCGAAAAAAAAAATGACGTGCATATGCAAGCCCTCTTTCCTTATCTGTATGCAAAGTTTGAACAAAATCAGTAAATGCATGTCCAAGAAATGGTTGAGGACATGTTCAATAGCAAGATGTTTTCAACAACTAAAATGGCTGCCAGTCTTCCAGTCGGCCATCTTGGGGAAAACAAATGACGTGCATATGTAAGCCATAATTCAGTATCTGTGTGCCAAGTTTGAACAACATCCGTAAATGCATGTCGGAGAAATGGTTGAGGACGTGTTCATCGGGTATTTACAATTAAAATGGCCACCAGTCGGCCTTCTTTCATCACATCGCGAAACAAAATGATGTACTTATGTATTCTGTCATGTTTTGTCTTTGTGCGAAGTCAGAGTAAAATCGGTTCATACATATCAGAGATATGGTTGCGCACGCACACAAAAATCATGACCAAATCCATAAGCCCCCGTTTTAGACCCGGTGTAATAGGTGCAAAAAAAAAACACGTATGTATGCATGTATATATGTATGTATATATATATATATATATATATATATATATATATATATATATATATATATATATATATATATATATATATATATATATATATATATATATATATATATATATATATATTTGCAGATGTTCATGAATGCAGACGGAAATGAAAAAATAAAAGATCAGAAAACAATTAAAATTAAATTACCTTTGGGTTTTCCTCCAGTGACACCACACCAAGACCCCCCAGAACACTACAGCAGCAATGAGACCAAAGATCAAACCAGAAAAGGATTTTTGGTGTTTTTCTTCTGAACCTGCAAAGGGAAACTCCATTTATTACAATCCCATTGTAACTGATAAATGTTTAACTATTTGTAGTAAGTGGAAAACATTCTCGTTTATACTTTTATTTTTACCATTTTAAAGGAGGAATTGATTTTTTAATTTCCAAGACTGCTTCTACTAATTACCAAGAAACTCGAATCAAAAACTACAAATCTTTGGGGACATAAACTGTGATTTTAGAAAAAAAACAAAAAAAAAGATGATTGTAAATACAATGAAAATATTTAATTTGTAATTATTTAAACTTTGATATGGTTTATTTGAAGCATTAACCCTTTCACTGCTGGAGCTGAAACAGGAAAACAAACTCAAGGAAGTAAATGCCATAAAATTTACAACCCCTCCCAACTCCCCACCCCTCATCAGTTAACATTTGTAATCGGTTTGGATCTTCTGACCACGTCCTTGTCAAAGTGGACATTTCTCTGGCTATTATCAGAGAACCACCTCACCGCCGTAGAGTCTGGCATTTCACTCAAGCAGACTGGCAGGGTCTCCAAGCAGCCCTCAAACTTATAGACTGGTCTCCTATCGCTACTTTCTCCAACATCAACTCATCCTGGAAATTTTTTCAAAGAAACTTGCTCTCCCTAATGCACAGATTTATCCCCTCTCATCTTCAGTTGTCCTACCCTTCCTGCCACCCTTGGTTCACTGAAGCTTGTGGTGAAGCAGTTGTCCTGAAACATGGAAAGCTTTCCTCATGGAAAGCAAACCCAACTGAGGGCAATCTCAGTTCCTTCCATAAAGCTCAGAACAAGTGTGTGTATCTATCCTCAGGAGAGACACAAAACAACATCTTTCTCATCTCAAGTCTGAACTCTCAAACCTCTCCCCCTCCTCAAAATCCTGGTGGCATCTTATCAAATCTGTTTCTGGTGTATGTTCCCCCTCCATCCCCTCCCTTACCTCAAATGGCTGCACTGCTGATACCGCACGTGAAAAAGCTGAATGCCTAAACTCGGTGTTTGCAGCTAAATCTTGTGTCCAAAACCCATCACTTTCTCTACCCCACCTTACCCAGTCGCACCCAACTGTCCCTGGACTCTGTGTCCTTTTCTCCTCACAAGGTGGAGAGCTTGCTGTCAAACCTCGACTCAGATTCTGCAACCGGTCCAGACAGCATCAGCCCACGTGTCCTCAAAGCCTGCTCTTCTGCTCTTGCTCACCCTCTCTCTGTTCTATTCACCCTCTCATTTGCCCAAGGTCATCTGCCATCTGCTTGGAAATCAGCAAACATCACTGCCCTGCACAAAAAAGGTGCAAAAACAGATCCCTGCAACTACAGACCAATCAGCCTTCTCCCAAACATCAGCAAGGTTATGGAATCCATCATCGTCTCAGACATTAAATCCTTCCTCTTCTCCAATGGCTTGATTTCTGATCATCAATTTGGTTTCAGACCAGGTCACTCTACCCTGGATATGCTGCTTCTGCTCTCCCAACAATGGATGTATTCCTCAATGCCAGACAGGAAATCCGAGCCATATCCCTGGACATATCACATGCTTTTGACACAGTCTGGCACCCTGTCCTGCTCACCAAACTCTCTTCCTATGGTATCCAAGGCCATCTACACTCATGGCTCGCAGACTTCCTCTCCTGTCGCAGTCACTGTGTGGCCCGAAATGGAGTTCTTTCATCCCCCTTCCTGTCCAGGCTGGAGTTCCTCAAGGTAGTGTTCTGGGCCCTGTTCTTTTTCTGGTTTTCATCAATCATCTCTCCGACTCTCTGGAAAATCCTCTATATCTCTTTGCTGATGACTCCACCCTCTGCCGTAGCATCGGTCATCCTTCAGACCGGCAAGCAGCAGCTTCTTCGCTCACTGCAGACCTGGATAAAATCACAAACTGGTCCAACACGTGGAACATGTCTTTCAATACGGACAAATCTCACACTCTCACGATGTCTCTTCGAAAGGGCCGATTAGACCCCCCCCCCCCCCATCCACTTTCTCAACAATCCTTTGTTCTGGGTCTCACTTCTGGAAAGGAAGAATTCTTTCTTTCAAGCTTCTGGGTCTCACTATCTGTCATGACCTTTCCTGGGAAAGCCACATTTCAAACCTCACCTCCAAAGCAAGGCGCCGATTGGGAATCCTCCGTCGTGCAAAGTCCTTCCTCGGCCCACCTGAGCTCCTGACCACTGACAAAGCTTTTGTCCGCAGCCTGATGGAGTACTGCTCTCCGCTCTGGGCTAGTGCTCCTGCCTCCCACCTTTCTCGGCTTCATGCTGTAGAAACCAAGGCATTTCGGATCATTGGCATCTCCCACAATGAGACTGAGTCTTTGGGCCTCTCACTCAATCACCGCAGGTTGGTCGGTGGTCTTTCTGTCTTCTACCGTCTCCTCTCCAGTCTCGCCCCCCCCTGCTCTCTCTACGATTTGTCCCCACCACATTTCCACAGGGCGCTCAAGGTCTGCCAACAACCCCCTTCTGGTAAAACTACCAAAATCACGAATCACTGCTCACCTTCACTCTTTCATTCCTCTTTTTTACCGACTTTGGAATAAACTCCCTCACTCTATTCATTCCCATTCTTCTTTCCAGGCCTTCAAAACAGCTGTTCACCACCACCTCTTATCATCCCCCATCCAAATCCTCGATCATTTATACCCCTGATAATCCACCCAAGCCCACCTCCTTCAAATTCCCTGCTTTCCTTTTTGAAAGTCCCTGTAATGTCCATCTTCTATTCCCCATGTTCCCCGTCCCATCCCTCTCCCTTCCACAGATCTCCTAATGTCTATGTTCCCCACTGTTTTGTCCTTCCCATTCCCTCCCCTCTTGTCTCATGCCCCCCTTGATGTGCGTTGTGTGTTAGCTCTCATACGAGCCTCGACAAGGTATACAAAAGAAAAAAATGTTATAAAAGATTATGAATGGGTTGGACAACTTTGATAAAACTCCACAAGTGTGTTCAGCCAAAGCCAAGGAAGAAATCACTTGATTTTGGTGTCGGTCAAAAGTCAAGGTCAAAACAAATTCTAAATTTTCTGGATGTAATGTATAAAATGGTGAAAAGTGAACTTTTTATTCCAAAATTAGTGGGACATCTAAAGGAGTCGTTTGGAGTCAAATCGGACAAACACTGAGTGAATGAGTTTACATCAAATGTTGAGGTCACAGCGAACTTGAGTTAAAACTTTAAAAGGTAAGAAATGAAAATTCATCAAATTCATCAAAACCTTATGATCATATTGGGAATTACGAAGAGATGAGACGATTGTGTTTGGTGAACTTGGGTTAAAATGAAACATCTCAGATGTCGATAAAAATGAACAAAAATGTTACGTCTGCCACCTAAGGTTTTCACCCATCTGTGTTTGTTTGTGACTTGTGAAATTGATGATTTTTCAAGTGGATTCATCAGTCGATTTTGTTATTTTGTCTGTATCTCTGTGTGTGTTTGTCTGTCTCTGTGAGTCTGTTTCATCACGTACAGGTCACAATTCTAAACCGATCTTCACAAAACTTCACCACATGGTAGAGTTTATCATAAGGAAGAAGCCTGTTGATTTTGAGGTCAAAAGGCCCAAGGTCAACAACTGAGGTGAGATTTCTAAAATCCTCAATTTTCATCTGATCGACTTGAAATTTAAAGAGGATTTATATTTCAGGTCATTGAATTAAACCAACAATTATTTTTGAGGTCCATACATCGGCCAAATGGTCAAAGGCCGAATTTCTAAAATACTGGATTTTCGTCTGATTTACTTGAAATTTGATGGGCATTTGCCATTAGGTCACTGAATTCAACCACCTATTATATTGGAGGTGAACATAGGCCAAAAGATTTTGGTTCAGATCCAGTCCATCAGTGGGATACAAAATGTGAACTGTTCCACCTAACAGAGGTATGCGCTCTACCGAGTGCCGTTATACTTTGCGCTGTTTTGCCAAGTGTCGCTCTATGAGTGATTTTTCATTTGTCTGTTTGTGTGCAGCATATCTCAAAAAGTTGCGAACGGATTCAGACGAAACTTGGTGAACATGTTGGGTGTGTGACAAGGAAGAATAGTTTCAGTTTTGGTGAAGATCCAAATCCAGATCCGGATCTAATAATTTTTTAAGTGATTCTTCACCATTGAAAGATAGGGCCAAAAACGATATCGTACTGTATAACACGATATTTCAAAAATGTAATGGGCCAGATATGTTCTCGTGGATCAGGCATTACGTGGTGGAGGTATGTGCTCTACAGAGTGCCTTTCCAGTTTATAATGGAATCACAGGTCATGTGACGATGCTCTTTATGATTACAATGCAAAACAGCGGTGGTTTTTTTCGAAGATTCTGGATTCTAACCATGAGACGGACAATGTGAAGTCTTGTGGTTTTGAGGATGAGAGAATCGTTATCACATCATTGTCAGTATGGATGTTTCTTGGTCTACCTGTTTACCTGTGTTTCAGTGAAAGAGTGAAAATAAGTAATTAATGAGCATATCCAGCATTACAGGCTGTGATGTAAGCATCTGTCAAGGTTGTCAAAATATATTTCAATGCAAATCATATCTTTAAACTAACAAATATATTGTTGTGGCGTTGGGATTCGGACCAGTCTCCTGATCCCTATCCTGACTAACCAATGTTGCGGGGAACACGTCCGCCAAATGACCGGGACGCATTAAGGACCTTCTCCCTCCCTTACTATCTCAATCGCTCCCTATCCCTTACTATCCCGAGCCTTACTCGGTCTCGTTGGGTCATAATCAAGATGTGAACCCAAGCGGTGGTTTAGTAAGCATGGGGGTGCATTTAGTAATGGGGTGTTTAGTGCCAAAAAACAAACAAACAAATATCCTCTAAAGAGGATTTAAAAGCCAACCTGGCTATTCTCACTCAGCGATCGTAATAGCCCGAATCACTCAAAGTGAGACGGTGAGTTTAAAATGTGTACTTAAAACAAGGAGTAGGAGAGAACTGGAAGGCAATTGTAGATTCATGCTATCCAGGTTTAGTTACAATAAATACAATTCACGCACCAGGGTTTCGTATGGACGGAAGATCTTACATATTCCATCTAAAGACATCAAACACCACAGCAGAAAGAAGAGAGATATTGACAAGACAAGGAATACCCAATGGTGGCCCGTGCGGGCGATGCAAGTCCAACAATGTGTCTAGCGTGCTCGAGGTGTCCAGGGACCGTGGGGTTGCAACATGGGCAGAAGAGAAGTGGATGGCATGATGGCATAGGAGGTGCTGGCTCTCTCTTGCCATCTGGGAAGCTGTGCATTCACCTCCCTCCTCTGATCTCCGGAGCAGACAGCACAATTCCAGACATGGCTCCCTAGCTGAGCCTCGGACCTCTCATTCTCCGTACTGTCCGCCGGCCCTTTTAATGTCTTGGTTAACACCCCACCCTGTGACGTCGCCCAGGCCTGCCCGCTCCGCACACATTAGCTCCACAGATGTCACTCAAGCTCAAGCCCCACCCCAAAACTTCTCGGTCTCTCCTGATTGATGAAGGCTTGCCTAAAGTGGGCTTAACTTCCGCTTCGCTGGGCAAGCAAGGTCGCTTTATTTTAATTTACATAAAAACAGATTTAAAGAGGATAAAACATGAAAAAAGGGATTTAAGGAGAAGTGGATTTCGACACAAACTTTGGAAGGGGAGACGACATGCTTTCTATACGAGAATCGACACGCATTGTCATTACAGTTTTACCTCAATGTTGTGCGAAAACATGAACTTATGGAAATAACTATTCTTATCTATACATTCTTAGCCCCGAGAAGTCACATCCACAACAGTGTTTAAAAGATGTTCCCAATTGTCTTCATTCAAACATTAAATCCATGGCATTTGATGTCTGCGCCACGAGGTTAAAACCACATATCTTGGACTGAAATGAGAGACTTACGGACGAGCAGGATCGTAGATGTCGATCCCTCCTTGTAATTAGGGTAACGTATCGTACATGTATAAGTTCCATTTTCATGAAATCCCACATCCTTGAGGAGCAGAGTAAAATAATCCCCGTTTGGAATCCCGGAGATATTCATCCTCCCATCCAGGACTTGTTCTTCTCCATTTTGAAAAAGGTATAATGGGTTCTTGTTCGAGTCTTTGTAGAACTCGATGGAAAGGAGACAATCATTGATCGAAGGTGAACCTTCCTGCGTGTTGAGAGATAATGTGTAAATGAACTCCAAATCTTCACCAGGTGTTGCCTCAACAGTCTTTGGACCCTTCACCATCACGCAACCTGTAATGGACAAACAATGAAAGTTTCACAAAATGGAGAAAAACATCTTACACATCAAATGTTGTTCAGTATTTACCAAAACTCAAAATGAACAAACGGTTTTGTTGAACACGAGAAAATTGAACAAAATTAGAATGAAGATGATTTGAAGAGTTTATAAAATGCAAGTAAAAAAATAAAAAAAATAATTTTATTTATGGTTTTCTTGTTGGTTTTGTGAAAAGCTATATTTTCCCCAAAGTACCAAACAACGTGTACACAACCCAGAAGGTTGTTTCGTTTAATATTTTATTAACACACACGAGCAAATACAAGCCGTCGCTTCGCCGGCAGGACTATTAAAAGGGTGGGGGGGAGAAAATGAGGGGGTGGGGGGAGGGAGAAAAAGAGGGAGGTGGAGGAGAAAAAGAGGGAGGTGGGGGAGGAAGAGAAGAGAGGAAGATGGGGGAGAAAGGGGGGTAGTGGGGAGAAGGGGGTGTTCTGGATATGTGTTTGATAGGGGGACTTGAGGGAAAGGCTACAACCACCGTCCAGACACGTCTGGAAATGACCACCATCGAGACATAACCAGTAGATCGGAAGAGGAGGGTTAATAAAAACTGTGAAAAAATAAAAAATTCGTTTGTCCAATTCACACATTCTTTGATGGCCCTTCATCTCCTCGACGTCCGGAGAGTTGTCCTCTCAAGTCCCGAATAAGCGTGCATGCACACTTATTTTTTAGAGGTGAAAATCCCCCCTTCACGGCTTCTATTCGGGTCTACACGCTTATTAAAAATCGTTCTTGCCAACATCAGGTCATATTTACACCAGCGAGCGTGTAGGGTAACAATGTTGTCCCGTCGAGAGATGTGTCGCCTTTACTCCCGAAATTCCTTCATCTGCCAACAATCTTCACCATGGGTCTGGGTACTGTACCGCGTCAATGCGGGTCCCACCGGTTGATTCATTCGGCTTCCTGAGTGTAACGGTGGATCCAGTGCATGCTATGAAAGTCAATTTCCTGAATAATGCTTTTCGATGGGTCAGACGATTACATTGTCTCTGACAAACTGTTCAGCATTGTTCGAGAAGAGATGTTGAAGTTTCGGAAGGATTTGCTGACATCTACCCCCCCTCCCCCCATCGGACATCAAAAACTGACATCAACCATCACCCTATCGAAGGGAGCCACCAGGAAGCGGAAGGGGGAAAGTGAGGTTCCACGAGATGAGGGTGTGGAACTGATGGATTGCGAGGGAGAGGAGTTGGCTCAAGTAGAATTGATGCAAGAGGTGAAGTCCCCACATTCAGATAAGAACGAAAGTCAGACAGACATTGTATCAATTCAAGAAGACCTCCCGTCTACCTCCACTCTCTCACACGAGCCTACAGATGATGAAACAAAAGCAGACTGTGCATTCCTTGATGACATCCAAGCTGTGATCGACAAACATTCGTCTTCCACATCCGAACTCTTCACTCCACAGTTCAGCAGATTCAAAGCAATCAACGCAAAGTCGCAGTCAACGTGTGGCCCTAAATGGAGTTCTTTCATCCCCTCTTCCTGTGCAGGCTGGAGTTCCTCAAGGTAGCGTTCTGGGCCCTGTTCTTTTTCTGGTTTTCATCAATGATCTCTCGGACTCTCTGGAAAATCCTCTATTTCTCTTTGCCGACGACTCCACCCTCTGCCGTACCATCTGTCATCCCTCAGACCGGCAAGCAGCAGCTTCTTCACTCACTGCAGATCTGGATAAAATCACAAACTGGTCCAACACGTGGAACATGTCTTTCAATCCAGACAAATCTCACACTCTCACTATGTCTCTTCGAAAGGACCGTTTACAAAACCCCCCCATCCACTTTCTCAACAATCCTCTGGAAGAAGACTTTTCTTTCAAGCTTCTAGGTCTCACTATCTGCCATGACCTTTCCTGGGAAAGTCACATTTCCAACCTCGCCTCAAAAGCCAGTCGCCGACTGGGAATCCTCCGTCGTGCTAAGTCCTTCCTCGGCCCTCTTGAGCTCCTGACCACTTACAAAGCTTTTGTCCGTAGCCTGATGGAGTACTGCTCTCCCCTCTGGGCTGGTGCTCCTGCCTCCCACCTTTCTCGGCTTCACGCTGTCGAAACCAGGGCATTTAAGATCATCGGCATCTCCCGCAATGAAGCTGAGTCTTTGGGCCTCTCACTCAATCACCGCAGGTTGGTCGGTGGTCTTTCTGTCTTCTACCGACTCCTCTCCAGCCTTGCCCCCCTGCTCTCTCTGCGATTTGTCCCCACCACATTTCCACAGGGTGCTCAAGGTCCGCCAACAACCCCCTTCTGGTAAAACTACCAAAATCACGAATCACTGCTCATCTTCACTCTTTCATTCCTCTTTTTTCCCGCCTTTGGAATAAACTTCCTCACTCTATTCTTTCCCATTCTTCCCTCCAGGCTTTCAAAACAGCTGTTCACCACCACCTCTTATCTTCCCCCATCCAAATCCTCGATCTTTTCTACCCCCGATAATCCACCCAAGCCCACTTCCTTCATTTCTCCTACTTTCCTTCCTGAAAGTCCCTGAAATGTCCATCTTCTCTTCGCCATGTTCCCCGTCCCATCCCCATCCCTCTCCCTTCCACAGTTCACCTAATGTGTCTGTTCCCCACTGTTTTGTCCCTTCCACTCCCGCCCCTCTTGTCTCATGCCTCCTTGCTGTGAGTTGTGTGTTAGCTCTCATACGAGCCTCGACCAAGGTATACAAAAAAAAAAAAAAAAAAAAAACGCAAACGCCCGAAGGAGTGTGAAGAAGCGCAAACAGATTGCCAAAGAAAAAGCGTAGACTACAGTACGCATCTTGGCATTGTAATGTATGTATTTTAACAATAAAATCCATGTTCTATATTTAGTGGGGCAACTTAGCATAACAATTGTGCATTTTGTGAGGAAAGCACCAAATTTGGCACACTCATAGCCTAATATATGATGAACAGATTTGGATATTGGGCCATCCCAAATTCAGCCACTGATGGCTGTGGCAGCCATTTTCCACTGCCATCAAAAATTTTGAGATGGCCCAATATCCAAATCTGTTCAAATTATGATTGGCCACTAGTGTGCCAAATTTGGTGCTTCCCTCACAAAATGCACAATTGTTACGCTATATTTAGCTAAGTTGCCCCACTAATTTGTCACATTTCTGGTTTTTCCACCCTGCCCTCTTATTCGGACCAGTACGCTTATTAGACTTTTTTGGGATTTTCCACCCGACACACCAATTCCGCCCTCCACTCTTATTAAAATTTGGAAAATGTTCCACCCTACACGCTTATGCAGACCCCCACGCTTATTCGGGACTTGAGAGTATCGTGGGGGAAGGAGTATCGTGGAGGCGGATAGCGTGAGAGGAGGGAAGGGAAGGCAGCACGAGGGGAAGGGGGAGGAGGAAAAGCAGCGCGAGGGAAGGGGGGGAGGCAGCGCGAGGGGAAGGGGGGGAGGCAGCGCGAGGGGAAGGGGGAAGGCAGCGCGAGGGGAAGGGGGGAAGGCAGCGCGAGGGGAAGGGGGAAGGCAGCGCGAGGGGAAGGGGGGGAGGCAGCACGCCGGGGGGCGAGGCAGCACGACGGGGGGGGCGAGGCAGAACGACGGGGGCGAGGCAGCACGATGGGGGGCGCAGGCAGCATGACGGGCAACTGAGGCAACATGAGGGGGGCAGAGGCAGCACGAAAGGGGGCGTAGGCAGCATGACGGGGGAGGCGGAGGCGGCACGACGGGGGGGCTGAGGCAGCACGACCGGGAGGCGGAGGCGGCACGACGGGGAGGCGGAGGCGGCACGACGGGGGGGTGGAGGTGGCACGACGGGGGAGGGGTGGTGGAGGCAGCATGACGAGGTGAATAATGAACCCAAACACCCAATTTTCTCTCATGAACTTCCTCGGAGTTCCTTGGTGTGCATGCAAAGTTTCAGGCTGCGAGGTGTCATGATTTTGGAGTTATGGAGGACACACACACACACACACACACACACACACACACACACACACACACACACACACACACACACACACACACACACACACACACACACTTAAGGAGTATGGCTGACTAATCACAGGTTACTAATCTAATTGCAGGTTCACTTCATTCTGATTAACACTTCGTATATGAACTAATCACAGGTTCATTTCATCCTCACTAACACGTCGTATTTTAACGAAAGATTCACTTCGCGTCCTCAACAACACCTGGTATTTGAACTGAAGGTTTACTTCATCCTAACTCGAGGGGGAGCATGCGGGAGAGTGCAAAACCTCCACCGCCAATACTGCTGGGTCACTCAAGTGAACCTTATATGTTATTCATTAAATATGTCAACAGTGCTGACAGAGTTATAGTTCTTTTCTCCAACATTTTTTTTTTTTGGGTGGGGGGGGGTTGGAAATCAATTAAAACATGTAAAAATGCAAAAAAATATAAAAATATTAAAAAATATATATATTTTTTTATAATATTATATTAAATATAATATTAAAAAAGAATTTTTTGGGGGGGGGTTGGAAATCACTCAAAACATGTAGATATGCAAAAAAAATTCTCTATTTTTTGGGGGGGGGTGTAAATTTTTTTGGGGGGGTTGAAAATCACTTAAAACATGTAAAAATGCAAATAAAAATTTTTTTTTCTCAAACAATTTTTTTTGGGGGGGGGGGCAAAATGAGTGCCAGCATGGAGGTATCCTGTGTCGGAGTGGCGACCCGTCCAGGATTGTACCCAATAGCCAAGGGGACTGCTTAGGCAGCACCAACGCTCTGCGCAGAGTATGGTCCCAATCTCCTCATTCTCCTTCCCAGTGGAGATGACAACACATTGGTGGAGAATAAGTCCAAAATTTAATGGCATCATCCTTGGACCATACCGAAACCCCTCCCCCCCCCCACCAAGTTTCGTCGAAATCCGTCGAGGAGTTTTTCTGTAATACTGTTCACAAACAAACAAACAAAGAAACAAACACAAACAGAAAGGGGTGAAAACAGTAACCTCCATCCATCTTCGAAGATGGCGGAGGTTAATTACCACCTCGTATTTGAACCAGAGGTTTACTTCATCCTGATTAACACTTCGTATTTGAACCAATCACAAGTTCACTTCATCCTCATTAACACCTTGTATTTGAACCAAAGGTTCACTTCACGTCCTCATTAACACCTAGTATTTGAAAGTGATGAGATAATGAATCCTTTACCCTCACCATATCCCTCTCCAACACACATTACAGGTACACGGTAAACACGGACACTTACCCTTGTACAAGGCTGTAACTGCAGAACCTGTGATATAGTGAGGATAGTTCACCTTGCAGGTATAATTCCCATAATCATCAAGTTTCACAGATTTGAATGTTAATGAAAATGTTCCATGATGTTCTTCGGACACGGACATGCTCAAACCGTCCATGTAATGTTCTCGTATCTTGGAAAAACGAGCAATTGAGTGTTTGTTGGAGTCGTACCACTCTATAGAAAATAATGGGAAATCGATTGCAATTTGAACTTCATGTGAACCAGGAGAGAAGTCACAGGTGAAGGTAGATTCTTGACCAGGTGAAGCCACAATGAACTCGGGGCAGTGAACAAACAATTTACCTGAAAAACACAAATAATAGGATTTGATTAAAATTAACTCTCAGGTAAAAGATGTCACAGGTAATCATGGAATTCCTCCTGATAATATCAATCAAGTAATCCCACTAAAAGGATTGGAAGAAACTTAAATAATTATTCAATTAAAAGAATCACATTCAATTGACGATGACAATGAGCTCATAATGATGTGACATTTTCCTTTCAGTTCAGAAACCATTTTTGTTTTTGTCATTCTGTACACTTACCTGTTTTATTTTATTTCAAAATTAACTGCAGAGACACCTGAATGTGCACTCGATCGTTTTTGTAAACCAAGTTTAGATTCACAGAAGAGTGTGGACACAGAACGGATGAGGACGCAACAGGGCAAAAGGAACAGAAAAAAAAGAGGGGGGGTGGAGGATTGAGAGGGGACACAAACAGCAGGGTTGAAGGACAAAATAAACAGATGGACAACAAGGGATGTGGGGAAGAATGAGGGGTTGGAGAGAATGCAGGGGGTTGAAATCCCACTCAGCTGTTGAATTAATACCAGGTGGGGTTAACTCGGCAAGTCATCCTTCCGAGGTTGGCAAAATGAGTGCCAGCATGGAGGTATCCTGTGTCGGAGTGGCGACCCGTCCAGGATTGTACCCAATAGCCAAGGGGACTGCTTAGGCAGCACCAACGCTCTGCACAGAGTATGATCCCAATCTCCTCCTCCTCCTTCCCAGCCGAGATGACAACACATTGGTGGAGAATAAATATGCATGAGGCAAGACATGGGTGGAACATAAATATGTATATAGATATATATATTACATTCAAACTTGGTTACATCACAAGCATTGATCATGGATTTAAGTAGTTTCACCAGAAGGGGGTTGATGGTTGACCGTGTGCCCTGCAGAAACCGAGAGGGGGAACAAAGCATGAAAAGACAAGATGATGCAAGGCGAGAAAGGAGGTGCTAGAAGACAGAGAGGCAACTGACATGATAGCAAAGCGATATGCCCATAGGCAGCTTCATCGCAGAAGATTCCAATGATCTTGAAGGCCTTGGTTCCATAGCGTCAAGCTGAGCAAGATGTGAGGCAGGGAAGCCAGCCCAGAGGGGAGAGCAGTACTCCATCAAGCTGCGGATGATGGCCTTGAAGGTGGATACGAGTTCAGGTGTGCCAAGGAAGGACTTTGTATGATGGAGGACGCCCAGTCAGCGGCTGGCTTTGGAGGCCAACATTGAGATGTGGTTTGTCCAAGAAAGATTACGGCTGATAGTGAGACCCAGGAGTTTGAATGACCGAACCTCCTCCAGTGGATTGTTGATAAAGTACATGGGTGGGTTTGCCAAACGGTCCTTTTCGGAGAGAGATAGTGAGAATGTGAGATTTGTCAGGATTGAAAGGCATATTTCAAATGTTTGACCAGCTTGTGATTTTTTTTTCCAAGGTCTGAAGAGAGAAGAAACTGCAGCCTGCCTGTCTGAAGGATGATGGATGTCACAGCAGAAGGTGGAGTCATCAGCAAATCAAATAGATGAAGGGGAATTTCCAGTCAGATCGATCATTTATAAAGATTCGAAATAGGACTTGGCCCCGACTGCGATTGGGCCAAAAACAATAAATGGCATGATATTTAAAAAATGTATTGGGCCCGATATGTTCTCGTGGATGAGGAATTGCATGGCGGAGGTATGCGCTCTACCGAGTGCCCTTCTAGTTGAAGTAGAGATGTCACCATCTCATCCATTCATAAAAGGTTAAACCTCGCTAGTTTCTGGATAATTGCCCTGTCTAGGAGATGGTCATTTAAAACCCAGCTGGCACACAAATTATCTTCAGGGATGCACCACAGTTGGTTGAACATCTCCCTATAATAAGAGGAAAATATGGATTTCACAACACAAACAGGAGGCTCTGATCCATACATCACGACACTCAATGCGTGAGTTTTTCATAAACTTAAATAATTGGGATCATAATTCCTATAAATTGTACAAAAACTCCACACCAATTAAACATAGGGCTTGGAGGGATAGACATGTAATTGAAGATAACACAGCAATATCATCTTGACACTCAACAATTAAATAACTTTCTTTTTTTACCAAATATCCCAAAAATATTACAATAAAATGGGGAACATAAATAAATCAGAGTGAGAAAAGAGGGAATCAAAACTTACAGTACAAATCGATGGTGACCCTTCGAGTTTCTCCACTGTATGTAACAATACATGTTATCATATCCACTTGAGTCACATTGTTTAGATTCAACGTCGCGTCTCCATTTCTCAGATTTTGTTCATTCATCATTACTCGTCCCTTGTACAAAGAACTTGGTTCAATCTCCCCATTTTTATAAGTGAGGATTGTGCGACTATTGATCCATTCTAACTCCAACTTGCTCAGATCAATTGGTCCAGAATCCTCATTCATGGTGAAGGTGCAGGGAAGAGATACATTTTCACCGTACACAAATCCCACTTCAGATGGAGCCACAACCTTCAATCCACCTGAAACAAGGAGAGGGGGAGGAGGAGAGAGACAGAGAGAGGGACAGAGAGAGGGACAGAGAGAGGGACAGAGACAGTGAAACAGAGAGACAGAGACACAGAGAGACAGAGAGACAGAGAGTTGATTACCCAACACGATCAGCTGATATGTAACATTTACAACAAAAAAGAACTTCCTTTACAAACAAAACAAGAGAAAGAGCAATCAGAGATGGCGTTCCCTCACCAGGACTTGTTGTGTGTGGTGTATTTTGTGTGGGCTTTGTGTACTGGTGTGTTACATAATTAATAAGAGACAATTCGAAATGCCACTTTTTCACTGCTCGCAGAGGTAACCGTGTACCAAGACGTCCAGCTTTGATGGGACACCTGACCCTGACCCACGACATTTATTATATATGATCCAATTGAATTTAAAATGGGATTAAAATTAATTCAATGTAAATCAAATGGAAGACCAAATAGGTACAGTCCTACATTGACTCAGTTTGATCAATGTATTAGTGAGTTGAGCTGAGAGGAGATGTTCCAACTCCAAGCTTCGGACAGAGATGGACAAGATTGCCGGCATCCTCAGTGAGAATGGATATCCTGAGTATATCATCAGGAGGTTTATGCACAAATTCCTCACTGCGACAGATGAACAGAAGATGGGTCCTGAAAAGTGCCCGATCTACATCAAAATTCCTTGGAAAGGGAAAATGTCGCAAAGATATGAAGAACAAATCATAAGATGTCTCTCAAGCAGGTATCCGGCTGTTCGTCCAAGAGTGATTTTCATCTCTCGACGTCGGATTCCTGCAGCCAACAAGGATGTTCTGCCTGCCTCAAAACTTAGCAATATTATTTATGAGTTCAAGTGTCGATGTGATGCTCGGTATGTCGGCAGAACTACTCAGACTCTGACTGACAGAATCAAACAGCACTTCCCTTTGTCCATCAGGAAAAACACAATTGGTACAGGAATACATCCGGTACGTGCTTGTGGGAAGGTCCCAGCATCAATCCCAACATCATGTGCATCTGCTATTGGACAGCATTTGATTGAGAATGCAAACTGTGCTGAAAATTATGTGGATGCATTCAAGATATTGAGTAGAGGATGAAGTTTCATGCATATCCGAATACAAGAAGTGATATTTATGTATTCCATGGACCCCATGTTATGTTGGCAAAAAGAGTTTGTCCACTCGCTTTGCTTATTTGTGCAAAGAAGAAGAAGAACACCGACTAGTCTCATGATCACAGATCGTGATGAAGAAGATTCTACAACAGCCTTAGTGGCTCCGTCTCAGACTCTGCAACCTCCAATTGGAGAGCTCAACACTGAACAGGCTCCTCCCACCTCGACATTGGGAGGTGATGATGATGAGTGGAGAACGTCCAATCAGAATTGACTTTGTTGATCGGTGTCGATTAGACTGTTCTTCTTCATTACTCACTCACTTTGTGCGAATTCCACCTGAAGAGAGCACAACGAAAAGCTTTGTGGTTTTCTTTTTATGAAATACACATTCTCTTCAAATTTCAAGTCAATCGGATGAAAATTGAGTATTTTAGAAATACCACCCTAGTTGTTGACCTTTGGTCCATGTTGACCTCAAAAATAATTGGCTGCTTAATTTCAGTGACGTGAAATATAAATCCTCTTCAAATCCAAGTGAATCAGATGAAATTTAAAGATTTTAGAAATCACACCGAAGTTGTTGACCTTTTGACCTCAAAAGCAACAGGATTCTTCCTTATGACAAACTCTACCATGTGGTGACGTTTCGTGAAGATCGGTTTAAAATTGTGACCTGCAGGCGACAAACAGACAGAAAGAGAAACAGACAAACAGACAGACAGAATTACAAAATCGACTAACAAACAAACTAACAAATCGAAGATTGCAAATCTTCGATTTTGCAAGTAACAAACAAACAGACAAAAAGGGGGTGAAAACATCACCTCCTTCACCTTCGGTGGTGGAGGTAGTCAAGACGACATTTTGTTTTGGAAAGGAAAATAATTATTAGGATCAAATCAAACATTTCACCGTCACAGATGAGGATAATAATAATTGCATTGACATTGATGACGATTCAGAACTTCAGGACTCACCAGCATCGATTAAAAACAAACCAAACAAGTGCATCACGAGAACATCTTGAATAAACAATCTCTTCATCAGCTTGGACATCTTCATTGTCTTCAGTTTATGGTTTCTCAATCTCTCACAAAGAGCTCATATGAGATCTGGAAATGTTCTCAATAAGAAGAGATCTGGAAAATATTAAACATCACGAGTTAGTTAATCACAAGTCGACAAAACAACACAAGGTGGGAGATCACAAACACAAATGAGTAGCGGTACTTGTTGATTGCAGGTTTAACTAGTTATCCTCCATTGGAATGGATCATCTCAGAATTGAAACATTACACATTTAAAGTGGATGGAAAACCAAGTTGAGAAATGTTGACAATTATAAATCAGTTTAATATCGCAGGATTCAATTTGCAAGCGAGTGAGGGAATTTAAACAATTAGTTTATATACTCGGATGGGATGGCATTGAGAGGATGGGAGGACAAAAACAAACAAAAAAAACCCAACAATCTTGTGATGAACAAGATAATTGGAGAGAACAACCACAACCACCCCATAACAGTATGGCTTGATATGTTGCCCAACAGAATTATGTCATGTCATGGCATCCAGCATGGAGAACGCTTTGACAACATTTACCTGCGACTCGGCTGAACCGAATAAACGGAGTGTGGGTAAATGTAGATGATGTGAATGGGATTGTAAGAGCTTGGTAATGATTCATATGTATAGAGTTTGATGATGGTGATGCACAAAGTGCTGAGACCAAGATAGGAAATAGGACAAAAGGATAGACATTATCTTTTTATTGTTGTGGGCCGGGGGTCGGTGGCGAGGAGCGACCGCGAGACGGAGCAAAAGGGCCGTCTCCCAAGAAACACCCGGAATAGAAGGTCGTCACGCCGGAGAACTCCGAAGTCAACGGGTTCCTTAGCGGACCGTGGACGCCAATATTTTGATGGCGTGGGGTAGGGTTAATTGCCCAATTTCAATATACCTAAGTACCCACGTCATCTAACTTCCGTGGAAAACCACACCCTCGACGGACCTCGGGCGGAACGGGCCGTTTACCGAGCCCGATTCAGGTGTAAACCGAGCGGGGATTACCAAGATCCGTCGGTCCAAATGAACAATTTAGTTAGCTCTCATACGAGCCTCGACAAGGTATACAAAAAAAAAAATTACAGCAACAAGGCCTCCCTAATTTCCAATATGCACAGTGCTAAAAACCAATGAAAGAAATGACAGCAACGAGCAGGTACATTTAACAAGAGGATTTATTTATGAACAATAATCGGGGAAGGGAGCACACAAAGAGCAGAGTTAGAACCGAATATGCAGTCAATGTACAAGGGCGACATACTATCGGACTGCCGCCACACACACACACACACACACACACACACACACACACACACACACACACACACACACACACACACACACACACACACACACACACACACACACACACACACACACACACACACACACACACACACTGGGGCTGGTTGCAATTTATTGTGCCCTACATCTTGGGAGGGAAGATGAGCTGAGGGAGGAGCCTGGTCTTGCACCTGCCCACCTCGTGCGGTAACGTCGATCTTGTTTGGTGGCGGGACTCGAACACGCGCCGATATAACAGGGACCAAGGATTCAGCCACGTACGCCAGCCAGCTCGAATAATGACGAGGCGAGGGATCACTGTGACGAGACCAGAGCCAGCGACAAGATGAGACCAGCCACGAGCCGACCGCGCCGTCCCATGTCTCTTCCCCGACCGGGGTCGGAGGGGGGGGGAGGAGGGGAACGTGTCGACGTCACCGCACCCCTCATTCGCTGGGGAAAATCGGCCGTCTCTCCGTGATTGCTCAGGGGGCATGTCGGGGTGTCTCGATCCCCCGCCCCCCGAAGAGACTCTGCTTCTCTTGGAGCTCGCTCTGCGCCCATTGGCTGAAAGGCGGCAAACGTGTTCGCACCCTTCTGATTGGCCTAAGCGTGGAGTCAGAACTTCGGTGACCAAGGGAACTCCGCCCTCATGCGTGTTCAGCACGCCATCGTGTGGGGAATGGTCCAGAGTGTTGTTGTTATTTTTGTGGATAAAAATTCTTGAGCGAAGAAAATAACTCACAGTGCACACACACTTAATCACCCATTAAACATTGGGACGGGATCTAACTATCCACATATACTTATCGAGATAACTGAACGACGGGGACTCTGTCTGTGTGCAGTGGGCTTCCAAATCCGTAACATTATTTCTTTAAATAAATATATACAAATTGGGGTGGTTGGGATTACGCATTTGTAAAGAAGGTGGTGCTTCCAACGAAAAGTAAAAAACTAGATAGACTCTGCTAATTTGAGCAAAAAAAGCGATTGCGCCTGAAGGAAGCCGACTGCAAAGGCGGCGAAGAGTTGCCCGAGACCGGGTGTGCTCTAACTTTTTTACTTTACATTGGAAGCATATTCTTCTTCTTCTTTAAAAACATTATATATATATATATATATATATATATATATATATATATATATATATATATATATATATATATATATATCTTCTTCTTCTTTCGGCTGCTCCCGTTCGGGGTCGCCACAGCGGATCATCCATATGAACCGCATTGTGATTTGGCACATGTTTTACGCCGGATGCCCTTCCTGACGCAACCCTGGTCGCCTCTTACGACACAGGGATATGGTACACCAATTTTAACCGGGGTATACACCGGCCCAGTAAACTGGTACTCATTTCGCCGACCTCGGAAGGATGGCAGGCTGAGTCAACCCCCTGGTGTATTAATTCAGTGGCTCAACAGGGCTTGAACTCAGGACCTTTTGGATCCCAAGCCGCTGCCCTAACCACTGTGCCAACACCAGGCATATATATATATATATATATATATATATATATATATATATATATATATATATATATATATATATATATATATATATATATATATATATATATATATATATATATACACATGTAAAATGGAGCAAATGTATGTTTGTATGCATGTATGTATGCATGCATGTGTATATGACAAGACAGACAGTATTCGGGGCCCTCGGGCAAAAGGGGTCTCTGGGCCCCCGAGATAAAATTTTGAATGACAGTGCGAGATAAAGTTTTTAAAAACAAACATTTGTGCACAAATATGCAGAATAATCACGAGCCCGTGAATTTAACGCTGCTCCCCTACAGTTCTGGGCTGATTACATCCAGACTTGCTGCATGGGATCAGCATGACCCCAATTAATTCATCTTGGAACACATCTTTGGAGGAAAATAAATAGTAAAGGGTGTGGTGCTTTTTTCTTTGCTGGTGGTCCTGTGGGTTTGGGGAGGGACGCAAATTCTCGATGTAAATGTGTATCGTGCAGCGCCTCCTCCAGATGGGGGAGAGTATTACAAGTCTCCACCATTTACAATCCACTATTCCTATCCCCACCCTTTCCAGTGTGGTGAAGGTGGTTTGAATTATAAACAGTCGACCTGTGTTTTTGCTTCATACACGTAATGCGGGTTTTTTTTCCTTGCCTTCACAGAGCTGTCAGCTGCCTATACACCGCCCAAATAAAGGTATGCATCAGAAGAACGTGTTGCATGCTGGGAACAAGATCGCCCATAGTGCGGGTACTCTGCGAGTATACTGTGATTAACAAATCAGAAACTGGTGCACCTCTTTTTTCAAAGCACGCGTTGCGTACATTTCAGTTCAAAGCATCACGGAATGTAAAGTATGTAATAAGTAAATGTATTATATAGCAAACAGCCTGAAACTATTTAATAAAATGCACACCACGGACAAATTTATTATTTCTTCATCTCATTTACCTGAAGCTTCTGCCGAGAAAAACAAATGGTCATTTCAGCCATATCTACTATAAATGAGGTGTGTGTGCGTGTGCGTATGTGTGTGTGTGTTGTGGAGTTCTACTGGAGCGTTCTGATGCGGTTTGTGATACACCAAAATGATCGTCATGATCTCCCGAGTTGATTAGGCTAACTAACTACAAAGAACCCGGAATAATTCCCACGTTTTAACCGCACGCCATGTTAAGGTGCAAAGATCAGCTTAACAAGTCCTTCCATGGCATGACATTCTAATTACAAATAAAAAACAAAAACAAGGATAACAATGGAACAAAGCACATCATTTTAAAGCCTTTTTTTCCCCTGAGCAGGGGTCAGCTTTTTTCGGGCTCCAATCATGGTACCTTTTCTTGCGCAATGTTTTTACTGCAGGATGCCCTTCCTGACACCAACCCTTTAGTCACCTTCGATATGCAGGGATAATTACCAGTATCCCGGTGCTCATTTCGCAGACCTCGGAAGGATGACAGGCTGAGTCATGACAGGCTGAGTCAACACCCCTGATGTTAAATCAGCGGCCAATGGGGCTTGAACTCAGGACCCCGAGGATCCCAAGCCACCACCTTAACCACAAAGCCAACACCAGGCTGTGTGAAACAAAGCATATATTCATTAATAATAAAAAAATATTTACAACCATAATAATATTAGTGCAATTTGGCAATAATAATGAACATACAAATCAAACCTAGCCCACCCCACCCTGGCCCAAGCACATATGGGCTTGGTGATAGGGAAGTTAATTAATGCTCAAGCAGTACAATAGGCAGGGATGCTACAAGGTCACGAAAAACAATGAAAATTTGGTCCAATGGACCAACGGGCCCACAGGTGATTTTTTTTTTTTTTAGATCCTCGTGGAGGATCTCGAAGTCTTACTCAAGTTGCTGTTCTTCATCTTCTTCTTGTGGACTTTTTTGTTTCACAGCCGCAGTTTTCATCGAAACTTCCTGAAACTTGGCATAAACAGGTAAATGTAAAAATACCCTGCGCAGACAGAAACCATCTCCGATTTTGAAAATTCCTCCGAGAAAAAAAGTTATGACGTCAAAATATCTCCACTAATGGGAATCGCCGAAAAAATTATCTCCGAAACTTGGCAAGCTTTTTGAATTCTGTTTGCGGGAATCGAACAGGGCATTAGCAGAGATGAATTACCGCACATATGATACATCACTATGACATCATATCAATTTTTATGATGTCATTCCTATTTTTTGACATTTTTTGTTTCACAACCCAGAGTTTTCATCGGATCTTCGTGAAACTTGCCATGTATATGCAGAAAGCCCACGCGCAGGCAGTAACCATCTCCGATTTTGGAAATTCTTCTGAGAAAAAAAGTTAATGTCATAATATTGCTGCTAATGGAAATCGCCTATACCATTATCTCCGAAACTAGGCAAGCTGTTTGAGTTTTGTTTGCGGGAATCAAGTCGGGCATTAGCACAGATAATTCTTCGCAAACCTGATACATCACAATGACGTCATATTCGTTTTTATGACGTCATCATTAAGAAGACGAGGAACGCAGCTCATTTGAGTTTGTTTATATAGCATGTCGAGGCTTGTGTGAGAGCGAACACACAGAACATATAACAAGGCAGGAGACAAGATGGGTGGGAGAGGGAAGCACAAAATAGTCAGGAACAGACATTGGGGGATCTGTAGAAGGGGGGGATGGGGTGGGGGACACGGTGTAATCAAGATGGTACAACAGGGACTTTCATGAAGGAAAACGGAATTTGAAGGAGGTGGGTTTGGGGTGGATTAACAGGGGTAGAAAAGATAAAGATTTTGGATGGGGGAAGACATGAGATGGTGGTGAGAAGCTTGTTTGAAGACCTGGTGGGAGGAGTGGAATTGAAGAGAGGATTTGAGCATGTTCCAGAGGTGGGGGAGAAAAAAAGAGGAATGAAAGAGTGAAGGTGAGCAGTGATTCTTGATTTGGCAGTTCCACCACAAGGGGTTTTTGGTGGACCTTGAATGCCCTGTGGAATTATAGGGGAGACAGAGCATAGAAAGAGCGGGGGGGGGGGATTGGGAGGGGGTGGAGCAAGGCCGGAGAGGAGACGGCAGAAGATAGAAAGAACACCGACCTGTCTGCGGTGAGAGTGAGATATCCAAAGACTCGGCTTCATCGTGGGAGATGTCAATGATACGAAAAGCCTTGGTTTCCACAGCATGGTCAAACTATGTGTGAGGCTGGAGTACCACCCCAAAAGGGGAGAGCAGTATTCCATCAGGATGTGGATGAAAGCTTTGGAAGTGGTCAGAAGCTCAGATGTGCCAGGGAAGGACTTAGTACGATGTAGGATGTCCAGTCGGTGACTGGCTTTGGAGGCCAGTTTGGAGATATGCTTTCCCAGGAAAGATCATGGCAGACAGTGAGACTGAAAAGATTTAATGAAAGGACTTCTTCGAGGGGATTGTTGAGAAAGTGGATTGGGGGGTGCGAGGAGAGGGGGGGGTCCAGATGGTCCGTTCAGAGAGACGTGGTGAGAATGTGAGATTTATCAGGATGGAAAGACAGATTCCAAAAGTTTAACTGTGGTGAATTAACGTGAATCAAGGGACATGACGCGGGATCACATGTTGTGCGTCTCGCGTATAAGGGGAGGTCTCTCTGCGGCACGGGTGATTGTCCCCGGGGCATTGCTATTGACATCGGCTGTCCACTTGATGCTCGTTAACTGAAGGTGCTCATTGACTGGTGAGAATGGAGATTATATCGAACTCCGTGCTTACGCGGATTAGTCTGCAATGGTTAACTGCACATGTATACGTTTCTGCTTATGTACTCCTAGCTGAACCTGTATTTCCTGGTGTGTCCACAGAAGCGGCTCCAATCAAATGGAATAAAGCCTAAACTCTGAAGGTTCATCTCTCGCTCTTATTTCAATTTATTCCATTTGATTTTCTCGGCTCTCTCAACCAAAGATGGACAAGATCTACAAACCAGAGAGGTTCGACGCAGACCCAAACACGACTGACGCAGAAATGAAATGGTCACATTGGTTCTGCTCCTTCTCACACTATCTGACCATCATCGCGGAGGGAGCTGACAAATTTGCCGCTCTCGTGAATCATGTCTCGCCCGGCGTGTACAGGCTCTTCTCGGGGTGTGACACTTACGAAGCAGCGATTGACGTACTGCAGGCGCTCTACGTGAAGCCCAAGAACGAGGTATACATACGACATCTTCTCAACACACGCAAGCAAGCAGCCGGGGAGACAATCGATCAGTTCCTGCAAGCTCTGAATCAGCTGGGAAAAGACGGCAGCTTCCGGGCCGTAAGCGCCGAGGAACACCGAAAGGAAGCGACACGGGAGGCATTCATCCAAGGACTCAGATCAGCCCACATACGGCAACGCTTACTAGAGAAAGCGCAACCCACTCTTGACAAGGTAGTCGATCAGGCTCGAGCGATGGATACGGCTCAGCAGCAATCTGAGTCATTTGGGACACCGATGCTGCTCATGAACGCTGCTACAATGGGAACCCAAGGAACCCCACTGGCACAGACACAGCCAGACATGAGGGATGGAGAAACACCCGAGGAGCCGGATACCCAGACCTCGTCAAACTCCTCAGCAACTGCTCCGGTCGGTAAATGCTTCTTTTGTGGGTACAAAAGGCATCCTCGTCAAAAATGTCCAGCCAGAGATGCCACATGCATGAATTGCGACAAGAAAGGGCATTATGCCAGGGTATGTAAATCTACTCTAAGGAGGAATAAACCCACTTTTGCGGCTCTCTACTCGCAAAATAAATTGACTGCAGCCTCCCCGGGGAATCTATCCAAGGCTATCATCAACGTGCGAATTAACGGGCATATGGCTGAGGCACTGATTGATACCGGAAGCTCTGAAAGTTTCGTCAACAGCTCGCTAGTGAAGGGCAGGAAATGGGTAATCCACCCGACTGACAATACGGTATGCATGGCCGCCACCTCACTACAATCCCGCGTACGAGGGTACTGCAATGTTGAATTGGACGTAAAAGGGTACACGCATCGGGATGTAAAGGTGCTGGTGCTTCGTGATTTGTGCGCAGACGTAATTCTGGGTCATAATGTCCTCAAGCAGCACACGAGCATCGAAATACCCTTTGGAGGAAGCAAGCCTCGTCTAATTTTAAATGCGCTGACCACTGCGGAGGTGACGTCCCCCCAGCTGTTCGCTAACTTGTCGCCGGTCTGCAAACCGATAGCGATCAAATCGCGGCGATATACCACTGCTGACATGAATTTCATCACTTCAGAAACCAAGCGATTACTGGAGGAGGGAATTATAGAACCGAGCGATTCGCCATGGCGCGCACAGGTGTTAGTAACCAGCAGTCAGAACCATAAGAAACGGATGGTTGTCGATTATTCCCAAACGGTCAATCGCTTCACCCAACTCGACGCCTACCCCCTGCCGCGCATAGATGAGATGGTCGAACGCGTGGCCAATTATAAGGTATTCAGTACCATCGACTTGCGAAGCGCCTATCATCAAATTCCCATCCGAGAGGAAGACAAACCGTACACTGCATTCCAGGCAGGGCGGCGCCTCTACCAGTTCAGAAGGATACCATTCGGTGTCACGAATGGAGTAGCTTGCTTCCAACGGGTTATGGACGACATCATCTCAGATGAAAACCTCGAAGACACTTTTGTTTACGTGGATAATGTCACAGTGTGCGGTAGGGATCAGAGGGAACATGATAGGAATCTGGACAGATTCTTGAGCATTGCTGGAAAATATAATCTGACTCTCAACTACGAGAAATGCGTATTCTCGGCAAGGTCAATTGACCTTCTCGGCTACACGATAGCTGACGGCACAATTAAGCCTGATCCTGAGCGATTGCGCCCGCTCCGTGAGCTTCCACCACCTCAGGACTTGCAGACAATGCGCCGGGTGATCGGGATGTTCGCTTACTATGCAAGATGGATTTCGCAATACTCCGAGAAAATACATCCCCTAGTGCATTGCAAAAACTTTCCACCAGATGCCGCTGTCGTGAAAGCTTTCCACGATCTCAAGGATGATATCAGTAAGTCCGTGGTTTTATCGATCGACAGCTCGGTGCCCTTCGTGGTGGAGACCGACGCTTCAAATCACGCCATAGCTGCAACACTTAATCAGTCTGGGCGGCCGGTCGCTTTCTTCTCGAGAACTCTCTCTAGAAGCGAGCAGAGACACTCGGCAATAGAGAAGGAGGCGTACGCCATCGTCGAAGCGCTGCGTAAATGGAGACATTATTTACTGGGAAACCACTTCACGCTCGTTACGGACCAACGATCCGTGGCTTTCATGTTTGATGGGAAAAATAACGGGAAAATTAAGAATGAAAAAATTATGAGATGGCGGATAGACCTAGCCTGCTACAGGTACGACATTGTTTACCGGCCCGGGAAGGAAAACCCTGCTGCAGATACCTTCTCCCGGGTCTACAGTTCGGCAACAATCAGTCAGGCTTTGCAAGACCTCCATGTGTCTCTCTGCCACCCAGGGGTAACCAGGATGGCACATTTCGTACGCAGACAAAATCTTCCCTATTCTGTTGAAGATATTAAACAAATGAATGCTTCATGCCCTGTTTGTGCTGAACTAAAACCCAGATTCTTTGGCGCGGCATCTGGCAGACTGATCAAGGCTACTTCCCCCTTCGAGAGACTAAACATCGACTTCAAAGGGCCCCTGCCCACCGAGACAGACAACAGATACATATTCACCGTTGTTGATGAATATTCAAGGTTCCCTTTCGCGTTTCCGTGCTCGGATATGACCTCGGGCACTGTCGTAAAATGTCTCTCTGACGTCTTCGCTATGTTTGGGAGACCTTCGTACATACATTCAGACAGAGGGCCGTGTTTCATGTCGGCCGGGCTAAAACAATTCCTATTAGAGCACGGCATAGCAACTAGTCGAACGACGGGTTACAACCCACAGGGAAACGGGCAGGTGGAAAGGTATAATGGAGTTATTTGGAAAGCCGTAACTCTGGCGCTGAAATCGAGAGGACTGGGCCCCGAGCGATGGGAGGTTGCTCTTCCTGACGCAATGAATTCCATACGCTCTTTGCTCTGCACGTCCACAAATGCCACTCCTCACGAACGTATGTTTACTCACCAACGACGTTATGTTGACAGTCAAACGGTGCCCAACTGGCTGACCCACCCCGGTACAGTGTTCATGAAACGCCCGGTACGACAAAGCAAGTATGAACCGCTGGTGGAGGGGGTCGAACTCATTGACACTAATCCAGAGTATGCTCATGTCAGGCTCCCGGATGGCAGGGAGACCACTGTGTCGGTTCGCCATCTGGCTCCCTCAGGTACTCCTCCCGCCGGTACACCACCTCCTGGCTCTCCTCCTTCTGACATTTCCCCCCCAGGAACTCCGCCAGGCGACGGGGCTGCCGTGTTCCCCCCGAGAGCGATCGAGGAGTCATCCCCGGCACAAGTCGAGGCTCACCAAGAGGATCGGGAGTCTCCCTCAAGTGAAACTGCCGTTTACTCCCGGAGAGGTCGACGAATAAGGCCCCCTCGACGACTCAATCTGTAAAGGGGATTATCGGCATTCTCGCTGCTCATGCTCCTATATGCCCATTATATCATATATCGATGCTCATTTCCATGCTCCTACAACTCAAAATAATCACTGCTTGGCATGTATGCTTCTGTAGATCAATTAGTCCGCGTTGCTTGAAATGTATACTCCGATAGTGCTAAAGCAATCATGGTGTGTAAGATGGGCCCCTAGTTACATTTTAAAGGTGAGGAGAATGTGGTGAATTAACGTGAATCAAGGGACATGACGCGGGATCACATGTTGTGCGTCTCGCGTATAAGGGGAGGTCTCTCTGCGGCACGGGTGATTGTCCCCGGGGCATTGCTATTGACATCGGCTGTCCACTTGATGCTCGTTAACTGAAGGTGCTCATTGACTGGTGAGAATGGAGATTATATCGAACTCCGTGCTTACGCGGATTAGTCTGCAATGGTTAACTGCACATGTATACGTTTCTGCTTATGTACTCCTAGCTGAACCTGTATTTCCTGGTGTGTCCACAGAAGCGGCTCCAATCAAATGGAATAAAGCCTAAACTCTGAAGGTTCATCTCTCGCTCTTATTTCATTAACAAACTTATGATTTTAATAATAATTCGTCTTATAATTCACGACCCTTTTTCTCTTTCAACAGACTGCTCTCATTTCGACCTTTCTTTCATTCCTTGTCTGAAAAGTCCAACTGTTAATGTTATGACGTTTCTTCTCTGTGATTTGTCCTCACCATATTTCCGCAGGGTGCTCAAGGTCCGCCAACAAACTCTCTTCTAGTAAAACTCGTAATACAGAGATGCCAACTTTTGGAAATCAGAATTAGGGAGGATTTGCAACCGATACCAAATAATGTGCGCTAAGCGCACATCTCGAGCGCGGAGCGCTCGACCCTTGCGGCGGGGTCCAGGGCCCGCCTTAGGGCCCTGGAAGCTCTGGGGTTCCAGACGCTCTCTAGTGCCCTCTGAGCCCTATTTTGGAGCATTTAACATGTTAAGAATTCCCACTTTTTGAACAAAAAAAGGGGAAAATTGTGCACTTTTTAATGTTACATGTATGTTAATATTAGTAAGTTAGGGGACAATCAAAGATTAACAAAAAGCACAAAAGAAGCAATATTTTTCTTACCTTACTGGCTGGTACTACTGCTGCTTGCTTTTTCCATGGCAGCTTTGCTGAGTGACAGCTGTGTGGCTCTTTTAGCCCTTCTGATTATGTCTTTGCTGTATTCTCTCTGGTAGCAAGGGGTGCTATGAGCTAGTTTTTCAATTAAGAGAGCTTCCAGGGTTTTGACACTCAAATTGGGACGAAATTCAGTTTGATTCTTCCGTACAAGACTGAGTGCCCGCTCACATGATGCGTTCGAATGAGGAATGACCAAGATTCCCTTCATCACTTTGCTCAAATTAGGATACTTCTTGGCACCAGTGCAGGGATCTGTGAGCTGTGAAACCCGATGCCACTGCTCATCCACTCTCACTGTCTCAGTAGCAATTGTAGCTATGGAGGCGTGTGCCTGGTCGTGAGCGAATTCACTCTCAAGAATGTCTATGTCACTATCACCGCCACTGAACAGACAGGGGAATTTCTTGATGAAAAACTCCACACAGTCAAACCCCACTTCTTGGTGTAGCTTAACATCCAGCACCTGAGCATGCTTGGCTAATTCATCATCTAGCGGCCAGGTTTTGAAGATGTAATTGCAGGCTTTCACATAATATGAGCGAACTGCACTGAAGAAACCTT
The DNA here is from genome assembly GCF_056783735.1 of Eptatretus burgeri. Taxonomy (NCBI): domain Eukaryota; kingdom Metazoa; phylum Chordata; class Myxini; order Myxiniformes; family Myxinidae; genus Eptatretus; species Eptatretus burgeri. The sequence continues at coordinate 5,931,729 of NC_140976.1, read as the reverse complement.
GGATGTCTGACTCACTCAGAGTGAAGGTGGATTTCTTGAGACTCCTTTGTTCCCTTATATACAGTTTGGCATCGTTCCCAATCATGAGGTCCTCATCATTCTTCTGATGATGTCTGTCAGAGAAGGGTACATTTACCAGAGCAACCGATGACACCGATGGTTTCAAAAACCGTACGAAGATATCTTTCAGAAGACCATTCAATTCTCCGTGCAGGAGATGAATACAGGGTTCGTCTCTTTGGAGCAGAAGATTCCCCTTCTCAAAAAGCTTGTTAGCATATCGAAGGAAGAAACAATAGAGTTTTGTTTGTGGAGACAAGAACATCCTGTTGACACGTTTTTCTCTAGATTCCTGCACAGTGTTTGAGGAAGATGCGCTTTTAGTTGTAGAACTCGTAGTACACTTAGCCGCAGGGCGATCACACTTGCGTTTACTGCCAGCAGAAGAGGTCAGACTCGTAGTACCAGATCCAATTTTACGTTTGAGGAGAGAGCTTGAGGTAGGTGCAGCCAAGGAAGAAGACCTCTGATTCGAAGGTTTTGCTGAGCTTCTATCAAGTGATTTGGCAAAAGCAGAACTTAACTTGGGTCCTTCTTTGCCTGTAGATGGGACTATCACAGTCTTTCTCGACTCTGAAGGGATCTGCTTTGTAGATGAACGTGATGAATGGCCGGTGATGCTACCTGCTCTCAGCATTGGTTTTGGTGCTGTCCCTGCTGTCTTCTTCGCAGCAGATACTGCAGTGGTAGTGGTGAATGCTGCTCCACTAGTGCTTGATCCTGCAGTGCCAGTACTGGCAGTAGATACAGTGCCGTCCTTCTTGCTCGTTGTTAGAGTCTTGGCTACAGTTGGTTGCATTTTTCTTCGTACTTCTTCTTTGAAGAAGAGGCGAAGTGGCTCCCACTGTTCAATCAGCCTGTCTAGGCACTGACCAAGGGACAGCCACCTTGTTGCGACATGCTTCAGAATCTTGTGTGTCGGGGCATCACAGAGTTCTTGCAGTGCTTTCACTCCTTTGACGCGTTTACTACTTTTGTCCAAGTAGTAGTAAATATCGATGAGAAAGTCATCTAATTCAATGGGTAAGGCCTGAGCCGCCTTCTTGGCCGTATTGTGCATCATATGGCAAGGGCATCCCATGATGTAGCACTCTGGATTTTGTTTGTGGATATAAGCAGCGACTCCTTTGTGCTTGCCCACCATGACAGAGGCATTATCAGCACAAAAGGAAACACAATTTCCCCACGGAATTTTCCTGTCACTGAACTCATGATCAAGCAGTTTGAAAATGTTTTCTCCAGTGGAATCTTGTTTGCACGCAGGCGAACTTAGCAAACCTTGCTTCACAATCCCAGCACTGTTGTCATAGTACGAAATCAGGACAGGATATAGCTGGGCCTCACCACTGTCATTGCTACCGTCTGTAGCTAGGCTAAATGGAGCTAGTCTAGCAATATCGGCAATAGATGAAGCAGTAACATTTGACAACTCACCAATTATTGCTGAAGTTTTTGTTCTTGCACATCCATACTTTGAAGCAATTTTTGAATCTGGAAACATCTTTTGAAATAGAGGTCCAGCATGATCTGAGACTGATATGGGCAAGTTATGTTCCACAATAAATCCACTAAAGAGAAGTTCCGCTCGGGTAACATCCTCTTCCTCGCTTGTCCCTTGTTTGGTGAAATAATTCAGAAGTGTACCGGTACTCGTGCTCGAAGATCTCTCCTTTGCAATGTCTGTGTGCCGTTTGCTTCCAACGTGCTTCCGAATATCATCGCGACCTCCGTGCTCAACTGAAATATCAACGCTGCATACTGTACAATACGCATGATGAATTCCTCTTTCAGACTTTTGAATACACGGGTATTGGAGACTGTATTCGGTCTTGTACTTCTGAGACCATTTCTTGGTCTTCGTAAGCTTCTTTTCTGCCATTTCGTAATCAACATCGAGGGCTTGAAGCATCGGTAACTTCGAAGTCGATTACTTCGGTAACTTCGAAGTGATAAGTGAACAGTGCAAAAATATCAAAATTTCGGGAGGATAAGGATAGTGATCGTAAGGGCGGGAGTTTGGGTGAATTTTCGGAAGCCTCCCGATGAAATCGGGAGGGTTGGCATCTGTGGTAATATGTGTGTGGACCACAAATAATACAGTATAATAGGTGTGTGGACCATAAATAGTACAGTATAATAGGTGTGTGGACCATACATAGTACAGTATAATAGGTGTGTAGACCATAAATAATACAGTATAATAGGTGTGTGGACCATAAATAGTACAGTATAATAGGTGTGTGGACCATAAATAGTACAGTATAATAGGTGTGTGGACCATAAATAGTACAGTATAATAGGTGTGTGGACCATAAATAGTACAGTATAATAGGTGTGTGGACCATAAATAGTACAGTATAATGGGTGTGTGGACCATAAATAGTACAGTATAATAGGTGTGTGGACCATAAATAGTACAGTATAATAGGTGTGTAGACCATAAATAATACAGTATAATAGGTGTGTGGACCATAAATAGTACAGTATAATAGGTGTGTGGACCATAAATAGTACAGTATAATAGGTGTGTGGACCATAAATAGTACAGTATAATAGGTGTGTGGACCATAAATAGTACAGTATAATGGGTGTGTGGACCATAAATAGTACAGTATAATAGGTGTGTGGACCATAAATAGTACAGTATAATAGGTGTGTGGACCATAAATAGTACAGTATAATAGGTGTGTGGACCATAAATAGTACAGTATAATAGGTGTGTGGACCATAAATAGTAGGGTATAATAGGTGTGTGGACCATAAATAGTACAGTATAATAGGTGTGTGGACCATAAATAGTACAGTATAATAGGTGTGTGGACCATAAATAGTACAGTATAATAGGTGTGTGGACCATAAATAGTACAGTATAATAGGTGTGTGGACCATAAATAGTACAGTATAATAGGTGTGTGGACCATAAATAGTACAGTATAATAGGTGTGTGGACCATAAATAGTACAGTATAATAGGTGTGTGCATTGAAAAGGTGAATCTTTGTCGGATTGCTTTGTGCGATGTGAATAAACATGTTTGTTAAATGTGAAAGTATCGAATAAGAGGAGGGAAGTCGATTCGTGTCCAATGGGATCATGAAAAGGACATTTTGTATGAAACAGACATCGTTTTATTGTCCCCGTGGTCCGTGGACTTTCACAAAATGTCGCCCGACGAGCGGTTAATGGCGCTCTGAGGGAGATGGAGGGGTCGAGGGAGAGTGGACGCGGTGAAAGCGGTTTTCTGTCCAAAGGGCGCGGCTCCTTCACACGACATTGTGAGTCAAAGTTTGTTTCCAGATTTCGATTTGTTTTCTCCGTTCGGTTAAAAATTGAATCTTCATCATAAACGAACGAGGGAGAAGGAAAAGGAGAGACGTGGAGAGTTTTTAACTTCTCGACAGTTTGCGCCGTTTCTCTCGAATATCGGAACATCCGTTGTTTGTCCGTCTCGGGCCTCATTATCAAACTTCACCAATAAATGTTAATTTTCATGAGAGGGGGGGCGGGGGGTTAAAACACGTACCGTGCGGGTCCTGATGCTCTCACACAGACGAGCTCCAACGGCTCATGAATAAACATGTCCATCTTGGATCGACCCCCGGACCTTGAACCCGGATGTATATTTACCCTCGACGTTCATCTCTCCCTTGATACCGAACAAATCACGCAGTAGATATGTCGTCTTTTTCCGATCGATAAAGTGGGTTATTTCAGCGATTTTAAAATTAATCTTTATTATTTACCGAGACATCGACCCGGAAGTGGATCACACATTTTACCTCACGGAACGATTCCAATCAAACGGACAAAACGTTCCGATTTTACTCGAGTCCGCCGAGTCGACGCGTCTCGGGTCTTTAGTCCTGATACAAACCGATCCGGGTTCATGTTGCACAAACGGTCCAAACACCAGAAATTGGACGATGTTTGTGTGAAATATCCGAGTGTGTATCGGGCCGAGAAAATGTTCCATTTTGATGACGGTCATTGTGGACGAGTGTACGGAGTGCTGTTGGTGGGGGATCTCGTCGAGGGGGGTTGTGTGGTTGATGATGTGTGTTTTTAACCCAACCACGTGCCCCCCTACCCTGAGGGAAAAAATACAAACCACATTTTACATTTTCTTATTTTGATAAATTATTATGGTGTTGATATGGCACAGGCATGATGGGCCGAATGGCCTTCACCTGTAACGTGATTCCCAGATTCCTCCGATCGACTCAGTTTGAAGAGGAATGTCAATTCCTACTTCCCAGGAATATGAGGTGTCATCGCATTTCACATGACGTCATCACCCAGCACCGAAGTAACGGAGTACAACTCGGTTTGTTTGTTTGTTAATTGCCGGAATCCTTCGGATTTCGGCAATTATGTTGGTCGGTTGTGTGTGTCATTCTGTGTGTCTGTCTGTCTGTTTACCCTGTAGCAGCCACACCGTTTCAGCGATCATGACCAAACTGGGTACAGACGTCGGCCATGGTCCAACTTATACACTTGTCGTTTTTGGTGAATCTCGGTCAAAGGTCAAGGTCACCAAAAACCCGAAATTCTTATTTTCGCAATAACATCCACTAAAATGGTCATATCGACTTCAAACCAAATCCAAAATGTGCATCTTCCAATTCTGCATCCAACCATTGGGGTGTCACACCAACAACCTTCTTCGCGGTCGGGCGTCGAATGTCAGGAGGGTCGGGTCAAAATTTTCAAATTGCGATTAAAAACGCCATTCCGATCCCGATTGACTTACAATTTGGCAGGTGGTATCTTGGTATGAGTGTCCTATTATATGCCATAAATGATGAAATTTGGTTCAGCCA